>NC_068403.1:13566021-13920211 GCF_023724105.1 Carassius gibelio | reverse complement strand
AGGCATAATGCAGATGTAAAGCTAGAGTGACGGGCCAGTTATATTAATATTAAAGCTAGTATTCGTTCAAATTCAAATGCAATTATTACTGTGCTCTTATTTGAAAAACAGTGATTATTTTGTAAGTGTTAACATTAAATGATTTCATCAAATGAGTGCATATTTTCCAGATTATTTCTACAACACAATATAAATCTAAATGGCAACCTTTCCCTACTTCCCAAGAAAAAATGTTTATGCTTATTTCATGTTTATTCAATTGCACTTTTAACAAATGTTCATTTGCAAGACACACAGGCTGAGGTGGAAAGTGAAAACGTGTGTAAATGCAAATCCATTAAACGTTTGTACTTTGAAGTGAAATATAAAAATGTGCTAAACAGAAATTACAAATCAGACAACGGAAAATACAGCTTTAAGACGTCAATCTGTGGCATCGGTCCACACATTCTTTTAAGTTCAGCTATACTTTAAAAAGGTGCAACCTTGCAATAGTCAGTGAGCAAAATGATTTCATTTGATTTCATTTCAGCTGCTACACTGAGAAGATTCAAATACTGAAAAACTTATTTTAGTCAATTATTTGCATTGTATTTTTGATGTGCATGCTTCACATATAAATGTCTACATCCAATGTCCCTAGAAAATTTCTCTAGCCCAAAAACCCCTTTTCTAAGAAAAAGTTGTCAATGGTGGGTAGTGTACGAAAAAAAAAATATATAAAACAGGGACCCATTTTAAATCCGGCCTGTATACTGATCCCATTGCCACTTTCCTATATCTCAAAGATACTATATGACAAATATACAAGCCATTAATTCAAACAATAATAATAATAATATATATATATATATATATATATATATAATCCTTAATCATTTACATATTCAAGAAATTGGGGGAAGTTTTCTCCATATACCAGCCAATGACTGACATTTAATTGAGGAAGATTCTTTTAAAGAATGTAAAGGCTCATGTGAAACATAAATATGTACTTCAATTTGCAGATAAAAACATTTCATTAAGCCTTTATCAGACCTTATAAGCCCTTCTTGCATCATTTGTAAGTCACTTTGGATAAAAGCATTTGCTAAGTGAGTAAATGCAAAAACACAAATTAAGTTCTTTGCATATTGTACTTGTCCTTTCAGTCACAAGTATGCAAACCCTTTTCAAAAAAACTTTAAACCACAGGTACACGTGGGTAGACAGACCTAAGAAAAGACTTGCCGTTGTGGTTCTATGTCCACAGATTACAAGGTGTCAGACATTTGTCTGTGTTATGTAACTAACTCAACTGTAAATGTTCACAGAACAGAGTGTGAGCAGTTTTATTGAGGATGATTGTAAATTCAGTCACCAAAAAAACAAATCACCAGGCCTCATTAAAACAGCAGTAACATGTTCTCTTTTTATATGTTATTTCTCTTGCCATCATTGAAAAAAGTACCTTTTAAAACAACCAGTGCACTACCTGTTTCATAAACTGAAGTAAGTGATTTTGAACAACGACAGAAGATTCAGGCTGATGACATCTCATGAATTTGCTGAATGTCTCTCAATATGTTTCTACACGGCACTAGTGCTCTCCTTGGGTTTGGATGACATGGTGTCTGGTGGAACTGGGATGGGACGGCGTTTACGTTTTGTTACCTTGCCGCTCTGCCCATTTACAATACCCTGAGCCATGCCCTCCATATCCTTCATGCCAATATTAATGGCTTCTGCCAGCTCCTTCCTAGTCACTGATACAAACTGTGGGTCCTCAGCCAAGGAGTCTAGACCACCGTCTCTCAGTGCCTGAGGATTCATGGACAGTATGGTGTAATAGTCGTTCCTGAGAAGGTATGGAGCAAATGTTAAGTGTGTGAGATGTGTCCAGGTGTATTTACCTGCTGAATGAGTTTGTTGGTGGCTGGTGAAGCTTCTGTTGCTGCTGTCTGGTTCTTGGATGGCCCATATGATGGGTCATAGGGGAACTGAGAGAGTCAGACATACATGGAGGAGTCAGAGGAATATCAAGTAGTCAATGTACTGTGATTAGCACAAGAAATGTGACACCTGTCCACACCTGTGTGATATTGGTCCTCACAGTGAAATCTGACAGCCGTCTGTTATCAACACTTGAGGCCCCACCCACATATGAACTTGAGTCTCCTATTGGTTGCACAGAAAATAATGTCATTTATACAATAAAGTGTGTCGATTTCTGTCATATCAACTGAATTTCTTCATGGTATGATTATTATAAATGGCTTGAAAGATTATAATCAGATTTTTGAATGCTTTTTAAAGAAGTATTTTTATGCTTATAGAGACTGCATTTATTTGATCAAAAATACAATATCGATATGGTGAAATATTAGTACAATTTGTAATGGCTATTTTCTAATTTAATAAATTTTCATATGTAATTAATTCAGCAATCATTGCATTTATCTGAAATAAAAATATTTTTTAACATTACAATGTCTTTACTGTCCCTTTTGATCAGTTTATTTCATCCATGCTGAATAAAAGTATTATTGTAACGTCTGACCCCAAACTTTTGAACAGTAATATATTTGGTGGCATTTCTTGTAGTGCTTTCAATAAAAATGAATTTAAAATGAATACAATTTCATTAAAAAGTTAAATAAATAAATATTTTCAATGTAATACTGTAAAACAAATGACTGCATGACAGTAATGAGTTGAGTATAAAACTGAATAAAATGCCTAATTGATATGAAAACAATATCACAGCGAAAAAATAGATACATCTTTTTAATATATATATATATATATATATATATATATATATATATAATTGTAATTAATTATAAATATATATTATTTATTTATTTATTTTTTCTTCAATTACCCACTTTTTTCACTTACTTATGTCCTCATACGAATAGTTTCTGGTTGCAGCAGCTGACAGTGACTCGTTTTCAAACGTAAACCTGGATGACATACTAAAAACAGCATTAAATGAGCATTGTGACCTTTACAGACACACGTTAAAGCAACGCTGTTATGTACATTTTGGCGCTCTAGTGGTTAATAAACAGAACTGCACGCATCCCGCGGAGGAACCTTCTAACCGGAGCTACTTCTCCAAGTTTATGTCTATTGCGATTCACACATGTATGTGTTACTCCGCAGCGGCGACGACCCGAACAGGCTACAATAGTCCAAAAATAATCACGTTTTATAAATGCACCGTAGGGATTTGGGATAAGACAAAAAGATAGTTTGATAGATGAATTTATAACGTACTCGCTCATTATATACACTTTGCAAATTTTGAACATAGAAAAAGTTTTATAGTGTAGCACTTTTCATTATACAGTATAGGCATCCACTCACTCTTCAACAAAGTTGGCATTGTTATTGGTGTTGGATGTTGTTGGCATGTTATCAGGGAAGAACTCAGTGTTTGGGAGGAAGACGGAGTCTGGAGGTGAGTCTATATCCTCCAGACGTGTCTCCACAAACTGCAGGGGCCTCTGGCTGGTCACCTGTGTGGAGAGGGGGCTGTTGGGCTCAGAGGAGAAGGGGTCTGTGTTGAGTCCAAACAGGCCTCCTGTCCGCTGCAAGGATAGAGACACAGAGACTATAAGTCTAAAAGGACATCGTTATCTACTTGTGTCTATATCCTTAAGGAGATGCTTCAGTGCAGACCCTGTAGATGCCCTCCTCTCCGGCCTCCAAGTCACGCTCCATCTCATCCTCAGCGATCAGGTCACCTGAGATGGCCCTGTGCAGCTCAGGTGCTGCTTCCTCCTCAATGCTGCGCAGACCTGCCTGCGAAGTCAGATGGAAGTCTTGTTAGTATTTTTCTTGAAACGTGTCCTTTTTATGATGTTTCTACAAGCATTTATTATAAAGAGCACCTTAATCTCATCAGCGTTCTTCTTGGTAGGCCTGTAACCGTAGTATTCCTCCTGCCGCTGCATAAACTTGCGGAAGTGTTCCTGAATCAGGAAGGTTGCGTAGAACTTTCCAACAGTGACTTCATCCTCTGCAGCCAATAAAATGACATCATAGTCAGCCATGGATTGTATTTAAAACTGTGTAAATTAAACAGAAATGATTTTTATCACAGCTGTCTCACCTCCAATGGGGGGAATGACCTGGTCCAATAACTTCATACTGGTCCTCTTCCAGATTGACTTAATGATGGCTCTCAGTTCCTCATTGGCCTGCTCAAAGTTTCCTAAAAGAAAAATGTCAATTATATACTATGCCGCTAAATAAACTGCATGTTAAGTTTAATCTCAATTACACACCTTCTGTTTTGATTTTCAAAGCGGTTCTGACCAGTGCGAAGAGTGTGGCGTTGAAGGTCACTGTGCCGTCACTGTTCAGCGGCATGTTCATGGAAATCAGTCGCTGAGGTGGAAGTTCACAAATACAGATTTGAAATACTGAAATACACAACTGATCAAAAGTTTGGGGTCAGAACTTTTTTAATTAATGCTTGGATGCACTGAATTGATCTAAATTAAATCTTATTGTTTACAGTGTTATTGATAATAATGTTTGTATATATATATATATATTTTAATATATATTAAAAACTATTTCCAACCCCAAATTTCTGAACAGAACCAAAAAAAAAAAATCTAAATTTTCTTACCTTACACGCTGAGCGGTGTGGACAGAATTTACCAAAACCCAACGGTGGCTGAATCCTCCGCAGGAGAGTTACTACATCCAGATGTTTGATTCGTCCCCTTTATAAGGACAGAAGACAGGCTACATTATTATGTCTTAAGGAAAGTGATAAAATGAACATCAGGATCAGATGACACTGGCATTGGAGCCTTGTGTGCTTTAACTCACGTTGCTTCAGGGTCATACTCTGCCCAGATCTTCTTGAACTCATCCAGGTGATGGGGGCCGAGGATTGACCAATCGCGAGTGAGGTAATCAAAATTGTCCATAATGACAGCTACAAACAAATTAATAATCTACAGGAAGATATAGATTTAGTTTCTAAAACAAACAGCAAAATGTTGGATTCTGTATTCTGAGCTGATTACCATGTGTAAACTACAGGAGGATCTGCTTACCAGAAATGCACACAGCATGTAAAAGCTGAGGAAGTAGAAGACCGCGATGCTGGAGCCGCAGGTATACTCCTCTCCAGGGCCGTAGTCTGATTTGGCATCACAGAGCTTCCCATACATAGAGGCAAGCATGACTTTAGGCCACTGCTCTCCAGTGGCAACACTGTGAACCCACACATTCATCAGTCACCTGGTTATTAGACTAAATAGAACAGAGTTGAGTGGCATTTATTTAAGAACAATTTCTCTCAGTACACTGCTGACTCACCGGAACAATAACAATACAGCTTGAGGGAAAGTTTGGAAATTATTGTTGCGGTTAATCTCTGTACCATCGACCAGAGCAATTTTACCAAACATCTATAAACAGAAGGAGAATGAGAGAGGACGAAAGAATTTAAGAAACATTTATAAAAAGAAAGAGAGAAACTTTAGGAAATTTAAACAACTGAAGGAGTGAAGCTCGCCTGCATCCCTATCACAGCATAGATGAAGAAGAGCATGACAATGAGAAGAGCCACATGAGGCAGCGCCTGAAACAGGAAACACATCATCATAGATTGTGAGATACATTCAGT
Source organism: Carassius gibelio (assembly GCF_023724105.1). Classification (NCBI taxonomy): domain Eukaryota; kingdom Metazoa; phylum Chordata; class Actinopteri; order Cypriniformes; family Cyprinidae; genus Carassius; species Carassius gibelio. Next base: position 13,914,576 of record NC_068403.1, on the reverse strand, counting down.
TAAAGGTAAAGCACTTTTCATTAGAAATAATACGATCAAATTATAAAATAAATAAATACATTATTATGATCATTATTTTATTAACTTGATAGAATTATTAATTATTTATTTTCATTTTCTTTTGTGTTGTCTGACCTGGAAGGACTTAATAAAGGTCCACAGAAGGTTCCTGATGCCCTCTGAGCGATTGAGCAGTTTAATGAGACGCAGCACACGGAACAGCCGGAAGAACGTGATGGAAACTCGGACATTTTCTGCCTCCTATAAACCAGTTCAATTATGAGACAAATATTTAGTTCCAGCTGTAAATATTAAACTTGATTTTTTTTATGTGTTTAAAAATAAAACAAACCAGCATAATGTACTTACAGCTATTGCCTGCATTGGATTCACTTCCTGAAAAAAGAATAGACTCTTTTCACTTGTTTCCATCAGTCACGCAATATAATACAATATAATATAATAGTGTATAATATCATATAAAGCAAAAGTGCATAGCTACAACATAATCTGGTGTCATGCATGTTTGCATATTACATGAAGAATAAGGAATAATTAATTCAAACCAGTTAGGCAAGCACAGTGAGATGAAGCAATAAATAAATAAAAAAATCTTTTTTTTAATCAGTCGGAATCTGCTGATTGAGCCATGAAGGCATTATTATTAATGGCTGTCTAACAAATTCAGTTCTCCGTTTAGTAGGAGGTAATGTGAGCAGTGGGTGTCCCATGCAGCGCAGAGTGATATTTACCGCACAACCTTGTAGACACCACAGTCCTCCACCGGCCTCCAGCGCAGCCTGAGAACAGAAAGACGGATGATGGTTGAGAGATGACTTCAGAGAAACGCCAATGCATCTTGCGAATAAGAGACAAACGTCAACATATCAAAACTCTGAACCAGACTTCCAAAACAAGTGGTTATATAGACAATAAAAAGTGCATCAAATCACTCTTGGAGATGTGGAGCGGTGTGTATTAATCAGCTGTAAGAGATGGAAAGAGTGTGAAATGAATCATGAAAACGAGCCTACATGGCCACTGATGAGTGAAGTTGAATGAGAACAATACTAAGCTGGAGCTGATGAAATCTGTACCTCCTGTGCACTAATGCTGATATTGACTGCTTGCTGTGGTCTGTGCTTCATGTATCGCTAAATACGGGTTTAAAATACAAGCCATTGTTGGTCGCCATTTGAAATGCTTTTGCAGACATTAACACATCATATAAATCACTCAGACGATATTTTGAAGTAAGTTTGGAGTTATTGTCATACTCACATCAACCTCACTGAGGACCACGTCAACAATACTACCGATCACGATGATGAAATCAAACACATTCCAAGGGTCTCCAAAGTAACCCTGTGTCATGACACACACAAAATACCAAAAATGTCATAAAATAGAGCAAATCTTCTTACACAGTTTCATACAGAGGAAGCAGGAGTACCTTTGCTTTGAATGCAATGAGTTTGACGATCATCTCGCCAGTGAACAGGACCGTGAAGATGAGGTTGAGAGTGTCCGAGAGTTTGGTTATATGATCGGACTGGTTGCAGTGCTGTACCACAGAGAGAAGAGAGTCAGCACATTAACAAGGCAGCCATTTCGAAATTGTTTTATGAACTATCATACAGACTGAATATTGTTCTGACAAAATGGGATTAAGTTTTACTTTATTGGCTTGAAAACAATTCCTATTTTAATACACTTTAAAATGTTTTTTAATGTCATTATCAATGACTCAACCACCTCTTTTGATCAATTTAATGCATCCTTGCTGTATAAAAGTATTGATTTCTTTAAAGAAATCTCACTGAACCAAACTTTTGAACAGTATCATCAGTATATCAGTATATCATCAGCTGTTAATAAATGTAACTATTTAACTGCTTACCTGAATTCCAAGACACAGTGTGTTGAGCATGATGAGAAAGAACATTAAGTACTCAAAATAGCAAGAAGTCACAAAGTACCACACACGGTACTGGTGCGGGTTCTTTGGGATGTAGCACTTGAGGGGCCGTGCTTTCAGTGCATACTGCACACACTGACGCTGGTGAGGGGTGAGATGGAAAGAGAAGATGATTATAAAATGATAGCACAGTAAGCCCAGTTGCATTACCTTCACAAACCTGATAGATACTGTATATACAGTAAAAGTGGAGTTAAACCAGGTATGTGAAATGCAGATGCACAGTATACTGTAAATAGGATATTTTGCTTGTAATTTGTCATTCAGTGCACACACAAATTCCTGGATCATATCCCATGTGAAGAACGTAAAAGATCCCACTGGTTACCTGGTTCTTGTCTAGCTCACAGTTCTTGTATTCCTGCTCTCCTTGCTTTTGGAAAGTGACGATGACGAAGCCCACAAAGATGTTCATCATGAAGAAAGCAATGATGATGATGTAGATAATAAAGAAAATGGAGATGCCCACTCGGTTATTGTGCAAAGGGCCTGTGTCTACTGCATTCGAGTCTATAGCTTTATACAGGATCCTGTCGAAGATGAGTGAAGGATGGTTTGGTGTGAAACATGTTCTTGACTGATGGAACAACGTTAGATGGACATAGGAGTAGATTTATTTTCACACACTCACTCTGGCCAGCCCTCAAATGTGGAGATGGTGAAGAGAGCCAGCATGCCGTTCAGGACATTGTCAAAGTTGAAATCACTGTTGACCCACATGCGCTGATGGACCTCCATGTCATGAAGAGAGTTTTGCACATGCTTTAAAAATGTTCCCCTTAGAAAAACCAAATGCAAAACAATGTTTTAGATACATTATCTGCCACAACAGGAGGAGGAAAAGGCACAACATTCAAAGAAATGTGGCAAAAAAAATACTCACTGACACTCCTCTGCTGTATTTTGAAGGGGGTCCGTACAATAGTACAATTTGCCCTAATTAAAGGTAATGCGTTTAGCATTCAGTCACAAAACACAGGGTTTTATAGCACAATATGGTGGTTGCCTCACCTTGAAGAGCTGCACTCCTATGCAGGCGAACATGAAGTCCAAGAGCATGGTGACCAGGACAATATTACCAATGGTCTTTATGGCCACAAACATACACTGGACCACATGCTGGAGATGGAAAATCGGTTAATATTTAGAATATTTGATTATATTTAGTGCCTAATATGTACCATGCTTTGAAGATTGGCCCTAAACCAACCAACCAATGACTATCGATATTTAAATATACAGATAAACGCTCACCACATCACAAATCAAAGCAGTTTTTTAGTTAAGATGTTGTCGAAAATGCATACACACCTTTAACCCTTTGGCTCTGTTGATGGCCCTTAGCGGTCTTAGTACCCTCAACACCCTGAGAATCTTCACCACTGAGATAGTACTCGACCTGCAATACAATAATGCAATTCAATTATTGGCCTTCACTGTATTTTAATTAAAACTTACAAAAAACATTCAGATGTGTTTCTTTTACTACACACTATCAAATGAAGTCAGTTGTAATCTGCATGTGTTTGATTCATTTAAAAGAAATGGCTCCACACACATGGTGTTCGTGCATATTGAAAAATGTGCAAAATTGCTGCTGGTGGTCATCAGTGAAATAATGCATTGTGCGTGAAAAGTTAACTGATATTTTTTTTTTTTATTTGGTTGTCTTTGTAATTTATATTCAAGTTAGAATATTCCTTGTTTAAGACAAAAATATCCTTGTCAAAGCAATAAAAGGATGGGTAATGTATACTAAAAACTGCAACAACATCAAATATTACTGAACTTACTCCATGCCCATGGACAAGAGGGAAACACCCACAACAATGAGATCCAAAATGTTGAAGGAGTTTCTGCAGAAAGAGCCAGTATGCAGGAACGCTCCATAAACCGTCATCTAAAAAAAAACAGGTGCTGAATTAAATGTCAGCCAAACCACAAATCTGAAAGTAACAAGTAATCAAGTTGACAAGCACATTACCTTTAGCACAATTTCAATGGTGAAGACAGTCGTAAAAACAATATCAGCATAAGCCAGGACCTGTGAAATGAATAAATGAATGTTTATGAACAGATAGTTCAGTTAACGCAATAATCAAAGTTTTTGGTACCTTGTTTCGGAATGAACGGGGGTCGATGGGGTCTTCAGCAGCCAGGGAGATACTGCTGAGGAGGATGAAGAGGAGGATGATGTTGGTGAAGGTCGTGTGGTTGATGATCCTGTGGCAAAGCTTCCGGAACCTTTCGACAAACAGCGATAGTAAAACCATCTTTGAGCCATTTGTTTGGAAAAATTAATCTCTAGTTCTAAATTTAGTTTTAACGGTCTATAAATCAGGCCATAAAGCCTCACTTGTTCTGTGGGCCAAAGATGAAAAAGGAGCTTGCTTCAGGCATGGGCACCACTGTCTCCTTCAGCTGTAGGTCAGCCATGGGTCTGGGTCTGGGGCTGATCGGGATCTCTGGTTCCTCTTCCTCGTCATCACCTGAGGAGGAGAGAGAGATTATAGCATGATCTACTCAAAAGCATTGCGCTTATTTGTGATCTACTTCTGTGAAATAAGATTTATTTGGATTAGCATTGATCATAAAGCCATTTCTGCTGTGATGCAGCGAACTGAATTTTGCACAGCTCGAAAATCAAATGAAAATAGCCAGGCTTGTGGTTTGAAATGTGCTCCATAAATGAGCTTGAAGGCTTGGAGCCAATAATACATTTAACTTTTAATAGATCAGCTATCTTTAAACTTCATCCATTACATGTTTAGAGACGCACTGTGAGGTCTGTGCCAGCATTTTCTGAAGTGCAGAGCCCTCAAAGGATATATAAAGTCTTGTGTTAGACTCTTTCAGTCTTACCTGGAAAGTCTGCAGGAGGGAAGGGGTCTTTCACTTCATTAACATTTGATTCAAACTCATCTATCTTGAGCTAGAGACAAAACATGAAACTTGTTTAGGCATTTACACTTTTGTTTATTTAGCAGACAATAAGAGCCTAAAACTTGATGTGGCTGATTGAAAACCTGATGTAGTGTATCATCCTAATAGACTAGACAGAAAGCCAACTAGTAAAATATTGCAGTATGTTTATATAGAATAAGCACAGAGAGCTCTTTTGTATCAGATGTACCTTTGCTGTGGTGGGCATTCCCTCGGCTTTTGACCTGGACTCCATTAGTCTCTTAGCCATCAGGGCCTTCTCCTCCTCACTTTTCTCTGGCAATCTTATTTGAAAACAAAAAACAAAATGTTGTTTAGTTATATATAGATATGCAAATACATTCAAAAGTTTGGGCTTAGTCAAATTTTCTTATGTTTAAAAAAAAAAAGTCTCTTATGCTCACCACGTCTGAATTTATTTGATCAAAAATAAAGTAAAAACAGTAACATTGTGGAATATGATTACAACTTAAAATAACTGTTTCTATTTTAATATTTTAAAATGTAATTGTGCTTTTGACAGCAAAGCTGAATTGTCAGCAACCATTATTCTAGACTTCAGTGTCACAAGATTCTTTAAAAATAATTATAATATGTTAATTTGATACTCCAGAAACATTTCTTCTTATTATCAATGTCAAAAACAATTGTGCTGCATAATTTCTTTTCTCTTTCTTTTCTTTTATTTGCAACATTTTTCAGAACTCTATGAAGAATAGTTCCAAACAACAGAATTTATTTGAAAAAGAAACATTTGCTACATAATAATTATGACTTTTGATCAGTCAAGTGTTCATTAATTGTTCTTTCACCTCATGAGTTTCCTTCTGGCTTTCTCCTCCTCTTTCTCTTTCTGTGCTGCTGTCAGACTCTCAGCCTCGGCTAGATTGTCTACAGCGATGGCCAGGAACACATTCAAGAGAACGACTATTTAACAGCTTGCTAAGGAAAGGTCCAAACGAACTTATCACAACAATACAACATTACTGGTTGTGAAATACTTTGCTCTTAGCAGCAGAAACAACAGCAAATGTTTATTTTATATTGAGTGCTTTGCTATATTCTTTAAAACACACTAAATTCTCATTAATCATCTGCATGCAGTTCTGACAAATTCATAACATGGACATGAAAACAATGACATATGCTTCAAAAGGATACAGTTTCCACAGACATACAGAATTATGAAGTAAATGCTGACAAGAATTCCTGGGGACTGAGGTCCACCATGAGCCATGATTCCATTATACATAATGGAGTCCCACTCCTCTCCAGTTAGCACCTGAAAACAAAGCCCAGCCTCACGTAAACAGCTTCTGTAATCAGAGCACAATATCACTAAAACTGCAGTTGAAGAACCTGGAAAACACTGATGAGGGCCTGTGGGAAGTTGTCAAAGTTGCTGCGCTGAATCACTCTGTCAGGGAAGTTGAATTTCCCACCAAACACCTGCATACCCAGCAGAGCAAAGATGACAATGAAGAGGAAGAGGAGCAGGAGCAGGGAGGCGATGGATTTGACTGAGTTGAGTAAGGATGCCACTAAGTTATTAAGTGATGTCCAGTACCTAAAGACCAATGAGAGGAAATAACAGTCTCGGGGAAGGAAAGATGTATTTTGTGTATGAGAGCTCAAAATAAAATAAAATTAATAAACAAATGTTATATTTCACAGTGTCAAATCCTGGGTTAAATCCAAAGATAATAGGTAAAGTATATGTACTAATAAGGTACTTTTCTCATTACTTCGGAGTTAAAGTTCTTGTGAATTGTTGCAGGAAAATAAGGAAGTTAAGACAAATTATTATTATTTGTAATAACTTCCAGTTTTAATATATGAACATACCTTGTGAGCTTGAACAAGCGCAGGAGTCGTATGCATCTCATCACGGAGATCCCCAGTGGTGTCATGATGTTTGACACGACCAAGAAGATCTCCAGTAATCCAATCGTGACCACAAAACAGTCAAATCGGTTAAAGATGGACATGAAGTAGGCTCTCAGACCAAATGCATACATCTTCATAACCATCTCAATCGTGAAACAGGCGAGTAGAAGTACATTGGCAGTGTCTGCAAACAGGACCACAACTCATCAAGATCTTACTTGGTTCACCAAAATAAATATATCATACAATCACTAGAATTACTGAATGATTCCATTTGAAAGATTCCTTACAACAACTTTTAAATACTAAATAGGAGTTGGGAATTTTGTATTGCTTAATGTAGTGTAATGTATTGCTTAATGGAGCAGACCTTGAAAACGTGTTAACCCCTCCGTCTGGTTATGATGCTCCATCGCAATGACCAGGGTGTTGAGTAACACAACAAGGAGAACCCACCAGTTGAAGAATTTAGATTTCACCCAAACATGACACTTTCTCCGTAAAACAATGTTCCAGCGGCGTGCGAGACGGCTGCGGATTACACAGTAAATGAAGAATCAGTCTTTGGTTAAATCAGGATGCATATTTTTGCTCTTGATTGCACACTCACTAGAAATAGATCACCCTGTTGATGATCCCCTCCCTCTGGTATAAATTGTCTGTCTCTGAATCAGTGTCCTTTCTAAGAAGAAGAAGTGCTGGAGAGTAAATCAAAGTAGTGAGAAACTTTAAAGATGCAGTGTGTGTGCTTTTTTCTGACATAAGGTAGATAGATTGAGAGAATAACATAACACATATATAAAAAGGACTGTAATATTACTCTCAGAATCTCCATCCATCACTTCAGCATGAGTGATCCATTCCATGTATCCTTCCAGATCCTCATCCATTTGTTGTCGCTCTCGTAGCTGTTGCCACTCTCCGCGTGACCGTGACTTCTCCCTTTCCTTAGAAAACTCCCTACAGAGAGGAAAAACTCATCTCAGTTGGGCCACTTAACCATGTAGCTGAAATGGCTTCCTGGTCATGTGATATTCTTGTATTTTTATGTCTCTCAAGTAGTTTAGATTAAAAAGATCTGTTTCCCACAAACAATTTTAGTAGACTCATTCAGTCAGATTGTATTTGAATGGAATAATAATAAAGATTTCCAAACTTGTTAACCAGACTTTAAGCAGTTAGTATTAAAACCTTTTATTAAATACACAGCTAGAGCTCATACCCGCTCAGTACTCCAAGGACGAGGTTGAGGATGAAGAAGGAGCCCACAAGTATCAGAGTCAGGAAGAAGATCCAGGGCCAGTCATTCCCCATGGCATCATTAATCTAAAAGATAAAATCATCACTAGATTTGAAAAAAACATTACATTTGGATTAACGAATGGTCATTCAGTGCATTATTTGTGGAAATTTTTAGTAGTTGTAGGTGGCCAAAAGTGGCTTTGTTTATGAATAAGAAAGTTAAATATACAGCGTCCCATCAGTTCTTTTTTAACTTTAGCATAGAGAAGTTTCATTACTGTCTGTTAATATAAATGTTTGTCTGCGTCCTCTCCATAAGAGAGTAAAGAGGAGGATTGTCATGCCCATAAGTAATTACCCAGTAGAGAACATCAGTCCAGCTCTCCGTTGTGATACACTGAAAGACTGTGAGCATGGCAAAGCCAAAGTTGTCAAAATGGGTGATGCCAAAGTTGGGACCAGGCCAACCTGCCCGACATTCAGTGCCATTGATGGTGCAGCGGCGCCCGTGTCCAGCCTGAGCACAGGGCGAGGGCTTCTCATTCTCCCTGATGGCAATGATATCTGAAGCAGAGGATGATTTGTCAATTTGCTATCATTAAAACAAGGTTTCTTTTACATATCCAAAACTAGTTTTCAATTATGAGACTTCCTTTATATGTTTGAAGATCTAAAAACACTCACTAGTGCCCTGGTAGTAACATGTCTTGTGCATTTTACACTTAAACAGCTCCAAACCCATAATGGCATAAATGGTGACCATGAAGAAGACCAGCAATGCAATGTGGAAGAGGGGCAACATGGACTTCAGAATAGAGCTCATTACCACCTGGAGGCCTGGATGACAACAAATTACACCAGCTTTTTTAACATTCGACAAGACATGATTATATTGTAATCTTACAAGACAGCTAAGCAAAGCATGTTCATAAGGACATTTGTGTACATATTTAATCTGTTTTCACTCAGCACTGGCTCGTTCTGTGATATTAAGCATATTGTAGGAGAACACTTAATAAGTAATTATGATATTATCTTCAGAGTATATTAATGGTCTATGTTGCCCTACTTGTGGTGCTCAAAGGTCTTACTGGGAACTCCGGACACGAGCCGCAGTGGTCGCAAGACTCGAAACGCTCTTAGAGCCTTCATATCAAACCCTCCTCCTTTCTCTTTGGGAACTCCTGCTATTGAGTTGATGGTGTCCACGACAAGTGTGAAGAGCCTGCAGAGGTCATTTAAAAGGACTATTGTTTAAGAAATGTTAAACAATACATTTTAAAATGTCTGCTATTATTGTATTATTAATACCTCAAACTAAAATTAATACCCCAAGAATCTATGGTTGAAATGAGTTCAGGACAGTTTTGGGGAAACATTTCAGGGGACAACTGTGTTTCATTTATGGCTTCTGGACATTCTAAATGTCATCTTACCCCATGAACACGATGACAAAGTCTAATATGTTCCAACAATTTCGTAAATAGGCCCCTTCATGGAACAAAAGCCCGTATGCTACTATCTTTAGGAAGCACTCCAGAGTGAAAATGACCAGGAAGATGTACTCCAGACTCTCCTGCAAGGAAACAAAGAATATAGGAGGGATTAATGGGGTGTTAAACATGATACAATCATAATACAATCATGATACAATCATAATACAATCATGATACAATCACAATTCTGACGTGTTTTTTTTCCACAATTGTGAGAACTGCAAAAAAAAATAAAAAATAAAAAAATAATAATAATAATTTTTTCTTCTTCAAGTTTTGTCACTTTCAATACACTTTCAGCTGCATTGCATGGACCATTTGTAAAAAAAAAAAAACTCCTTCCGCAAAGTGCCACTGAAACCTGAACCTTAACTGTCATCAATATGCAGTTAGGATCGAATCGAATTATGAAATGTTTACACAGCACATCTCATTCTCTCTCAGCCTCTCATTCTACACGGACAGGTCATATCAACCTAATTCGGACTAATGTCTACTGAGATCCACTCTCAGCTCCCATTTAATGGCTTAGTGAGGAATAGACCGAATAGAATGTCATTGTAACCCAGGGGAGTAAATAAGTGAGTGGGGCTCAGATATGTGCAATCTGAAATGTAATAACACTGTTTTCTGAGAAAGGAGAACATGACTGTCCACACTAGAGGAAAGAGTGTGTGACCTACATACCATCAAATCTAGAGTCATTAAATAAGCTTGTGTAAAGAGGATTTATCAGTATTTTATGTGTTTATTTACAGCAGATGAAACAAAAAATGTTACTCATAGGAAAAGAGCAGAACTGCAAAGGTCTGTGTCCACATGGGGTAACTGATCTCATCAGCATGCAATAAGTGGACCCTCAATGTGGGACAAACATGATAATAGAATCTTAGTTCAATTGTCATCATATGCGTCATGAAAATCCCCTTCTGAGATTTGAGTGTATTTATAAATGCCACACTTGTACCTTTTGGACATGCACATCTCAAATCATAGACTAAATATAAAACTCATCACACAAAACACCACCTACTAACATGGTATATTTTTAGTTTGTAAAACATGTTCTAAATTGCATTCTATATACGAACCTATAATTTGATCTAACTTGTACTTTTAAGAGCTAATGCAAATCACAAATTTGTCCTGTGCAATGGCCAACAGGGTGAGAACTTTAGCACATATGTATCAGTTTCAAAACATCTATGCCCCCCTTATAACCCAAGGGCAAAAAAGCTGAGTAGGTAAAAATCTGAACAAACCTTTATCTTGGACATGTTTCAGTATCTCAGATTCTCTGGCAAAAAGACACAACTATCCCTTTACTCCAGTTCACCTGTGCCATAATATTCTTTACTACTTTCAGTAGCAAATATTTTCAAAGTTATCTGATGAACTACTTCAAATTACCTGCAATCAGAACTTTTTCATTTAACATACTGTACATGTTCTCCTATGTTACTCGTAGTTTAGGGACTTCTCACCAATGTTAAGTTGGTGTTGTTGGTGTCCTCTTCAGGCATGGGCAGAAACACGGCCAGAGCTATACAGTTAGCGAAGATAGTTAATAGGATAATGATTTCAAAGGGTCTGATGGAGTCTGCTCAGGAAAACAGTGAGTAGACATGGCAAAAACAACCACTGGATAATGGAGGTAATCATTTTTCACATTCAAGTTGAGAGTGGATATGAGTATGGACTGCATCAATCTGATTTAACCAAAAATGAACAGTCCCCAAAGCCAAATACATGTAAAACTGGCTTTGGTGATTAAATGAAAGAGAGAGACTTGGGTATTTATTTGGTCAGTAGATAAATTAGAATCACTGACACACAAACCATCAAGTAAAGGTGGTTTTACCTCAGAGTAAACATTTACTAAGACAGAATATATGATAAATATATGATTTCATGTCCAAAAAGACATAATATTTATAAATTAGTGCAGTTTCATAGTCTTCAACTAACTGTAACTATCTGTGAATTTCTGCCACTAGGGGGTGGGATCAGAATTTCCCTGCCAGCTCAGCATCATGTCCACTAGTGATCCCACGCAACAGCTGTGCACAACCAGAATATCATTAAACTGTATACTGTAAATACATCTATGAAAAAAAAAAAAAAAAGGACTCCAAACTGACATCTCCTAATTACCACTGCACGAGCTAAAACACTTCTACTTGAAAAAATCAATTCACATTTATATTTGTATGCATCTTGGTTAATGAACTAATCAGCAACTGAAAGTTTCACCTCATAAAGCAAATGTTTACTGTATATGTCAGTTTTGTCTCCAAGGGTGGTCTCAAAGATGAAGTTAAGAAGCCATTTCCGACTTTTTTGATTAACAACACAGTCGATTTTTGTTCTTGCTGTGAATTTAGGACCTTATATTTATGAAAGAGTCTTACAAATATCTTGATGTGTATTTGCATATACAAAATTTTCAATCTAAACCTTTTGAAACCAAAATGATAGAAACTGTAAATAGGGTCAATTAACACTAGTTTAAAGTCTTATTAATAGTGTATTTGCTGTCTGGCTGTAAATAGGCTGGGGTTCATCCTTATCATCTATGTAAAGACCTGATCTAACTGTTTCCTACTGACCGTGGTGAGGCTGAGACACAGATTTCAGCACCTTTAGACACAGTAAACCTGGGGATTATGAAAAACAACGGTGTCTGTTTTTATTTTCTCCACCTCACATTTGAAGAGATCTATAATGGAGTAAATATCTCAGTCTGGTTTTGCTAAACATAAGACGCTGAGTAAGACAGATCAGAGTTATGGTTGCATGCTTTTTCTGGCATGCAAGCTAAACTGGCTCTCTGGGGGATGGATGCCTTTCTAAAACACAACCATCTCAACTATGATTCAGACTAAACAAACATCAAACCACAGTCCAAAAGAATGGAAACCAAAATGGATTTAAGTTTGAAGGATACTTCCATTCCACAATGTTCATGCAGGTCTTCCGGAAAGGGTTTTTGAGCGTGAAGAAGAACAAGGAACGTGGCGGTCGAGGGTTTCCTCCTGTGGCCTGTAGTTTCTTGAGTTTCTCCCTTTGCTTTCTCTTCAGTTCTTCTTCATTCATGATGAATGAGGCCAAAGCTGCCACCCCACCACCAGCACCACCGCCCGCCTCCATTTTAAATCTTTAAAAAGTAGCCTTTCAATTCATTAACAAACAAAAAAAAATTTATATAAATAAATTCCTAGTTTAGCAAATCCTTGGTCTTCTTACGTCCAGGTCAGATCTTTAGTATGGTCCTAAGCTTCATCCACCATCTCGCCCTCTCTGAGAAGGCACAGTGTACCTTCTTGGTCCTGGCCCTTGCTGCAAACCTACACCAGACAAAGAGGCATTAGAGGGGTAGGGCGCATTTAGGCGCAGCTGGTCCCTTCTGAGGGATATATATAGACGGGAAGTCAGTGTCCATTCTTGGGGGTGCGGAGGCAGGTGGAGGAGGGGATGGGTGGCCTTGGGGTAGAGCAGATGAACAAGGAGAATGACTAAGGTTCTGTGAGAGGAATTCATCACAACAGATGACATAAGACACTAAAAAGGAGAAAACATTAAAAATAGAAAACATAAAGTGGTATTGAAATATGGCATTATTATAGTTGATTTACTGTACAAAACATTAGATGAGTGTTACCCATAGTGGATTTTCTCAGGGAAAAAAAATGTACAAAGAAAGTTGACAACTTTATTTTTATATTTAATATTTTAGTGCATTTTCACATAAGCAAGATTATTTCAGATGTAAAACAGCTGCAAATTGTTTGGATACACACTGGATAATTATTATAGCAGCAAATACAATAGTCAAGCAAAGTTCAAATTCCTTCACATTTCGAGGTGCAAAATCAATATTTCTGAATGTCTGTTAATCAGAAAATTCAACAAAAGTGTCAAACATTTAGAGGAAGCTTATGACACACTATTCGACAGTGCTGATCACTTAAATGATCGCTGATCACTTAATACCATCCTGAATGGTATTATCAGCTTGCAAATAAATAAATAAATAGTAATCATTCAATACTTTTTGTTAATTCAAAGCGAAAGTACAACAGTGTAATGACATTTTTCACATTCATAAGCGCATCTATATTATATTCCTGTCTACATCAGTAATCCCAGACCACACGGCACACTTCCATGTAATCTCATCCTTTGCAATGCTTTTTCAAAGCAAAGTAGTGACAGCACCGATATACTCAAGTTATTGTGTGAGAAATGTAAAGGTGACCGTGGGTGTGAGACCAACTGGAGCTGGCTGATTCTTTTCATTTATATCTATGTTAACAGCAAGCAACTAAACAAGTTGCTTTATGTTTTCACAGTTTCGGTTTGAAAGCTGGAATCAACCAAGTTAGTCTTGGTAAGATTATAATGCAAATGATAATGCAGGCCCACTGATAAAACATTGTCATAAAAGCTAAATCTATAAGACCACCACGCATGTTGTCTTAGTCAGTGGTGCCTGTTAGACTTTTTCCCAGCTGGAGTCCATCTGAGGGCTTAGCTGAGGAGCTTGTGCCGGTCAAACACAGTCTTGCGCTGCTCCTGGACCTGTATCTTCCAGCGCTGCTGAGCCCCCTCTACTCTCTCCAGCACAGTGTTCCCACGACCTTGTGAACCATCCACCTGGGGCCTCACATCCTGTAGGGGGAGACAAAGGACAAAATTAATACCTAAACCCAACAAAAATAGAAAAATATTCCTTAACTAGCAAATTATCTACAAAAGAGATAAAAAAAAAGAAGAAAAAAAATCTACCCTTTCAGTATTATAAGACAATAATAAGAAATGTTTCTTGATCAGAAAATCAGAATGTGATGATTTCTGAAGGATCATGTGACAATGAAGACTGGAGTAATGACTGCTGTAAATTCAGCTTTGACATCATAGGAATAGATTACATTTTAAAATATATTTAAATAGAAAACACTGATAATACATTTTAATAATATTTTTTTATTATAATACTACTACTTTTACTGTATTTTTGATCAAATACATGTAGCCTTGGCGGACATACTTGTTTAAAAAAAAAAAAAAAAATCTTAATGTTAATTACAATATCTTGATCATTAAGTCATAAACAGCAGTATAAAAGTATGTTATGTTTTACTTGAATGAAAAGAAATAGAAAATGCATATTAATGCATTTGTGGGTGTGAGAGTGAGAAAACATTTTCTCTTATTAGACCCAAAGACTTGTTTTGCTCTAAAATCTCTCATTTAAATCTCGTTTTATTTATTATATTAGTTAAAATCCCATGCTACGTGTACTGTGTTAACCTAACTGAGACTTGTTATAGCACTTATATATCATTGCTCTTTTTGTTGTTTTTGATTGCTTCCACTGTCTTCATCTGTAAGTCGCTTTGGATAAAAGCGTCTGCTAAATGAATAAATGTAAATGTAATGTAAATTTAAGTCCAAGTCAATGCAAAGTCTAAGCTGAGTCAATGTCTTGTTTCTATCTTTGTAAAATACCCAGGAAAAAAACCCTAACAAACTCCAATGTGCACAAACCTCAGAATCCTCCTCATTCTGCAGTGGCATGGTGTACGGATCATGTTTGCGGATAAGAGGATCAACTAGAAGTAGAAACAGCATGTACAGCAGAAGAGCTCCAACCACTGACAAGTAGATTATAATGGTCACCTGCAAAATACATCAGAATATGAATACTCCTCAATTTAGCTTAAAGCGGATATCTAGGTAATGAAGGCATAAAAGCATATTCTAATAAACATCTTTAAAAAAAGTAGGATTTATTGAGTGATTACTGGAAGTAGCACAATACCTTAATGGTGTTGCTGCTTCGTTCTTCATACTTGCACTCACAGAGCAGACAGTAGGCCTCCACATCATGGCCAGGCACTGGCATGGGCTCCACCACATGCAGACAGTTGCTACAAACCAATACATTAACAATGCGTTCTCAGACAGCAGAAAATAGTGTAAAAAAATATTGATCTATATGTAATAACCTCTACAGACAACACAGGCCTGTTTGGACAGTTTTTTGTCATTACAGTAGTCCGTCTCACCAGTCTTTCTGGGACACATTCTTTTTGTAGATATGTCCACTAATGTTTCTGTAGGGTGGACAGATGCACTTGCAACGCACATCTTCATAACTCTGTTTAGGCAACATTTTAAGAAAATTACATTTATAGAACATGTTTTTCCATAAGTGGAGCACATGTGGTGAAATACAGAGAACATATATGTAATGTATATGTCAGGGATAAACTGTACCTTATCTGCATATACGAGGGAAATCACATCTAGAAGAAAAAGAAACGCCAGATGGACAGCGGCTATCCGGAGATTTTGAGCAGTGCTGGACGACATGATGCCTGCGCATAAACATAATTCGATCATTTACATAATTAAACATTTATTGTTTAAGGGAAGGTAATAATTGAATTGAAATGGGCCAACCGGTACTTTTTAATTACAAATAAATAAATCCAAATGAAAACATACAAGACTAGTCGTCAGTTAAAATACTTATTCGTGTACAACCTTAACAATATGTTCAAAATCAATTTTGTGTAACTTATGCGGTAACGTTAGTTGCTTTCTATGAAGATGACAAACACCGGTCTATCAATTCCGCAGTTTAGGCCTTTTATCCCCTTTGTTGTGCATTTTGAGAGAGAGGGAAAATGTAAATCTGAAAAGTCAAATGTTTCAACTAAATTTTACATGCAAATGTCAAAATAAATGCATATACGCACCTATAATATTTATAACCACCCATCAAATAGATGATGAATTTCTCCGGAAGTTCTGGAGTATATCTGTGTCACGTGATGATGGATGCACTCTACGCCCCGCCTTCACAAACGCTGAAAGGCAAATTAAAAGCGTTATTTATTACAGAATTAATCAATTTATAATCTGTAATGGCCCAGAATCATATTATAAAAATAAAGCCTCGGGTATAAAAGTAATCACACGTCGACTTTCTCTTCCGACGAATGTTACCTACAAATAAGTCTCTTCAGATTTTGTAAACTATCACAAAGGAAATAAATGAGCAAAATGGGAGCTTAAATAACTGAAAATGCATATAACATATGTTAAATCCAGGTACTTAGAGTTAACAAAAAAACATGAATATGAGTTTTACTGCAAAAGCTTCCGTACGTTTTGTTCAAACAGTTGTCGATTTAAATACTCTGGTTCTATTGGTTTACCAAACCGTCAGTCAGACGGAGCCACGTCCAATCATCTAGCGGCTTTTCAATCCTATAATTTTGGCGGCGGTCGGAAGATGGCGGAAAATTTGAAAGGTAAGAATATATCGTGTTAATCGTTCAAGAAACAACGGTTTACACGCTATATGTCTGATGTATTACACGAGTTGTAAGTTAAGTGACGTCTTATCAAAGACCCCCCCGGAATTAAACACTCCGTTTTGGAAGAATCTTTGCTGCAAGTTGTTGAAACAAATTCACATTAGGTCGATGTTATGGCTGCCGCGCGCTCATGCAATACATTCAAACAAGCTCTTTGTGAACTCATCTGTTTCTTTTGCATCGACTTCTTTGTAACGTTATACAGCGTAACATACGGTGCAAAGATGTGCACACTCAGAGTAATCTTCAGTGTTTAACTTTTACGTTCTCTTGAGGAATATGATTTACTCAACATGTTTGATCACTGGACACTTTATCATAAAGCACACAAGTTAATTAAAATTCTTCCGTAAAATGTTAATCTAATGCCTACGTCGTTGTTTACCTAAGTTACTTAGTTTAGGTTCTCTTGTCTGTTTTGCTTATTACGTTTGGTCTTTAGACAATGTATTAAATGGCTCATAGATCATAATACATGGGACTTTTTCTATAAGGGTATTTATCTCAAACTGCCCAAATTATCAAGTTATCTGTACAATATGTTTGGTTCAATCTTTTTATATTCATTTATTCTTTGTATATACATTTGTTTGATGTTTTAATATCATCTGTCAATTTCCTAAGTTAAACGACATGCTTTTGTTTGCCACTGTAATTGTATGTTAAAATGTATGCTAAACTATTGGAAAATATTTGCAAGATAGCAACATATATTGTTAAAGCCTATATTAGAATATACGATTGTCAGTTTAATTGAAGGTTATTTGAAAAGCACTTTCCATAGTAAATATCCTTTCAAAACTGTACAGATATTAAAGAAAAGCAGACAGTGGAGAAATTTTAGAGGCAACACAAATTCAAAATAATCTTGAATGCTAGAAAGTTTGACATCTGTAATTTTTGTCACTTTGGAAATTTCTTATTCTCACAAAGGCTGCAATAATTTGATAAAAAAAATACAGTCAAAATGGCCATATTGCAAAATATTAGTACTATTTTAAATAACGGTTTTCTGTTTTAGTATAGTTTAATATGCAAGTAATAACATATAACAGTAATATAACTATTAGCTTTATTCCCTTATTCCCTGAAAAAAAAAACTTGAGGACATCAAGAAGCCTATTTGATGAAGAGCTGCGCAGTTCTTGATCTAAAGCTTACACACATGTCTGTCATCCCACGTTTTTCCTGAAATGAACATCTAATTGTATTTTGTGGCTGAAGTTTGTAGGGTAGCATGCATCGCTACTGTAGCCCAGCTGGAGGTGATCTGTCGAGAGCAGGGGGTGAAGTGTGACGAGCTGGGCATCAACAAGCACAACCTGTGCGACTATGAGGTGGAATATCTCTGCGACTACAAAAAGAAAGTCATCAATATTGGGAAGATACAAATAGTACAGGTGAGCTTTAAATTCTGGCTCATAAATGTACTCATGTCAAAGTAAATTCTATTACATGATGGGTAAAATGTGTTTTTTCAAATCTAAACTTAAGTGGTGGCCAGACACATAAACTGCTTAGATTAGTCTTTCAAGTTAGTCTTCATCTTTTTTTCTTTTTTATAATAAAGGAATCTTGCATCCAAAAATGAATGTTTGCTGACAGTTTTCTCACCCTCAGATGTTGAGATATTTAGCATCACTTGCTCACCAGTGGATCCTCTGCAGTGGATGGGTGCCGACCATAAGAATGAGAGTTCAGACAGCTGACAAAAACATCACAATAATCCAATCCGATCTCCAGGCCATCCGTTGAGAAAGTTGTGTGTTTGTAATAAACTGATTTATCATTAAGACACTTTACTATAACTGTTGTGTCCTACTAAAATTATTCTGTCCAAAATGATGCTTTCCTTAGTGAAAAAGTAATCTTGTCTGAATCAAGAGATAAATATGTACAGATCAAGCACCATATACAAGCCAAAACAGGTCTAAAGATATATATCAGTAAATTCTGGATTATGGATTGATATTCTGGCCAGAAGTGATCGTTTAAAGTTGTTTCTTGCAAACACTCATCTTTTTACCTCACAATATGTTAAGTGATGGACTGGAATTGTGTGGATTATTGCGATGCTTTAAAGCTGCAGTCGGTAACTTTTGACGCTCTAGCGGTTAATAAACAGAACTGCTTGCGTCTTGCGGAAGAACATTGTAGCCGGAGCTACTTCACTCTGTTTATGTCTATGAAGAATCACAAAGGTACTGGGTTACTCCGCCGCGCTATCCCCGAAGCAATCTAAAATAGTCCAAATATAAACACTTATTATAGGTGCACCCTAGTGATTCAGGACAAGCCAAAAACACGGTTTGAAAAATGGATTCATGGTGTACTCGCTTATTATATACATTTTTCTACATTTTGAACACAAACAAAGTTACAGACCGCAGCTCTGATTGGTTGTTTCTTACCGGGAGCGATGGAGTTTCTGCAAATGGCAATAGGACCACTGGGAGGAGTCAGAGGAGCTTGATTTTTTTCACAGATTATCTGTCTCATATTCTACTGTCAGGACATAATGACAGGTTTAACAAATATGTAGAAAATATATATTTACAAAAGTTACCTACTGCAGCTTTAATCATTCGATTCATCATTCAATTATTTGACCCATTCACTGCAGAGGATCTGTTGGTGAGCAAGCGGTGTAATGCTAAAATTCTCCAAATCTGTTCTGATGGAGAAAAAAAATTTCTTATACATATAGAATGACATGAGTAATTTGTTAACTCGTTTTCATTTTTGGATTAACTGTTTCTTCAAGTCTTGTCATAACTAGATACATCTCAATATATAGTTAATATATAATTAATCAAGACAATGTATTTATATTTAATAATGTATATTATATAATGTATATAGTGTTGTTCACAATATGATATTGTCATAATGTCATTTTTTTAAATTAACAAATGTCTTTTATAGTTTAATTTTTCTATAGTATACATGTTTACTTTACATTTTCTTGTGTCACGTCACGTACAATGAAAATAAAGCACCTTATATTAACTTTTCATCTAATTTACATTAAAACATTTGGTTTCATTTGAGCCCAAAAAATTCGACTGATTGACCACTTGATGAAGCGCTACTTGGTCAGACAAGCTCAGTCTTAACAGTGGCTACGTTTATGCTACTGGCCCCAGTTTTAAATGTGTTTAAGCTCACATCCCTGTTACCCTCTTCACAGGAGTTATACTTGGTGAAATGGAAGGGCTACCCCGAATCCAGCAACACTTGGGAACCACGGAAGAACCTGAAGTGCGTAGATCTTCTCAACCAGTTCTGGGAGGACCTGAATGCAGAGATGCGGAGACAGAAGAAGCGTGCTGCCCCTCGTCGCCTAGACCCCGCCACCGTGTCACAGATCGTCCAGCGGGCCAAACTCAGACAGACCCTTAAACAGTGGGAGACACACCTCAACAGCCTGGGCACCCACAAGGGCCACATCTACGTGCGGAACCAGGTCGACCTGGAAGGCCCGCCGAAGAACTTCACCTACATAAACGACTATAAAGTGGGTGATGGGATCTTGCTGAATGAGGTATCCGTGGGCTGCGAATGCACAGACTGCCTGGAAAACCCCGTAGAGGGATGCTGTGCCGGAGCATCGCAGCACAAGTTTGCTTACAATGAGTTAGGCCAGGTCCGCATTCGGCCCGGGTTGCCCATTTACGAATGCAACAAGCGCTGCCGATGCGGGATCGACTGCCCCAACAGAGTGGTGCAGAGGGGAATTCAGTATTCCCTCTGCATTTTTAGGACAGACAATGGAAGGGGATGGGGGGTAAAAACCATGGAGCGCATTCGGAAGAACACTTTCGTTATGGAGTATGTCGGGGAGGTGAGGAGCGATATGTGTTTACTTCCTGTACACATCAGATTTATATATATATATATATATATATACAAACACATGTTATGTATTGGTGGCACCCAGTCACTGTGGCTTAAAGAAGCTGTTCATTTTTTCACGTTCAGTGTTCCGTTCTGTCAGTTCAAGGTTTTTGTGTTTCACTGAAATATGTTTTGCTTCACTGGTAGATAATGGCATTATCAATCAACTTTTCAGTTTCCTTGTGATAGCTGATTGGCTGTTTATCTGTCTTTCCCAGAAGTGAGTCTGGCTTCATGATTGTTAAACTCTCTTTTGTTTAGATCATTACAACAGAAGAAGCCGAACGCAGAGGTCACATATATGATAAAGAAGGCGCCACCTATCTGTTTGATCTGGATTATGTTGACGACGAGTACACCGTGGATGCTGCTCACTATGGAAACATCTCTCACTTTGTCAATCACAGTGTGAGTGGACTGGAGATCCTTGCTTCATCTTGTACACAACTGACTTGATAGCAGTTAAACTGTAGCTTTTTATCTGAGAGAAGTGTCTTTTTTTTCTCCTCAGTGTGACCCCAACCTCCAGGTATATAATGTGTTCATTGATAACCTGGATGAGCGGCTGCCGCGGATAGCGTTCTTTGCCACTCGTGGGATAAAGGCAGGAGAGGAACTCACATTTGACTACAACATGAAAAGTAAGCGTGGGACTTTATAGAAAAAGAGGGGGTACATCATGACAAGTCATTTGGGCTCATTTACCATTTCATTATTTAGATCAATTGATTCATACACAACTGTTCAAAAGTTTGGGATGATTATCTGTTTTTCTTGTATTCAGGAAGGATGCATTAAATTGATTGACAATAGAGACATTTGTAATACAACAAAATGTTTCTACTTTAGAATCTGTTGATTGAGCACCAAATTAGATTGATTCTTGAAGGATCATGTGACACTAAAGACACTGGAGTGATGACTGCTGAAATTCAGCTTTGCCATCACATGAATAAATTACATTTGTGACTGTATTTTTTTTTAATTTAATGTTGCATTGAACTGAGTGTCATTCACTGAAGGTACATGTGTATATATATATATATATATATATTTCAATATAAATCTAGTATTATAATTTTTTTGTGTGTCTCATTTTTTCCTCAGTTGACCCAGTAGATGCTGAGAGCACGAAGATGGATTCTAATTTCAGTCTGACGGGACTCCCAGGCTCTCCTAAAAAGCGAATGCGCGTAGAGTGCAAATGCGGGGTGTCGACATGTCGAAAGTACCTCTTCTAGAGGAAGTCCATGCTAAATAGGGACTGAAAGAAGATCATGTGTTCCAGTGAATGTTGAAAGCATCTGCAGTTTAGAAACTGTTTTGCGAGGCGTTTTGAAATACTTAATTGAATTTTAAATATATATTTAAGAATTTTTTTATTTCCTCAAGATCAACCTCAACTATTAACTTAGTATTGTTGTCTTCCACATTTAAATAGTGTATAAAATGTAGCAATACTTTTTCAGTTTGTCCATTAGAAAAGTTTGTAAAGTAAACAAAAAAAAATATTTTCAGTAAATTTTTTAAACCCTTATTTTAATTCATATCAAGCTTTGACTCCTTGGAATTCTTATTTTTTGTACATTGAAATATGCTTTATCTGTTCAAATAGAATGGATTCTCTTTTTATTTTTTACTTTTACCAGAAAAAAAAAAAATGTAGACATATTTTTAGGAAATATTTTTAGGCCAGTGCAAAATATAAAAAATCTATAATGTCCTTCCCTCAATTTTTTTTTTCATGCGCTCAGATTTCCACCAGGGGGCGAAATTTTATTATTAATGCACAGAAGCGGAAGTTCGTTAGACTGAAGGAGGGGGACCTACATGAAATGTTGCCTTTTATACATACAAAATGTTATCATTCTGTGTTTTACGTGTGTATAGTCTAACAAAATTCATACTGTCAAAACTGTTTTTTCAGTAACTGTATTTGAGTGCTGGACCTAAACAGATGCATAAATGCTTAACTTTATTATTTCACAGGTCTGACTATTCAGGGCTGTGTTTCCCAAAAGCTTACTTATGCTTTCTTTGCTTTCGGGAGTCAGAGCTCAGGTGGTTTTCAGAACTGGACAGTGAAGCTGGAATGTGTGCTGTAGGTTAATGTGAGATGGTATATCAATTCTGGATTAACCAATGCCCAGGACCATTTTGCTTAAATGAAATAAATTCACACAATTACTTAACTATCGTTCAACCAAATCTGTGCATATGTAAATATTTAAAGACTACCACTTGTTATTTTTTTGGGGTTTTGCATTAAAAAAAATCAAATCAAGACGCCTTGTCAGACCTCACATTTATCTCACACTCATGATTGTGCAACAAAATATGTTCTTGTTCATTAAATGGTATCATGAGTTCCACTGCTCTGTGAATATAACAGTGTAATACCAAAGTTTAATTGACTGGAGTTTGGATCATTTCACATTTTTGTCGACATTAACAGCAAGCTTGATCATCTGGCTGTACACAAACGAAAAAGAAAAAAGCTGTGAAATAAACAGATCCATTTTGATCAGTTACAAACTTTTATTTCTACTTGGACATTAACATAATAAAATACATTTTACATAATATTTAGCACAATGTCTTCACAACTTTGCACATTTATTCAGTGAGACGACAAAGTAATAAAATACGTGACTCGATATCATCTTTCGTGACAGGTTTTGGAAGAAGTGAATCACGGGTCAAAGATTTCTAGAAGGAACGGTTCGATCCTCTCTTCCTACAATGGTGTTTAGTCACCCAGTAACCTGATGCCATGACTTCAGTGCAATGCATGACCTTTTGGGGTATCAGAGGCTTAAGGGAACGCTTTTAAAGATCACCGCAAAACACCATATACTTGTCTGCTAACTGACAAGAAAGGTTAGCGATTTTAAGGGTTTAACTCTTAAGTCTCATTTTAAGTTCGTAGACAGAATGAGTGTAGTCAAAGTCACAAAACGACCACAAACAACGAACACCTTCACAGTGAAATTAAGTGAATAAACAAACGCAAGTGTCTTTGAACATTTCTTACCTACATAAATGCTCTGCTTAATTCATAGATGTCTGCTCACTGAGAACAAGCAAAACCTCACATTTAACTAAACTTGAAACTCCAACTTTTCTAAATTTCTACGCCGCAATCACCTGCACCGTTTGTCCAGTCTCACCACATTTCTTATCACACATACGTGCACCATCAAGTCATTCCACTCACAAGTGACTCCCATACAGCAGAATGTAATCTTCAGTAGCTAATGTACGCATATATAGAGAAGCTCACTAAATAGACATTTTTGGCAAGTAGGAATCAATAAGCTGAGCCACATTCCACTAACCAATCATGTATGAGGTACACAGTGATGTCATTCAGCTAAAACACACATTGCTTATTCAAACTATTATTTTTGGCTGCAAATAAACCACTGCAGTTTTTATACGGACAATCTGAACAATAAACTACTCTATACATCAAGCAAAATCTCAACTCCTAAATGTGAAAACACTAACTCTAAACTATTTAATACCACATAAACACAAACACCAGATCTGATTGCATGTCATTTTTTTGGAATTCCTGAAGGCACTGGGGGGAGAGGAAGGAAGGAAAGTCTTAAGGCTTTGTAGAAGAAACAGATGGAGGGGAAATTAAACTGGCATAGAACTTAGAACCAGAGGGACAACAGGAATAATCCCACACACAGAAAAACACTGGGCTCTTGAATCCCAACAGCCAGGCAAATAACAGCACTCAAAAAGGTCGCAGATACCATCAGACACGTGTCCAGAGAAACCTCATTCTGATCCTTTGATATCGGAGATGGTTCAGTGCCGGGTCTTGGCAGTGTGTGCTGGGTTTCAGGGTCTTTACACATCTGATATGGAGCAGTAGACATTTCATCACCCTTAAAACTTAAATCATCTTCTGCTGAAGTGTTAACAGTTGAAGCTGGCTTTGGTGAGGCTTCAGAAATGCTGGTCAACTCTGGCTTTTCTGGTTTGCTTGTTGGATGCGCTGGAATACACGTTGTAATAGTTTGGTGGTGATCAAGTTTTGGATCCTTAGGGTGGACTGAGGTCAACATGCTTGGATCCAAGACAAGTTCTTCCTCTTGCAGATGTTTAATGTTTACCGGCTTATCCGAGTCTGGATGGACGAGTAAACTTTGGGATTCTTTGTCCGGTCTTGTGGGACCTAAATAAGATGGGAACAAACAGGAAGCCTCCAAAACATCCATTTTGGTACTTTCCACCTCAATGGCCGCGATGGTATCGACTCGGACTGAAGAGACAAGTTCTACTTTCTGTTCTTGAATTCCTTCCTCCAGAGGGTGCTGTAGTGCCTCTGATAAATCGGGCTTCTTCGCCTCTTTAGTAGCATCGTTTACTTCCTTTGATGGATGCAGCTGCTTGGCTTCTTCCAACATGTGAAAGCAAGTCCCCGTTTTATTTTCTACATTCCTACTTAGTTCTTCTAGCATATCTGCCAATGTGGCATCCTTTTCTCCAACATCTTCAAACACGTTAATATTATTCATACCTTCTTCCAGGATTTGTGGCATGTCTGGAAACCCAGCCAGTGATGGTTGGCTTAGCTCGAAAGGCACTTGTGCTAACATCTCAGTGTGGAAATCATCCTTCTGTGAAAGAAGGGCTTGCTCGGGTTTACTTGAATCCTCAAATTCATCCTTGGTTGTCTCTGAGAGATCACAATAGTGTATGATGACTGCAGGAAGAGGAAGGGTCAAGGAAGGGCCAACATTATAGACCTGATCTTGTGGCTCAGAGAACTGCGGTGTTGAACGTGACTGGGGGATGGATAGAGTTAACTGCTGAAGTCCAGACTCTTCTGTTTGTGGTAGATTATTGGATGACATTGACTCTAGTGCAAGTGGTTCTCCGAGGGGAGTATCTGAAGTGGACTGAGGACATCCTGCTGTGGAGGAAATCCTGGTGGACTCTGGAGAACTGGACAAATTCTTGGCAGTCTGCAGAGAGAAAAAAAAAGTGAAAAAAGAAATAAAAAAAAAGAAAGATGAATAAAAATAAATAAAGATTGTATACTGTAGGCAGTAAACACTCGGTTTTGCATTTATAAATCTAAATTACTACCAACTAACAAAGAGTGTAAGATGGAAATCACACAAACTTGAAATTCAATATGCATCACTGTAATTTCTTGATTGCAACTAGTTGAGAATCAAAAAGAAATTGGATTTGCTAATGCATATTATTATTATTATTATTATTATTATTGACACCAACACTGATTAGGAGCACAAATTATCTACTGATATTAGTATAAACAGTTGTATATTAAATGTTTAATACATGCAATTTTTCAGACCACATCGGTTTATCAATACTAATAATAAATAAAAAAAATAAAAAAAACACGCTGGGGTATATTTTTGCGATTATTGTATTGCAAGTTATCGATTTTTCTTTTATGCCAAAAATCATTAGGATATTGAGTAAAGATCATGTTCCATGAAGACATTTTGTACATTTTCTACTGTAAATATATCAAAATTAAATTTTTGATTAGTACTATGCATTGCTAAGAACTTTATTTGGACAACTTTAAAGGTTTTTTTTTTTTTTTTTTTGCACCCTCAGCTTCCAGATTGTCAAATAGTTGTATCTCGGCTAAATATGGTCCGATCATAACAAAACATACATCAATCAAAAGCTAATTTATTCAGCTTTCGTGTATAAATCTAAAAAAAAAACAACAACAACACCACACAAGCAAATAAATAAATAATAGAACTACCTATAATACCAAGTGCGAACAGGAAAGTGATTTGTGTTAGCATGGAGTTTGTGCAAGTTTTTCTGGCTTTTTTCCCAGAAGTCTGTGCCATTGAGGGGAGATTAGGCTAATGGAAACAAAACCTTTAAAGGCTCTGAATGTGACAAGATCTTGTGACAAATTTACACAAGAATTAAAAACAATGATGAGAAAAGTGATGTTGAAAATATTTGAGGAATGATTGTGCAGGGTAAATCTCAGGGTAAACATGCAATGATGCTGACAATATTTACATTACTAAAACACAGAAATACAATCTCTACTGCCATTTTTAAATTATATATATATATATATATATATATATATATATATATATATATATATATATATATATATATACACACACACACACACACACACACATATATACATATATATATATACACATACATATATATACACATATATATATATAAAAAACTTTGACAGTTTTGTGTGTTAATTCAGTTATACACTTTTTTTCTTTTTCTTTCACATCCCAGTGACTCCCTGCCAAAATGCTCTATGGGAAAACAGCCCAAGGAGCCCAATAAAACAGCCCAACCTTTTGCTAAAAATTAACAGCAGTTTTTCTCATGTTGTAAATATCAGGAACTCTCAAAATAAAAATCACATTAACTGTATAGGTTTTGCTTCTATAAACGTATAGCATACACTAAGCATTTTTTTTTTTACTCCAAGCATGAACACGAATAGCTTCCGCAGGGTTGATCTTGATATCATATACTAATGGTCATAATACAGGATGCATGTTACATGCAACACGATGAATGGGTGAAATTGACAATTTAGTAAGTTACATGCACATTACCTAAGTTGATGCTGAAGCTTCAATGAGCTGTTCAGGTAGACAGATGAAGAGAATAATATCAACAAATACACTTCTTGTTTTTAGTACGATGTATACTGGAGCATAGGTTAAATCATTGTTGGTTAATAACCAACAACTGTTTGACATTGTTTAGCTAATTTACAAAAAGCTGTGACATACTCTCAGCAGAACCAAAAAAAATAAAATAAAAACTACATTGTTAAATATTTAAAAATCATATTTTTTAAACATTTAAAGGCTTAGCAGTTCAAGGTACGGTTCACACAAATAAAAAAAATGAAAATGCGGCCTTCATTTACTCACCATCATATTGGTCCAAGCCAGTATGACTTTCTTTATTCTGTAGAACATTAAGATTTTTTTTTTTTTTTTATCAACTGAATGGAATTCATTGGTATTGCTTGATTACCGAACTATTTGGTTACCAACATTCTTCAGAATACACCAAGTTATACAGGCTTGGAACAAAAATGATAACAGAATTTCCATTTCTGTGTGGTCTATTAGTCAAAGGCCTCTGGTAAGTTAATAATAATAATAATAATAATAATAATAAGTGTCTTAATTTATTGTAAAGGGCAGACCACAGACCAGAAACCGAGATAGTGATAGTATTTTTGTAAATAGCAGGTTCAGGCTTTTAAAACAGCTGCAAATAGACAAGCAAGCGGTTATCTGGGCAGTGAAATGTTGGTGGGAATTTAACAAGCAAATTATGCGAGTATGCAAGTATGATGGAAATCCACATCATAAGAATTTTAGCTAGTATTAAATAGACATTAGGCAATCAATGAGTTTAAAAGGTTTCATTTTATCTAGATTCTTGAGTTATCTTAAGCCTGGGCTGCTCTGAAAAACACCACAGCTCTGCATCTGTTGCAGACAGGGATCCTGGGTATAATAATAAACCGAAACAAATGATTAAAGAGAACGATCAGAAGACATCACTGATCGATAACTGTATACCGACACAGACAGTAACATCATACAAAAATACACTGTAAGAGTGTCTAGACAGCATACAGGTCAATGAGATCTGACACAAAAAAAAACCCTGAGAAAAAAAGAAAAAGAGCTGCTGTTACAGCGCATACGAAAACCGTCATGGAAACCTGGTAAAGGTTAGAGTAAGGAGGGGAAAACAAACTTAATTTTTTGTATGTTCATAAACGATGCATCTTTTTCCACCTGCTATCCCAGCCACACTTAAAAATGGTGATTGCAAACCAAACCTCACTCACCTCGATGTCGATGTCGATCTCTGGCTGAACTGGAACCGGCTGTGCAAAAGACGCTGGATTTTCCACTTCTTCACACTTAGTGTTGCTAAGATCTGTTGAAAATAAAATAACACAGAAACCTGAAACATACAACGACTAACCTGGAAAAGGTTTCTTATATTTACCCTGAGATAAATAAGCTATTGGATGATATTATGAACACATACCATCTTCTCCGTCATTAGAGTCATCATAATGAATGTCAGCTCTAAAAAGAAGACACATACACACCAAAATGATCATTCTTCAGCAGTACACATCAATGAAGAGCGTTAATAACGGAAATATATATAGAATCTGTATAACTAATTATTAATATAAGATTATTAGCTGCTCATGACAGAATGTTCCATATTAAAAGGGATAGTTCATCAAGAATGTTCACCTTCATGTCATCCCAAACTGAATGACTTTTTTCTTTTCTTTTTTCGGTGGAACACAAATGATTGAGAAATACAACTTTCATTCAATGAAAGTAATCAAAAGTGGTTACAAACATTCTTCAGTAAATCATCTTTTAATTTTTATCATGGAAAAACAAAACCTGAAAGTTATACAGGTTTGGAACAATATGAAGGTGAGTAAATAATAACAATTTTCATTTCTGGCTGAATGATTATAAAGTATACATATAATTCATTGGCCAGAGGCATACATGGTTGTTTCGTTAAATGGAAAATAACTGAACGGTCACATTTGTTATTCTGGTAATATCAGACTGCCTCCAGAGCTTGAGATGCTTTATTCAGAGCAGTGCGTGATCCGGTCTATATAGGGATGCAACTATTCACTCAAAACACGATTCGATTCATGCTTTTCTTTTTTACAAAATAAGATTAAGACAAATTATAAAAGGTGTTCTTTTATTATTACTTGTACAAAATACTGCAGATTTCTCTGTGAATTTGAAATAACACCATAATAATAATAATAATAATAATAATAATAATAATAATAATATTTGAATATAGCACTTGCATATCACTTAGTTTTGATTGCTTCTATTGTCCTCATTTGTAAGTAGCTTTGGATAAAAGTGTCTGCTAAAATGACAATGTAAATAACAAAACTAAATGTAAATCTTAAAGCAAGCCCCCCCCATGCTCTTTCCATTTAAAATTAGAGGCAACTACTACATTTTAATCATGATCCAAACAAATGCTACATACATGCAACATGAGCAGTTTTTAATCTAAATTTGATTGAATAATTTAAAGATTTGAAGCAAAAACAGAATGGTTTGACTTTGGTTTTGTGAAAATAAACAAAAACTATCTGCATGAAATGAGCTGAACGAGGCGCAGATTCACTCTCTGCCAGCAGGTGGTGCTTAAAGGGTTTCCTTGGTTTCCGCTGTAAACAAAGCAGCGCTGCACTTATGAACTTTAATATGCATTATACAGATTAAAGATGAAAAGAAAAAAATCTAAAATTTTCTAAAGACAGTAAGTTCCCCTCAGACATTTAATAAACTCCTACCCCTAACTGAATCACAATTTGTTTAGCATCTCAACCGATTCTAATCATTTTTCAACCGGTTCGTGGGAAATCATTACATCTCTTGAAGTTTTAACATCAGACGCAACGGTTGTCACACCGCATCCAGTGCAGACCACATCACTGATTATAATGAGTTCTATAGTATTTTGTCACGCCGCTTGTACCCAGTGTAGCCCACACTCACCATTAAACTGCATGAGAGATCCTATGAAGGGTTAAAAATATTTAATTTAGATCGCTAAACTCCAGCTTGTTCGTTTTTCAGATCATCTGCGGCAGCGCCTCTGCAATGAGGAGCAAGTGTTTGTGTGCAGGTTGCCAGATTGCTTAAAATAAGCAAAACACCAGGTAGAAATATCTATGTAACAGCGAATCTCTGTTCCGTGAACTGAATTAGTCATCTCTGGCAACAGCGCTCAAGAGGCTTGCGCAGTCCGCAGTAACATGATGCATTTTTGGACGTTCGGTGCATTATTTTGAGAAAGTATACTTGAATTTGAAATTCTATATTCACTAAATATTTTCAAATTTTACATTATCATCAAAATTATTGCGATATCGCTAATATTCGATATATCGCCCAGCCCTAGATGAGCATGACAGTCTGATGCTCTGTTCATGTGAATCTTTTCCTTTTCATTCAGAATTTGCTGCATATTCCGAGTATTTTTGTGCACAGAGCAGTTCGATTGGCATCCTGTTCTATGACCTTCTGTTTTTAGCATGTTTGAGCAATATAGTATAAAGACGACTTGACATTTAAGGAAAGGTTGCGAGCAAGACTTGTGAGTCTGTATAGAACTGTAGGTCGAAACTAGTCTTCTGATTTCTATCTCCTGACAAAACAGGAGTTCCATGACAATGTACATAAAAATGCACTCATTCGCTTTCTTCTCAAGCTTTCATTGGCGTTGGTGGAAAAGTGGAAATAATGGGTAAAAAGAATGTGTCTCCAGATGTACAGACGGAACCAGCGTAGGTTTGCGTCTGCTTTTGTTGGTTTGTTGTGTCTCTTACTGCATAACCCCTATATAAAAGGTCAGAGTTGAGGTCTCGGTACACCAGAGCTGAAAGTGACACCTGCCTTGTCCTATTTTCATCCTCTTCACACACCCTCGAATGGCTGCCATTCTCAAAATGGAGTGAGGGGGGTGGGGAGACGGTGCAACCCCAAAACT
Source organism: Carassius gibelio (assembly GCF_023724105.1). Classification (NCBI taxonomy): domain Eukaryota; kingdom Metazoa; phylum Chordata; class Actinopteri; order Cypriniformes; family Cyprinidae; genus Carassius; species Carassius gibelio. The sequence goes on along the minus strand of NC_068403.1, from coordinate 13,883,137 downwards.
CACAATACAGATGCCGTTTAACAGACCCTGTATAATTTAAGATTCACAAGCTTTTTGATTCTATGGTTCTTCTCCTTTGGAAGCAGAACATTTAAAATTGATATTTCATGATTTCATACACAGCAAAGGCTAAATAAGAAGAAAATGTGCATTAAAAAAAAAAATGCAGAAGCTGCAAATTTTACTTTTACTCAACACTTCTTGGTCCCTTCCTTCTTTGAGAAACACGCTGATCATTTCCTGCTTTTATGAAGCAAATAGGCGATGGGCCCGTACTAAAGTACCAAGTCAGGAATAAAAAAATTGTTTAAATCCTGCCGGCACTTGTGTAGTGCAAGTACGGATGGTAGCGACTGGCGAGACTGCAATTCTTCCGGAACTGACGGAGGCCTGGGTTCTGACTATTTGTGCTACCCGCTCAGATTGTGCTACCTCCCCTTACAAAGATAGATGGCACAAATCAATAGCGAAAAATGTTACCGATCAGATTGTGCTACCAGCATCTTAGTCATGTTAAGTTTTTTTTTTTTTATATGTCCATACCTACCCCTACACTAAACCTACCCATCCACACCTACCCTTACCCTAAAAACAATGCAAATATATATCTTTGGTAGCACAATCTGATAGGTAGCATGTTTTATCGGTACACCAGCAGAGCATATGCCTAGAAATGTTTCAGTCGGTCCTCAAAGGATTAAAAAAAAAAAAAAAAAAAAAAAGCCTACAAGCACACAGAAGAACTTAACGTAGAAGACGGCGACGATATAGGAATATTATTTGGTCAGATTTAAAAGAGGGCGCACAGCTTTGAAAGCACGAGTGCTACACATTAATTGTGGTTTGTTAACGGGTTTTACAAATATTTTCGGCCTGCCACTAGGTTTAAAAATTTCAAATTAAAACTAATGCTTGCATTCAGAGTATAGGTGCCACCAATGTTGCATTTTTGTAATGTTAAATAAAGGCGTTCATGTTTAAGTATTGTAATTTTTTTCATGTGTTAGAGTAGAGATGCACAATTCTGGATAAATTGAGGATCACATTAATTTTTTTTTTTCCCTCTCATCAGATATCACAATTCTGAACTAAACAAAATAATGGGTCACAAAATATTATTGCTGCAGTCTATTTAAAAGGGTTTAATAAATTTGAATGAATTATTAAACATTAATATAGACCGTTCAAACCGTTTGAACTGGAAGATTATTATTATTATTATTTTTTTAAGAATTTTCTTCTGCTCAGCAAGCCTACATTTATTTGATACAAAATACAGCAAAAGCATTAATATTGGGAAATAATTTTATAATTTTAAATAACTGCTTTCGATTTCTATTTATTCCTGTGATCAAAGCCGAATTTTCAACATCATTACTCCAGTCTTCAGAGACATACGATAAATAAGTATCGTAAATAATCTGCAAATAAGTATATTAGTATGATTTCTGAAGGATCATGTGATACTGAAGACCGGAATAATGATGCTAAAAAATTTAGCATCGAATTGACAGGAATAAATAAAATTTTAAAGAAATGGAGGAATGTATACGCATGTTTCTTCTTACTGCTGGATGGCGGCAGAGACTGACCCAGAAGAGAAGAATCATTGAATGAAGTCGTTATTTCCTATATTTTTTGTCATCTGTGTGCACAAAGTATTATTGTAGCTATATCATAACATTGACTATTTCAACGATGTCCTTCCTACCTCTCTGGGCCAAAAAACGTTTCAGTTGTGTTGTTGTCTATGTAAGAGCAAAGCAAAAAGCACTTGGATTTCAAAAATATATACTACTTTAATTTGTAATGACATGAGAGCAAGTAATTAATTACATTAATTATAGTTTTTTTGGGCTGAACATTTAAGATAAACTGATGGTGCATTTCAATTATCCTGCAAAGCAGCATTAGAGAAATACCACGGCCTGCAGTGGATCAGAGCATTATATTTTAGTATCTGAGATAGTGTTGTTTTTTTTTTTTTTTTTTTTTACATGCGCATTTGTGCAACATCTCCTCCAGTATCTCTCGTTGCAGGTTTTCTCTCTTACAGGTAAGCATAAAGTGGGATATGCAAAACCCGGACAGGAGCTCAAGCAGAGTGTTCATAGGACGCCATGTCTCTCCGCTTCCAATTATATGAGACTCCAGGCCAGGTTTTAGTCTGTACATTTAATCTTAAACGTTTTTGATACATTGCATAAATGAATTGTTTTGTCAGTTATAAACGGCTTAATTTGCTGGTTAGAGAGTAAAACTGATAGCAGCCTAAACAGATTTAACAACAGGGTTTGACCTGTGGTACAAGATAACTGACACCCACTTACCGGTACCTGGGTGGTTTCAGGATTCCTCTGAGCTCAGTTGTGTCCGCTGAGGTGGCCTGGACGGTGTCTTCTTCATACCACTGTAACAGAGTCACGGAGTAATTCCTGCCAGAGTTGTTCGCCCAAAACTCTCCATCTGGAGTCTCGTAGCGCACAACAAAGTCAATCCGCGCTCCGTTGAACAGGTACGGTGAAGCGAAGGACAGCTTCACGGAGAATTTGTCCGTTTCGCCGTCGTTGGAGCCCTGGACGTACTCGGCTGGGTAATCAAAGTGATTGATCCAACCATCCATCGTGGACCTAACATAGACTGATTTGTGAAAGGAAATGTTGAGCACACGAATAAGGACCTCGAACGACAGAGGTTCGTCTGGCACAGATGTCACGCTCTCCACTTCCAGTTTGTTGCTGTGGACAGCGAGCACGAGCTCCACTCCGGTGAGCGGCTGGATCTCCGGCCACACACGGTAAGTGGGCTCACGGTAGGCTTTTCGGTACCGCGCCTGCTCTTCCTCCCATCTTGAATCGTCTTCTTCATCTGAATCAAACGGGACAAACATCCTGACATCAACCAGCTCGGCTCCCGTGCTGTCTGCAAACGACACACTTCTGTTCGTTAACACCAGACTGATTCGCATGTACTCGGCGGTTTCATCCGCAATCGAAGAGCCTCGCTTTCTGGGAACAGGAGAAGACCTCGGTATTAGCCTTACGTCTTCCTCCGTTTCTTCCTCATCTTCGTCATTACTGTTCTCATCGGAACGCTCGACCCTCACAGTCTTGAAAATACCCTCTTGTGAGGGAATAGTTAGGAAATTACTGTTATGCCCCTGCGCCATTACGTGTTTATGAGCCGCGTAAACATGAAAGGTACCGTTTCTGCGATGTGCGCGTCCGTCAGACCGAGCTGCCGCTCATGGTGCCAACGGAGACCCGCGAGGGTCTGTCACCTCGTTTCGACCGAACTAGGCCTAAACTATTGACATCAACGAGAATTTCAGTTTGGAGCTCAAAGCGCACGGACACGAATGAGTGTCTAAATTTAGAAGGAAGCTGCACGTCCATCGTTTTTCCAGAGGTCAGGAGGAAGATGGGCTCTTTTGGTTTCCCCCTCCCCCTGATCTCTTGTTGGTCGCTCCAAACCGCACACGCCCCCCACTACTATTTTAAAGTCGGCATGAAACGGAAGTAGCGATTGTTTTGTTTTTCTCTACCGTGACGTCTATCCGAGTGAAACTGCATATGAAATGAGAGGGCGGGACTTGATTTCCCTCGGGAAATGATTGGATCATTGGAAGTTGGGGCATTACTAACAAAGTGGAGGCAGATCTGAATGCCATTTTGCAATTAGAGGGGGGAGGGGGGGGGGGGGGCACATATACTTACAAAAAATTGAAGTATTGCAAAAGGAAACGAAAGTTTTTCGAACGAAAAAGTATTGAGGAAAAAAAAAAAATATTGCAAGAAAAGTTTTGCAATCACACACACACGAGGAATTGCTAAATAAATGACAATGCAAAAGCAATAATTTTGCAATACATCTTCCATGGCCATATTTACTAATTTATTTGCAATGCTGCATTTATTTTGCGTTTCCTTCAAGTTTGAGCTTGTGATACGGTTTTCCATAGACAGTAAAAGAAATGGACACAGCGACCCCATTGGATTCAACAGAGAAAAGTGAAGTCAATTAGAAGCACGCACTTCCTGGGGGTCGGGTGTGCTGCCTCAGACTCAAACTGAGCTTGATGACATAATGTCACGTGAGCAGCCTGTAAGTCCTCTAACCGCTGTGCTAAAGAAATCTGAATCACCCACCGAATCTTGCAGAGAAGCCGAACATGAACTTGAGCAAATTTTGTTAAGTATTGTGATTAATTATCTACCTTGACTTTATGCCTCCACGTCCCCCCCGATAGCCTCGTACACAGTAAAAGATGGCCTGCGAGCTTCTCCTCCTGTCCATATGGTAATTTCTCTACTGTGCGAGCCTTGTATACATTTTCATGTTTCTTTAGAAATAATAAATGGACAAGTGGAGTAAACACCTCAGATGTAAAATTATTCGCTGTCAAAATGACGCCAAAATGAATGGGAGTCAATAAAAATGCTAACGGCTGGTGGGGGTCTGCTAGCCAATGGCGGCACCCAGGGGTGCTTAAAAAAAGAAAAGAAAAAAATGAAACCCTGCCCCCCTGGGTTTTTCCCTACGCGCTTCACATTTCTGCACGTCTCACTTTCTGGCACCGTTTTGAAATGGGGGTGGAGTCAAAGGACAGAGGCATGTACAACAGATCTGGACATGCCTCCCTGGAAGTGACGTCAACGGCCCAAGACGCAGACCATAACTGATCCAGGGGCAAGTTCAAGCTCAAACCAGTGTACAACTTTTTGCTACGGTTTCCAGTTTGAACAACAGGTTTCCTGGAAATGGTGTGTAACGGGTTTGAGATGTTTTCTCTTGTTTGGTGGGCGTGTCAAATATCAGCCCAATCAGCAGAAACATGAACCAAGTGGTATTAAAGTGAAAGATCACAATTTAATTAGCATCATAAGTACACAAAAGCAAGTATTTTGTTTGCCCATGTTTATTTACATTAAAGGAAAAATAACTGAAGAGCACAAGTATAAGAGATGCATTTAGCTGTATACGCATACATTTATGTATCAAAAGCACCACCCACATGCCTCTGCTCAGTGAAGGTGCCTGGATCAGTTCTTATCTGCGTCTTGGGCCAATAAATAAATAAAAAGAGAGAGCTGGGCAACGATTACAATTTTTATCAAGATTAAAATCGCATTATGCACAGAACTAATAATGCATTCAATAGTAGTGTTGTGCTTTTTTTTTCCATTTAAAAGTACTGCTTTGCAAACACTTCAAACAAACAAGGTTTTTTACAGCAGTATTTCTTTAACATAGTAGCAAATAAAATTTATTGTTAATATTAACATATAACATTAATGTAATTAAATCTACAACAATTTATTGGTCACTGCCAGGACATTATTGTTTTTATAGAAAATGTTATAGTTTTTTTTATTTATAGAAAAGCAAGTTATGCTCAGAGTCCAGAGCCTTGAGCATAACATTCTTACAGGCACCTTCCTATTAGAGACCTGCGTGATCGCGGGACCCATCGCAGCAGAGTGCGGTGTAGGACAACACTTGATGGGCTATATATATATATAGATAGATCATGGAGTGGGAGCGCTAACCGCGACGGATCGCAGATCTTCTGATACGTGCTGCATGATTGAGTGAATATTTCTGAGCAGCTAATGCAATAGATGTGTAAAGCAATATATTGTGAGAGGTCCCGATCAAAATAAACCGTGTATGCAGTCAAAAAAAAAAAAAAAAAAAATGCTATCCACTGTGCTGAGCATGCGCTTCTCTGTTGTCTTCACATGCTATCGGAAACTTCCTATTTCCCATTTATGAAGTCGAGATTATGAGCTTGTTGCGGTCTTTTCTGTTAAAACTTACAGTGGATCGTGAATGCTGATGCTTAGCCCAAATAATTTGATCAGGAGCATCCCCTCCTGTGACTCATGATTTGTCTGTATGTGTATTCAGAGCCAGTGAGAATCTGACTCCAACCGCACATCAAAACAGTGCCAGAAAGTGAGACGCACAGAAACACGAAGTGCAAAAGGAAAAACTGTATTGCAAGCTCAAACTGAGATGCAAAACAAAAGCAGAGTTGCAAATAAATTGATACGGCCATGGAAAATATGCATTGCAAAATCATTCATTTATATTTTTTGCTAAACTGAAGTCTTTAGTTCTTTTAATTGTGATGATTTTGGCTCACATTTAACAAAAACCCACCATCATCAAATTGGAATGCTTCATAAGACAAAAAAATATATATAAATAACCACCTTTTAGTGAATTGGTGGCCTTCTGGAAAGTATGTTAATTTACGGTATATGTTAGGGGACCCTTTTGCTTTAATTACAGCCTCAATTCAGGGTGGCTGTCATGTAGTCGATCAGTTTGTGGCACTCATCTGCATTCTTTGGTCTCATTTCTCATTTTCCCCTTGACAATACCCCATCGATTCTCTGTGGGGGTTCAGGTCTGGTGAGTTTGTTGGCCAGTCAAGCACACCAACATCATGGTCATTTAAAAACTACACACTTCAACTCTATAAAACCGAGGTCTCAAACTCCATTTCTGGAGGCCCACAGCACTGTAGAATTAAGCTCCAAGTCACACCTGCTTGGAAGTTTGTAGTAATCCTGAAGAGCTTGATTAGCTGGATAAGGCTCGTTCAATCAGGGTTGTAGAAGAGCTGTGACCCTCCAGGAATTGAGTGAGACCACTGCTCTAAAACAAATATTTAAAATGCTGGTTTGAATTGTAGTTCTGAGATGCACACCATTTACAAACAGCAGGATTACGGTTTTAGTGCTTTTGGCAGTGTGGGCAGGTGCTAAATCCTGATGGAAAATTAAATCAGCATCTTCAAAAAGCTGGTCAGCGGAAGGAAGCATGAAATGCCATAAAAACAATTCTTGGAAAATGGGTGCAGTGACTTTGGTTAAAAAAAAAAAAAAAAAAAAAAAAAAACACAAATGGACCAACACCAGCAGATGACATTGCACCCCAAATCACAGACTGTGGAAAGGTAAAACTGGACTTCAGAACTTGGGCTATGAGCTTCTCCTCCCTTCCTCCAGACTCTAGGTTTCCAAATAAAATAGAAAACTTTGCTCTCATCTGAAAAGAGGACTTTGGACCATTGGGCAACAGTCCAGTTCTTCTTCTCCTTATCCCAGGTAAGACTCCGCTGACATTGTCTGTGGTTCAGGAGTGGCTTAAGAGGAATATGACAACTGTAGCCAAATTTCTTGACACGTCTGTATTCCTTGATCCCAGCCTCAGTCCATTCCTTGTGAAGTTCACTCAAATTCTTGAATCGATTTTGCTTGACTATCCTCATAAGGCTGCAGTTCTCTTGGTTGGTTGTGCATCTTTTTCTTCCACACTCTTTCCTTTCACTCAACTTTGTTAACATGCTTGGATACAGCACTATGTGAACAGCCAGCTTCTTTGGCAATGAATTGTGTAGCCAAGTGAACCAAACTGAGAGAACATTTTGAAGGCTCAGGAAACCTTTGCAGGTTTTTTTTGAGTTGATCAGCTGATTGGTATGTCACCATATTCTAATTTGTTGAGATGGTGACTTAGGTGACCAGTGAGATGAGTGTTTTTTTTGTTAAATGTGAGCCAAAAACCACCACAATTAATAAAAAAAATAAATAAATAAATAAATTAAAAAAAAGAGACAAACTACTTCCGTCTGTTTTTTATGGGAAGTTTACAGCCCAATGGATCGCAGCAGCAATGGTTGAATTGACCAGCACTCATGTCACTAGCTCTGCCCTTGCATCATAGCTCGTGACCAGAAGAGGAGTCATTTTAAGGGGGAGGTTAACCTTTTTGATCAAAGATTATGAGGGCACATGAATATAAAAAATAAATAAAAATAAAATAAAAAAATAAAAGTACAAATCAGGTCTTGATAAAACACTAAAGCATTCCATTTAAAAAAAAAAAAAAAATCTTATTTTCCATTTTGATTTCATGCCGACTTTAAAAGACATGCTGCCTTGTTTGTTTTGAGAAGTCTTATAATACTAATATTAAAAAAAGACAATATTGCCATAAAGCATGCTGCTGCTCTTATAGAAACAATAAATCAATTGGTTCTTATAAATAATGATACATTTGTCATGGAATTTTATTTTGCTATTATTTCCTAATAATAACAATGTTAACGAATCATAAAACAACAACAATGAGATAATCAATGACAATCTGAACTCAACCATTCTTTTGTTTTCAATTAAAGACATTTACAGCCAAGAATACAGTAAATACTTTGTGTTGCCATCCAGAACATGTAAACCATTGGTCTCAAATGCAATTCCTGGAGGGCCACAGCTCTGCACGTTTTAGCTCCAACCCTAATCAAAGACACCTGATCCAGCTAATCAAGGTCTTCAGGCTCACTAGAAAGTGTCACTTTTTGTGTATATAGAATTTATACTAAAAACAAATTAACTGGTAATAGTTCACTCACATTTAACAACCAGTTATATGCAGCTTTAAATAGTTTGGGAAGATTCAGCCCCTCACACATACTGTCCCCTCCAGAGTGAAATGGGGCTAAAGCCCACTTTGGGCAACACACTACAATTTCTGGAGGCCCACAGCTCTGCAGAGTTAAGCTCCAACCAGCTCCAACTCACACCTGCTTGGAAGTTTCTAGTAATCCTGAAGAGCTTGATTAGCTGGATAAAGTGTGTTTGATTAGGGTTGGAGAAGAGCGGTGACCCTCCAGCAATTGAGACTGAGACCATTGCTCTAAACACAAAGATTTAAAATTTGAGTAAAATAAAAGTTTTGAGTCAAGATATGTGAAGAATTATGAAATACCACGAGTACCAAAAAGTAGTCAACAACAGTTTTAACACCTAATTCTTGCACTCATTTATAATAAACCAACAAAACACAAAAGTCCCTGTGGACAGCTTGCTTACCTGTCACTGATTGCAGAGAGTATGTGAAAAGAAACCGTAAAAGTCTGTTAAATTAATTTCTGATAGCATAATCCAGTGCACCTGCTTCAAATGAACAATATAGTAGAATGATCATGAAGCTAATGAGATCTAGTGGTGAGAAAGAAAAGCTGGCATATTCGATTATAGATCATTACCGTTTAGAGATATTGATTGGAAAGCTATTTTAACTCCTAGACAGAGCAGTCGGTCTTGCTTAATATAGCGAAATCAATAGTCAAATCAAGTCAAATCACTTTTATTGTCACATTACCACCGATATGTACTGCAAGCTGCCTATAGAGGGTAACCATGATTGTATCCATTTTTGTTTAACAATGAATAAATCTGAGGGGCGGTTTCCCAGATAGAGTTTAAAATAAACCGAGTAGGCTTAATCTAGAATAGTTAATCTTGGTTTAGAAAATGACATTGAAACAAAGATTAAGTACAGATTACTAACTCATGGATTATGGAGTCATGAACTAAAATAAACTAGATACATTTAAAACCAACTGTGCTAATCTGAGTAAGCATGACGGGTTGCTTGAAAAACATGGAATGAACCCAGAAAAGCTAAAAACTGAATGGAACTGAGAAGCAAATCCAAGGAAAACAATAGCAGCATAAAAAGGGTGATCAACTACAACATAAATAAACAAACAAAACAAATTTACTAATTAAGAGAAAACTTTTTTTTTTTAAAGTAAGCAAAGTTAACTGCAAAATTAGGTGTCAAATAATAAATGCCTAGGAATCTGTAAAGAATTCTTGCATAACTTATTGCAGCCAGCTTATTTTATTATTATTGTTTATTATATTATACATAAATCAGCTGTTTAAGAGAGAGAGAGAGCAACAGGAAGAGAGAGAGAGAGAGTCATGGTCAGAATTTTTTAGCACGCTACAAAAATGTGACCAAAGAGGACTATGAAAATAAATCTGTATTGTTTAATCTTCTGATCTTTCATTAAAAAAGTCAATAAATAAATCACAAAAATCTTAACATTTCAACCATATCACATAATACACATTGGCCATAATTATTTGTAGTCCTAGAAATTATTATTAATAAAATCTCTGAAGATCTGTATTTCCATTCATATTAACATTTTTAAGCAGGAACATTAAATTATTCATCCATGATTTCCTGTTACACAGGAATATAATTATCAGAAACACAAAGGCCAAAGAAAAGAGCTAAATCATTGAATATTTTCCTTTACAACATTAGGACACTAATTACGGAGTTCCAATTAACAGGGAATGTTGCAAATCTTTGTCAGTGTATCTATTGTCTTAATGCAATGTGCGGAAGATAGTTTGAATGGCCAAAGACTCCCCAAGGATCACAGCTGGATAATTGCAGACAATAGTTAAGTCTTGGGGTCTGTAAGCCTTATAATGGACCATGGTTGGATCTCGTACAGAACAATCCAAAAGGACCATTTAGTCTTCCTCCAAGAAATCAGCCTATTCAATTCTGGACTATAGGGTCATTTTAGTCTAGGACTGGTCTTAATCTCTCTCTGGGAAACTGGCTCTGAGAGTTTTTTTTTTTTTTTTTGCCTCATATTTTAACACAATATATCTTTATCTGTCTGCTACAAATTTCAGTCACAATTATAATGATCATAAAGGTGATTTAAATAACTGGTTTTGAATACAAAGAGTTATTGCAATTCAAAGTAAGCTGTTAAACTAGTTGTAACAGTAAGAATAACAGCAAAAAAGGACATCATTATACATATAATTTGCATCGTAACAGTTGAAATATTTAACAAGAAATTACCTTTACTTGCATGTTACCTATATCTACTGTATTTTAAAATAAATCCATAGTACAGCTCAGCTGCCTGCATGAAGTAATCAAGACATCTCTTACCTCTGAAACATCTGTCTGTTTTTCAGTCTGTCTAGGCATGCTGAAAAATCAAGAAAATAGAAAAAGTCTTCACTGGAGATTGGTTTTGTTACAACTCTCCACACCCCTGTCAGGTATTGTTGTTGAATGAGGATATGAGATAATTACGATTAGAATCCTTCCCCCTATTTCCCAGCAAATGTGGTCTATGATTAAAAATAAAATTAATGTGCTAGAATGGTTAAAAAATTACATACAACCTTGTGTCTCAAAAATTGTATGCATTCCAGTAACTAGTAGCCTACTTTTATAACTAACCCTGTGTTATGAGTATCTGCTCAAAGATACCTGTAACATGACCCTTTCTTTCTTTTCTAATCTAGAACTTTTTTTTAATTATCCAGTTGGTTCTTTGCCTACCAAAGGTTTTATTTTCCTTTGCTGTCACAAAACTGGCCCAAATATATTGTACAGAACTCTACGTGATTCTATAATCCGTGCACTAGAGACAAATAATAAAACAAAACGTTCAGGCTGGAAGTGGTTAAACTTTTTTTTTTTCATTGTTTGTCTCTAAATGTCTTATATATCGTCACATGTCATGGAATTCAGCAGGCAGATGTTATACAAGTTATAAATGAATGTAGAAGAGCTAAAAAAAAATAGCCATCTGTGAATTTATACACACACAATCTTTGTTGTTAAGCAAATCATACATTTTCTTTCAAAGTTTATGGACACAAAAGTTTATGTTTTTCTGTGTAAGATTTGTATAATCTTTACATAATTGTTCTACATTGATCCCTTATGTTTACACCCCCCCCCCAAGAAAAATTTTCAAATGTGTACATGTTCTGTATGTATTTCATATAATGTGAGCTTTTCAGACTTCAGAAATATGACCCCAAACATCACTTTATTTTTTGTAACATTGATCTATCTGTTGTTGAGATACATTTTCAAATCAACAAATCGTTTTCATCTTCAAAAATGTTTTTAAGTTGTATGTAGTTACGGTACGTACATGTCTCAGAAAAGGCAGAAGAGGTCTACATGCAGTACATGTGCTTGGGAGTGTCATTATTGAAGAACAATTTGTTCAAAAACACTCAAATAACCTTTTCAACCACAGGATGAGGATGTTTTTTCCTGCGTTAAACTAATCGACACACATGCTATGTACCCTGTACATATGTTCAGTCTCCCCCCAGAACCCGAATACAACGTCACAAACCCTGCAAACGGACTTTCCGAACACGTAATAGGTTATTTTCTTTGCAATCTCATTTTCCGGTCTTCCGGAATGGACTTTTCATTAACTTTTTCATTTGAAAGTGGCACGCTGGTCCTAATTTATATGGGTATATGGCAGAATTATTATATGTTCTTTTAATCTCAGTCATGAAATCTGACAGGAATGATCTGATCCATGAAAATACGTTTTATCTGATATGATAAGGAAGATGTTTTGAAATCAAAAAGAACGAATGAGGTGAATTAGAAATATCTGTCAGAAGCAAATGTGCAGAATCTTATTGCTGTCTCATGGTAAAACAGCACAAAAGATGGTCAAGATGAATTTGGGCTTTGGCTCATCCACACCAAAGGAATAATTTAATAGTTTATTTATTTGTTTATTCAAGATTAACAGTCAGCAATACACCTACAGTATGAGTACCCAAGTAATACAAAGACAACTATCAATAAAATTTACATGTAGAAAACCTGAGTAATCACTCAGAAAAAATGGAAGAAATTGGATTTTGCTGCAGTGAAGAAGTTTTCTTAAATAGGAAACAGAAACATCAACTTGCCACATAATTTCTTAAGATGATATGTAGACAGTTATTACACACCCTGTAATGCACAAATGAATATACAATATGAACACATACACACACACACACACACACATACACATACAGATACACACACGCCAACACCCAGTGGGGAAACAGTCTGCCTTGCTGAATTTCCACTAAATGTCATGCTAAACATTATAAAAGGGGTGACCCGAACATTTTCCAGAGCATTCAACCTAATAATTGCTCTCTCACTTGCATCTAGCTGACACTCGCACAACAGGTGAGTTTTTTTTTTTCTCCTTTCAACCTGGTTGTATTAATTAGGTATTTGTTTGTTTTCAGCAAGAGAGAGAAAATTTTAGAAAAAAATAGAAACTTTTTATTGGTGCTTTTATAACCCAAAACTGAAGCTTATTCTTTAAATTCATTTCTGTTTACTTTTTTTTTTGGCCAGTGTGACACCAGTGTGTGAGATTAAGTAATTGTGTGTTTTTAAATTATGAACAATATTGCATCATCAAATGTACATCATTTTTGATTACATTTTAATACTCAAAATATGCTTTTGTTTTGACAGACAAGAGTTTGAATTGTTTTAATCCTTGGATGTTTTAAAGCTAGATTGGTTAAAATGATCACATTTCTCAAACAAACCACTGAATTAATTGTGATTCATTTTACACTTAAAATGGCATTGTAATTCCAGATGAAGTGACAGCTTACATAACATTTCATTCCGCTGTAGTTTCTGACAAACTAACACAGCTCAGTATAGGAAAAAGAGACAAGCAACCAAACAGTGTGCTTTCCTAAAGTGCAGTCGCAAATGAGGTCTGTGCATCTTAGTCTTTGGTTTTCTTTCCTGTTCAGAGGCACCACAAAGGCCTTTGCTGAGGAGAAGGATTGAGTTTAAGCACAGACATAGAGTGAAGGTCTCCAGGAAAAGCGCGACAGACAAAGAAAGGTGTGGGAGGTAAAAGAGCCTATCTTCTACAGAGATCCTGCAGTTATGATAGCAATTGCATCATGTATTAGTTAAACTAATGTGTGTGAAATCAATGTTCCATCTTAAAGAGGGATCACCCAGACAACAGATGTAAAGGGTAAGTTACACAACTCTAAAAATACACTTCTTGTGTACCTGAGAGCTGCACATGGGGAGAAAATGAGTAGGTGCAAACATTTCAAAAATAACTTGGTTGACACAAAATAAGTTTTTTTTTTTAAAAGGTCACCTCTTTATTCTTTATTACCAAGAGATTAAGTTCTTGTGGCAGCCACATTCAAAAGTAGCAGTTCTTCAATGGTTCTTTGTGGCATCTTTTAGCAAACAATCCGCATTTTAGCAGATTCTTGTGGTGGATTCTTGAGATGAGTTATACAGTTCTTTGAAGATTTAAATTAGAAATGAGTTCTTCAGGTCGGTACGTTGGTTTAGTGTTCTTTAAAACATCAGTTCATCATGGTTTCAACACAACTAGAAAACAAACAGTTCTTAAAGGAAGTTGAAAAAGTACTTTGATGTCAGGCATTAAAATCTTTCATGGTTTGAACCGTTATCTTTAAGAATTATAGCATTTAGTTATGAGCTGGTATATGAAGTTATATGTTGTAAAAATTGATCAAATTGAAACGATGCATCGATATTACTATTCTGAATTATATAACAAGCCAATATATATATTCAAGCTATGTATGATAACCGATATATTTTTTGTCCAAGTAAATAATAATAACAATAAAAAGATAAATCACTATATATATAGATGCATTTACATGATGCTAGTTAGCCATTTTTACAAGCATGGAAATCTTTCAGGCACTTGCCTTGGTACTTACTGTATGATACCAGAGAATGCTCAAGAATAGCAGTCTTTAATGCAAAATCAGCTTCGTCTTGCATATCTTCAGCAGTTACCACAGAGGAGATGCCACTTTAATCAATGAATCGATTAATTCTGACCTCCAACAGTAAGAAGCCACGATGGTGGAACTGGGTGGAGCAGGGTGTCCAACTATTAAACACTATCATTTGACACTTCAGATTAAAGTACAGTTCATACCGCCGATATCCTGGTCTTTGATTCTTATAATATTGTATGTTGCTAACATAAATGAGTGGGTACAGTGGAAAAAAAGTGAGTCAGAATGATATTTTCTATGTTTGTGGGAGAGAATTTAGGCCAGAATTGTCTTCATGTTCCATATCTGTACTGTTAAAAAATATATGTTCTTATTAATTACAAGTTTCAGGTTAAATTCCGAGTGAATGCGAATTGGCTTAATGGCTCACAGTTTAGATCTGAAGATTATCACTTGAGACTCTGAATTCCACAGAACACGGAAACTAAAACTGATTTTACTGAATACTGAAGTTTCTAAAGTGTCGTCATTGTAAAATGAAACTCGCTGTCAGTCCAGGCTATTCTCATATTTTGAGGGATTTTATCTCAGTGATTGGAACTGAGAGAAGACTCTATTCAGACTGAGAGATGAATAATGAGTTTCATTGCCTTGAATAATCCCAGTCTTATCAATATCATCTTCAGGTCGAACTCTCAGAGGAACAAATTAAAAATCAATGCACATTCACTAGGCACAAGACCACAACATTAAAAACTAATCCTGCAAATTACTGGAAAATAACAGCCTTGCATATTCCTGATCTAAATCTCCGAGAATTAGTCACAATGACTACTGATACAGAGAAGGGCAGAAGAGGGTCATAAATATAACGTGCAGCTACTGTTAAAAATATGTTGCAAACGTGGGTAGTTGATCATTTTCAAGATGTTCGAATGTATTATATATACTTGAACATTTTTTTTGCACATTTGTTAAACATTTCAGCACATGCAAAATAAGGCTCTTCTGCTTCTCATCATGTGAAGTTGCTTGTTTGAAAAACCCCCCAGGTGAAAAAAATGTGACATTTATAAGACTGGATGTGGTTAATGTCAAATGTCAATGAGAACTTGAAAACCGCAATAACAATGGCGCTCTAAAATCCAAAGATGAAGGTTTTTTTCTTTCTCAAAGGTTGTATGTAAGGTATGATAAATCCACGCTTTTAAATGTTAAACAGAAGTTACTGAATTAGATCAGAACACATATCGAAGTACTTCATATATGGGCTGAGTTTGGAGCGTCATGGTCCTTTCAGATTTAATAGCCAATCGCATAATTATTTAATCGCTATTTGAGACTTACGAAAGCAACTGACCTGTAGCTATTGATTTGATTGCTTTGAGTTTCTAAGATGAACTGAACATCTTTTTACAGAGGAAAAATAAGATTAAATCAAATGGTAATATTCTGATGGCTCCTTTTATTTAAAAAAAATTAATTTAAGTTTAGATGTGTCATATTTATATTGTAAATGGTGAGTGAACATGCATATCACTTGAATTGATGAATTGATAGGGTTGAAAGTAAAAAAGAAAATGATAAATGATGATTTATTATCTACGTGTTTCTACAATGATCGAATTACTTAAACTCATATTAACTTCTGTTGAGCATCTTATTGTTTATATAACACTAATCTCAATCTCACAAATAAACATTTTTAATGTACATATTTTGTGGCTATGCCATATTGTAAAATATGTAATATCCTATAGATTAATAAAGACTGCTTGTTTTAGCTGACAAAATCGTTTGTTTCACAGAAAGTTAAAAAAGGTTCTTCAGTTTGTATATAAGGGGCCTACTCAAGGTGAAGTGTGGTTTGTGTTCAGAAAACACCTGCACAGTAAAACGAGAATGAAAAACAACTTCCATACTTTTACCAGTTTTATTCAAATATGCTGAATAAAAAAATAGTTGTTCTATAGGAAACAAAGCAAAGGTGAATGTATTTACACAGGAAATAGTTTGCGCTAGGGCTGATTCCTTTCGCTCTTAGTACTCAGTAGTACGATAGAGTAAATAAACTAAACTCTTTTATATCTTCATATTTCTATATAGGAATGCTTCAAAATGGTGCTGGAACACACAAAGGTGGAGATAAATGGAGTAGTCGCCAAAATCAGTACCAAGAGCAAGACCGTTCTACCTTTTCCAGCATGCAGATGAAGGCCAGAGGAAGCAGTTCATCTCTGATCTCATGCAAACCCATGGCTACAAAGGTAACGGACTGGAAACTGACATATTTCTGTATTAATGCAAAAATAATAATATTAAATATATGAACTAAATGATATATTTATATATGAAGGTTAATGTTGATTCAAGTAATCCTGGCTGAAAAAAAAAAACGAACTTTTCAGCTCAAGTAACACATTGTACTGAGAGAATGAGTTCTGTAACAAACCTAAAAATGTATCTTTTTCCAAGGCATCTGTTGCCTCGGACAGTGATTTCAGAGGCTCTGGCTCATCTCACATTCAAACGTCCACTCTACAACAGCAGGTACAGTTCAGTCAGAAAAGGTTTCACTTCCCTTGCAACACCTTACCCAAGAATAAAGGGTTTAAAAGAATATTGTCTTTATCCAGACTGTCAGAGAAATCACAAGCAAACATCTCAGACAGCACAGACCATCAGTACTACGCAAAGGCAACCAGCCGTTCCCACAAGGTACTGGTACTGCAGACTTTATCAAAACAAATGAATTCATTTATCTCTGACACTGAACTCTTGATAATGCTCCACAGCTTGTGGTGTTCATGACTGGGTTGTGGACACTGTGTGTAAGACAGAACCTGACAGTGACCTGTCAGACCCCGTGCCACTTTACACCAACCAATCTGAAAGTCCTCCGCCTGACAGCACAGAGCATACTGGGAAGTGAGTATCTGGTTTGAGAACATAAACACACAAACAAATAAAAAATCCCTGTATGGTCTCAGTTTTTGTGCTAAATGAAGCATTTATGGTTATCTCTAGGCATGCATACAGTCTTCCAGGTGACTTTCTGTGTGTTAAAGGACAATGTGGATGGCCTGGGTGCTCAAAGAGCAGAGAAGTGTTCAAAGAATATGGACATTTCTTAAAGTGAGACAGTTATGGAATTACAAATATCATTTACTAAATCCAACAATACCTGATATCTGTATATCCCATAATCTAGACACCTTTCTACTGACCATGCTCCTGGGGACAGAAGTATAGCCCAGTTTAGGATGCAGAAAGACAAAGTACAATACATGGAGAATCAGGTATGCAACCCCTGCGCTCAAAAACAATGCTTTTTTTCTATATTAAGCCACCTTAACCAATTTAATATGCATCGCAGGAACTAATGATATATAATATATCATAAGAACTGGATTATATAAGGATGCCTGTTTATGGCCTTGCATTATCTTTCCTTTGTGAATGTTACTGTTAGTTGATTGCAGAGAGACAGAAACTACAGGCTATGCAGCTACACCTATTTGACGTCAAATCTACCTCTGAGGTAAGCTCTCTTGTATTAAATTAGTTCTGAAATATATAATACATCTAAATAAGTGGTCCAATATATGCTGCTAGTTGCTGATAATTACAGAGTTCATAAATATGACTGCAGCCGCCCATAAATCTTGGAAGAGTTACAAGGCAATTGCTATTTTAAGATATGTAATAAAAATACACATTTACAAGTGGAAAAAAATCTTCCCAGCAAGCTCAGGGGGAGGGAAGGGAAGAATATGTAATTCTCAGGAAAAAAGCTACAACAATTGATCTACACTCCTTAGTTAAAAACAAACAATTATAGTGCCATTTAAAGGGAGTCAGGAAAAAATTGTGAGTTTGGAAAGTATGCACCAAATGTATCTACAAACATCTTCTGCTGGCCAACCGCCAAGCATACTGCTGAATGGACTATTATAAAGATTTGTAAGTGGATTATGGCTTTGTCTTCACACCAGTTTATTCTTGCGACAAATGCAAGGCCATCAGTCTGCTAGCTAAAGCAGACCTGAAATTAGGTCACACTAGACAACAGTGATCTTTAGCTAGTCTACAACAGTAAACAAAAAGGGAGCATTAGAAAAGCTAAGTCAAAACCCTGTGTGAATGAATCAAATTATTCCATAATTACAGTGGGATCTGTTTGATGTTCTGGTTGTTATTTGAGGTTAGATTTGACCTGATTATAGGGCTTGATGAAAGACAGATGGCATTGTATGTCAAGATTATATATTGATGTAATTCTCTCCTTCTGATCTTAGGATGGTAACAGTGTGGAGAAGTCAGGACATCTGTCAGAACTCCTGCAACCTGCAGCATGTCAGAGCGCAAATGGTGTCTATGACAGTGACAGAGCGGCAGCTGAAGCACTAACACAAGGATACTGGCAGATCTCTACCTCACAAGTTATACCAGGTCAGCCAGCACACAAACGTTTGTTACTATTAACATTATACTATACAAAAATACTGGTTCTGATTACAAGTCATTCGTATTTCATCTCCACACACAATACTACGGTATACGATGTAATTATTTTCTTCATGCGTTTTGTTTTCTTTCTTTTCTGGCAATAGGGATTATCCCCAGTTTTGAGTATTATAAGTTCACAAACATGAGGCCACCTTTCACCTACGCCTCCATGATACGATGGGTAAGTACAGCTGAATTGAACATCCTGTATATTACCTTTTCATTTCCTGCCAGTCACATAAAAGCTGTCTTTTATGCTAGGCGATACTGGAGTCTCCAGAGAAGCAGCTTACTCTGAATGAAATCTATCACTGGTTTACCCGCATGTTTTTCTACTTTCGTCACAATACTGCCACATGGAAGGTATGAGATGCGCTGTTTGTATTGTAAACCTATTATATTTATCATTCCATGACTCACTGCAGACAAGCCAATCCTGAAAGCCACAGCCTCCGACTTGTAGACCAGAAAACTTTCACAGCTTGTATGTTAATGACAGAAAGTGATGATCCGACTGTGAGATTACAGTGGTTTTATGTTAGGACTAAGTGAATCTTATTCTTCCTGTTAGAACAAGTCATTGATGTGTCTCTGTCTGTGTGTAGAATGCTGTTCGGCATAACCTCAGTCTTCATAAGTGCTTTGTGCGCGTTGAAGGAAGAAAAGGTTCTGTTTGGACCGTGGATGAAGAGGAGTTTCTGAGAAGAAAAGGACAAAAGTTTCACAGGTATACTGTCTTTCCTTCTTCATAGGGGTGTCAGTAACATTGTACTTTCCTGATGCTTGTCACACTCCTGGTGGATTGTTGGTTGTATGTATAAATACAATAAATTAATTTTAAAATGGCAGAGTAGTAAAGGTTAAAAATAACACTTTGGCTCTTTGGAGGGATCTAAGTGGATCTATCGTTGGAGGTGGGAGAATCATAAGAGATTATTTATTGCAGTTGCACCACTTTTTCCTCCAGGGATCAGGATATGGGCTGGATGGCACCTTTTCACGTGTTTCCTGTGACTCCACAAGGTGAAACTTATCAGATGCGAGGCCCAAATGGACTCTCATGAAGAGATACAATCAAATTTCAACCAGTAACAATATCAACGACTTTAGTAAGAATGATAAATATTATAATAGTTTAAAATGGTGGTTTTAAACATATAGCTGGCAGTCTGTTTCAGACAGTTTTTATTTTTATTTTTTGGAAAAAATAATTTTGTAAGGAATTATGAAGTTTGCATAATCCAAAGATAAAGTTAAGTAGTGGGTGTTCAGCAAACTTTTCACTATCCTTCTTGCTTTTAAATGTACTGATTAAAAAGTACAAGACGCGTTTTTTATAAAGATTAAAATTGTACAACAATAATGATACTAAGGGCATCTGTATGTAAATACATTTAGTATGGTACTTAATTTAATATTGCTAATTGTTCTTAAACAATAACTGTACATTTTCTCTCCTTGAATTAATGTCTTAAAATATGTTATTCAAATAAAGGTCCAAACTGAAACGGAATCCAGGATTGTAATACTGTTATTCTGGTATAGTACACAATGTCAAGTTCTGCTTCTTATAAACTAAAATAATAATTCAACACCACCTAATCAGAACTCTTTCAGTGCGTAAATGCAACGCAATGGTGATGTACTCCATGCTCCTGCTCGTCACCAACTGCAGTACACCGTCTACGATTGGCCGAGATATTTTTGCGCGGTGCATTTCAGCCAATCAGAGCTTTGTTTTCGCGCTCGTATGCAAAGCCTCAGATAAATGGCGAACGGAAGGGCAAACTGTAAACAAATACAACAGAACTAGACATTTTTAGACGGATTGTGACTTTTAAGAGAAAAGTAACTCTATATTACGAGTGCTGTGTGTACATACAAACGGAAATATTCGATATGCGACAGTCAGCGAGAATTTAAACTAGCCTCATTGAGCGTTAGGAAGCTACCTAGGCCTGCTGACATTTGCGCAGACTTGGAATTTGGTATTGCTGTAATGCGAACGCGGGCTCTGGATAGAGACCCGCACAGTTATCTCAATTAGCATTTAAAATTTGTTTTAAAATCATCTTATACGTCTGACAAAGTTACAACTAGACAGTACCATGAGTACAAACTCGGACAGCGGTCAGCCGTCCGAAACTAACCAGAGGAAAAGAAGTGCAAGTCCAGGTGGAGAGTCTGACTCCACGCTTCCCAAGCAGGCGAAAGTGAGTGACGAGGAACCAAGGACTGACTCTCGTGAAGATGCAGAAGCTGAGAAAGTTGGCAGTGACGAGCCAAAACACGGGTCTGGGCATCCTGAAGACGCTAAAGAGAAGAACACGGTGGTTGTGAATGAAGCAGACGCGCAGGAGAGCACAGGACAGACTAGTGAAGCTGAAAGCGAGCGCCAGGCGTCAGATTCAGCTGCCATCGCCGCAGCAGAAGCGCTTGCCAGTCTGACCGGTGGAGACGCGGACGAAGACCGTACTAAAGAAATGCCCTGTTCTTCTAAAAAAGCGAGCCGAGAGAAATCAAGGGATAAGTCTAATCGTCCCAGTTGCTCTCAGAGTGAGAGAACGACGGAGGCAGCCGCGGCTGACAGCTCCTCATCCCTGCTGCTCTGCGAGGACAGAGAAGATCCAGAGCAGGCTTCGTTCGTGGATGATGATGAAGAGGAGGAGGATGACGACTCCCTTCCTGGCTCTTCCTCCACGGCAAGCTCGTCTGTCGCCTCTGATAATGAGGATAACGAGGACGGAGAGTGTGCCATAGTGTCGGTGAAGATGGCCCCGGAGGTGCGGCAGTCCGTGGCGCTGCTCGCTCAGGTGCAGATGCGGCTGGACGCGCTGGAGAAGAAAGGCGCGCGTCTACATCAACGCCTGGAGATGAAAGTGAGCCGCCAGCGACGCCCTCACCTAGACCAGCGCAGCGCCATCACTCAAGCCATCCCAGGATTCTGGGTCACTGCTGTATCCTTTAACTGTGCGTGGCGTTCAGGACAACTTAATAAGTGTCAAGGCCTTTGAAGTTAAGGTTTGAGCTGACGTCTATATAGTTTACCCAGAAATTGAACATTCTGTCATTAAATGCTCACCCTCATGTCGTTCAAAACCCATAAGACCATCATTCATCTTTGGAGCATAGATTAAGATATTTTTGATTACCTTAAATAGACAGTAATGGAACTAGTACCATGTTCAAGGGCAGTAAGGACATTGTTAAAATAGTCCATGTGACATCAGTGTTTCAACCTTAATGTTAAGAAGTTATGAGATTACCTTTTTGTGGGTTTGGAACAACATGAAGGTGATTAATGACAAAATTTACATTTTTGGGTGAATTATCACTTTAATTGTCACCAAAGATCATACTTGGGGAGTGTCACAAATGGGGAAAAAAGGGAGACGAAGTACATGGGGCCCACAATGTTTTTCTTTGGGATTTTGAGGGGGCCCTATAGCAAATTCTGTTATATTGGCTCAGAATCCCTAGAACTTTACTCATCATACTCCAAACTCCTGTTCATTTTGTTTTTCCATTTGTGTCAAATGCGTTTCAACCAAATGATTGTGGATTCCAGATCTTTGTCTTCATTTACGTAATGTGCACTTAACTTAAAGCCAATCAGCTTCTGAATCACCCACATCTATCAGCGCAAATTGATGAGACTGACGAAGATGCTCTAAGCTACATGACTAATTTAGAGGTAATACATTTTTTCAGTTTTTCTTTTTCCTATTTTCAATCTAAACTTGCAAACGATCTATGTTTTTAATATGCTCGTCATTCGACAGATTGAGTCTTTCAAGAACAACAAACTTGGTTACCGCATCTGCTTCCATTTTCGGCGAAATCCCTTTTTTCAAAACAAAATGATAGTGAAGGAGCTTCATCTTGGTATGGGAGGTGAGCTGACCATTATTACAATACCCCTCTTTTCATGAATGTGAAAAGGATTACTCTGGGTTACTTTTTAAAAAAATTCTGGGTACAAAAAAAAAAGGTAATTGTGCTTTATCTGTATGTGCTTTCCTTTTTGCTCAGGGTCTCCGGTGTCATTCTCAAACCCAATTTTGTGGCACAGGGGGCAGAATCTGGTCGGTAGTGGAGAACCACGTCGAACATCACGGGGAGTTTACCAGAGCTTCTTCCACTGGTTCAGTGACCACAGCAACCCAGGAAGGGATGACATCGCACAGGTACATCTCTCATGTGGTTAGGTGCAGGAGGAAGGGCTGTATAAACAGGCGATAACAAAATCCTTAAACATAGTAAAAAAATGATGAACTCCATTCCCTTGGCTCTAGATCCTGAAAGATGACCTGTACAGAAACCCTTTGAGGTACTATCTGACTCCACTCTGGGAGCCACGAGAGAATGGCAGGTAATCTCTAGCCTGAAACATCCAGACTTTTCAAATTGTATTTGTGTTTTTGTTTTTAAACCAATTTCTGTTGTCCAGCAGCGGTCCCAAACCTCAGGGCAACAATAATGGAGATGAGTGTGTGATCATCTCCGATTCAGATGAAGATGAGGAGAAGAGCCAAAACTTGGAGCAAGAGGATGAGGATGAAGATGATGACCAAGTCGGAGGTGAGGTTTTCCTTTTCACAATCAAGTCATGTTGTATAATGTAGAGCTTTTCTAATGTCTTTCAAATCAATAAATAAAACTGATCCAAATCATTATGACTAATCATATTCTCTTAGGCTCAGAAGAGAATGACAGAGATGAGGGGGAATCCTCCTACGAGGAGAGAGATGAAGAGGAAGTGGATGTTGAGGAAGTAGAAGAGTCACGTGACTCCAGCGGCTGTGAGGTCAAAGAGCAAGGACAGGAAGATGAAGATATTGATGTAGATGAAGAGAAGAGTTAGGAAACCGGGTTGTCTGGCTTGTCTTGGTTTCTTTTTATGCAGAATAGCATCATTAGAATTTTCTATGATCTGTTTTACTGATATCAGTTCCTGCATAAATTAAGAGTGTTTCAAATAACAAGTGGTTAATGATGCTTAATGATCAGGGTTTAACTATGTCTTCATTGTAGATGGTACTTTGTGTACATTAAAGATGATGAATTTTCAAATTCAATGTGTGCACTCCTCTGAAAACATGTTTTCCTTAAGATGTCATCACATTTTACACTTGTAAGTTTGCATTTATAGATTTCAGAGGGCTACTGATACCCATAAGACACTTGTTTATCTCACGATGGACTGTTTAAAGCTTGAGATTATAGACTGCCCTTAGTTTAGTTTTTGACTGTATGCAGTAGCATCGTCTGTCACTTACAATCATGACCATTTCTAAACACACCATACTTTTCTTTTTGGATGTTTTACGGGCCTAATCATGTTTTTCAGTCATTGCTGTAATATTTTTGGTTAATTGCTGTTTGTGTTACTTTTTTATCCTCATCTACAGAATTCTAACACCATGAAATTAACATTTCCTTGCCTTTTTATTGTTCACAAACTCTACCACCACGTGTTGCTTATAAGGAGAAAGGTCAAACATTCTGAAATGCACTTCATTCTGAACCAAAACTAGATAACTCAGGGATGTTTACTCTTTCATCCTCCTTATACTGTAGATGTGTTTCCCTTCATGAGGTCCATTTCCTCCGTTTTGTGTCATTAATACATGACATCTTTTGTTTATTGATGAACCTTTAAATAATTGTAGTTTATTTCACTTTGTTTATAGAAGCAGATTAAATCCTGACACTTGGTACCTCTTGCCGTGGAGATCATGTAATCCTTAAAACTACTTTTGTCATGTCTAGAACACATGCACATTACCATTTATTCACTGCAATGAATAACAATTGTAATGTTATTTAAATGAGCGAAATATTGGCAAGGTCATCTAGTGTGGTGTTTTTTTTCCCCCATTTGACAGCATGATGTGTGCACTCAGTACTCAAACATTTGTGTCCAGTTAAATGCTTAGATGAAATGGTAAAAATAGTGAATATGTACACTTTTTTTTTCATGATGTCTTTTATATTCATATCATAATAGTGTTTCTTTAGATCCTTAGGAATCATTTCTTTAACTTTGGTCAGTTATTAGAATGCAACCATTCTAAATGTTCTCCTGTGTATCTGTAAGAAGGCAATTGTGTTAAAAGATTTTGAGTTTTGACCTGTAAAAGTCTGGTTTAAAAATGAAAAGCTGTTCACTCATTGTAAGTATACTGGATTGTACTTGTTCTACTTGCAAGGCCAGTGGTTTGTACATAATCCTTTCCCTTAAAAAGGGTTTATAATTTGTTATTGAATTATTAGGGTAGATTTGACCTACAGTATCAAAGAAATGCTATATTTTGTGTGCTAAATTTTATAGAGAACTACAATTTTTAAATGTGTGTCTTTGTTTGGTTTTTGTTTTCCATGTCAAATAAAGTTTTTGTCTTTTCATTCAGAATGTTTTATGTGGCTTTTGTCTTTTCGGCTTTTCCAAAAAATGAATCAAATGAACAGCTTTATTCTTTCCTGTTTTCTAACTTATTTAGTGTTAATCTCTCAACACTATGATAAGAAACATCATCAGATTGATATGCGCCTAACTTTATTTACAAGCATATTTTTTTTCCAGCTTTCAGAAGACGTCTTTGTTTCTCATGTCTACCCACAAGAGGGCAGCATTGAAAAGAAAATAACTGAATAAGAAATTCGAATCTGCTTTTCTGATAAAAGGACAAAGTCGTTGTATGGTTTTCACGTGTTTTATTATTATTATTTTTTTTTAATGGAACAACAGCTCTGGTGCAAAATATTAGGATTCCAGTCTTTTTCATTGTGAGCTTGTTTTGACTTTATTTGAAATGCCTCCAGACAACACAAGCTCCTGGGTAGTTATATGGGGGTCTGTGGGACTGCAAAGGCAATGAGATAAGCCTCCTAGTGCAGTGTATGTGATGTCATTGCCAAAGGCTCTTATCTCCATTCAGATGCCTTTGCTTAGACAGCTGTGCCATGCTTGATCACGTGAACTGATGCATTCCATGTTTTCATGATCAATTCAACACTTGATCACGTGAACTGATGCATTCCATGTTTTCATGATCAATTCAACAGTCCTTACAAGTCGGCAGCAGCATTATCTGAGATTTGACCTTCAGAGGTCAAACGCAGCTCTTAAAAAATGCATGCATCAAACCGAAGTGATATTTGCTTTAAAATATGGAAATATGTGATCCACGTGGTAAACTTTACTTTGCCCTTGTCACCTCTGGCTGCATGTTAACCAAAAGCTTGTATTTTGACATAAGAGAGGTCAATGTGTAATGAAGCTTGGATATGCATTGAAACAGCACAGCTCTGCAAACAGCCAAAGGGCAGGCATTTTTGGGCAGGCCTCAACAGAGGAGTGCCGATGTTGCAATGGTACACTTAAAACCTTTGATTTCATGCTTAATGCAATGCTATAAATATTCCACTAGCAAAGGCCTGCCCTGTTTGTAAATGCAAAGCAGGCAGCAGAGGAGTAGAGCTGTACTACTGTTATGGGAGATGTAGATACCACCACACGCTTTATCAAGATTGAAGGAAATACGTGATCTCATGGGAGCACAAGCTACTGTCCCACACTCAAATGGTTTGGATCAGAAGAAAATTGTATAATCAGTATATGTATATATATATATATATATATATATATATATATATATATATATATATATATATATATATATATATATATATCAAAAAATGATTGGGCTGCCATTTAAAAGTTTTATAATTAAGTTTTCATTTATTTATTAATTTTAATTAATTTTCTATATATTTTTTATATATTTTCAAATATTATACAACATTAAAAAACAATATTGATTTTACTCTAATGCAGGTGAAGTTAATCTCAAAGCCTTTTAAACTAAATTAACTTGTTTTTATTTAACTTATATAAATTGTTTTTTATTTTTTACATTTTATTTAATTAATTTTACTGTAACATTTTAAAACGTCAAATATATTTTGAAATATATAATATTTAAACATTTTAATATTCACATTTTAGCTGCATTGTTATATTATATCACAATATCTGCCACATTTCTTGTGTGTTTACTGTAGGCGCAGTGAATCTTAAAACCTTTTACATTAAATTCATGAATTAATTATACACATTATTTCCGTGTTGTTGACCATGGGAGCTTTGAGACTCTTGCTCATGCAAGTTATAACGCACAGTTTTTGTCAGGCAGAATAGGTGAAGAACAGAGATCCTGATTCAAAACATCTTTACCCTTTACAATTTCAAAAAAAGATTCCAATACACTTCAGAAAAGCATCCATAATACCAAAACATAACATTAGATTATATTAAAGTCATATAAAATAGTCTGTCAAGTAATTTAAATATGCACTGCGGGTCAGTAAAGTATACTAAAATAGTTAAAAGCAACTGGCGGAACAGAAGAAAGAAGGTCAGCGAGTGAAGGAGACAGAGACAGAGTGTGATGAAGAGGGTGGGAGCGAGGGAATGGAAAGAGTGTGAGATAGAAGGAAGGAAAGAGAGAGAGAGTTGAATGGTAAAGCTAATTAGCAGACCTCTGACAGCCCTGGCAAGCAGATAAATGGTTTTTATCTGAAAGATCACCAGTCCCCTGTACTCTTTCCACCTGTCTGCCCTCCAATATGTGTTTTGACTCAGCTGTGGCGACATATGAGTATACATGCATATCTGAATTCAGTTTATTTCTACATTCTGCTACTTCATCAAAAGCACTTTTAGCCTTTTAGACTATAGTAAACAAAGTCTGTGTGTGTGTTTCTCAGCTTTTGTTTATAAATTGCCCGTTACCCATTCTTCGAAGAACATCATGCCCCAGGCGATTGCATTTGCAATCAAGATGAAACTGGAGCATACTGGAAAAAAAGGAAAGGCACCTCAGTGGGACTTTTATCATCTCAAAATCTCGTGGCACCGCATCCATCTTTGATGAGGCAGGCCGCTTATACGCTCATCCATCCTGGGCATCCCGTGGGCTGCGGCTAAGGTGCTGACAGATTTATCTCCTAAGACAGATGTACTTTACACTCCCACACCCCTCCAGCTTTTCCAACTTTTCCATGGATTTACTTTCCTTTTCTCTGCATTTTGGAGGCTTTTCCAGGTTTACTCAGGATACTGACTCGTGCGGGAATCTATCCTGTAGTGAGGAAATATGTAGGTACATGTTTTATTTTAATGGAGTCAGAGGGTACTAGGGTCAATGACATGACATTAATGATGTGAAAATAAATTAAAATACAATAGAGTGCTGCACGGACAATGCTTGGAAACAAGTTAGCATTTAACTTCCGGTGATAATCCAAAAGCCAATGAAAATTGTTAAATTTTATTAAATTTTAAATAATGAATAAACCAAGTACAATCAACATGAATACAAACAGTGCATTTTAAGAACTTATCAAGCCCATATTTGACATGAAGTACATTCATAAAAGACTTTTCTTCTCTTTATTGTGGAAACTCTTATGTCATTGACCCACTAGTCTACTTTAAAAATGAATCCCTCCCCAACTCGAAACCTGTGCTTGCACATAGCCTACAGCATTTCACAGAAGCACTGTCTGGATTGATGAGCGCCACGTATCCACCATGATAAATTTGTTGTTGTAACTCTTGCTTTTGAGACTGCAAATCCCTGTTTATACACTGCAGAGAAAGAAAGACAATCATTTCCCAACAAAACCCCGCTGACTTCCTGACCATGTATGATGAAACGTGATGCTCTTTGTAGACCAAATGCATTTGAGCTCTTTAAAATTCAAATACGGCCTTTTTTCAATCTGTACAATGCACATTGTATCAAATCAATGAAAGTTTAAAGTGGAATAAATCATGTGCTCTTTCACACAAAGGACAGAGTTCAAATTCTGTGCTTTCACAAACATGAGATGATCAGTCAAAAGGTCTGTCAAAGTCAGTAACAAAGGGAAATATATAGCTGTAGGTCATCAACTTTTAAGCTGCCATAGTAGCATGTTCATGCAAGATACAAAGGTCACATGTAAATTAGAATATAATAAAAGTGTTTTCACTTTAAACAGGGTGCGTACCAATTCAAAACATGACCTATTTGGCTTGTTCTTTTTCTGTTACATGCCACATCATGTCGTTTCACCGGTGTGGTGTTTGCTCACCAAGTTGAGGTTTTACACTTAAATCAAATAAGCTCATATATTAGGCAATTAAGCTTCTTAAGTGATTCAGTGGTTTGCGTAGATGTGGTCGTAAAACTGCGGACTTTGTCAAGTGTCTCTGACGTTGGAGAATGTTGGGCTGAATGGAAGATAGTGAAGCTGGTGGGGCTTCTTGCATTGTGGGTGAAAAATCACACGGAAACCTGAACTTAAAGCCGACTTGAGTCACTTCCTCTCAGAGGAGAATAAAGGATGCCTCCCACAAAGAGAGAGAAAGACAAGAAACCACCTCCACATCCGCAGCATTTTAAGAAAAGGGCACATTGTGTGATGTCATGAAAAGCAGAGCGTCTTTTTAAATCAGCTGAAAAGGAAATGGTAAAACTTTTTACACACCCTTCCACTGACTCTGGAATTATATATAAAGGCAATGTAAAACATTTGTACATTTAATCTAAGTACTGGCATCCTAATGCATGTCAGAGACCCCAGAAAGAACACACCACGGGCCTTTTGTCACAAAAAAATGTTTGTGCGAAAGAGCGTCCTTTCACCCAGCCTACCCCCACCATCATCTTGAGTCACGCAGCCGGATGCAAAAAAACTTTGGGAATTTCGGGACACTTTCTGGCGGGACAAACAGATCCACCACAAATGCACTGCAGTGGGTCTCCAACACAACTGCTTGACAACGGTTTGTCACTATGTTTGCAGCAGTTAGTAATGTGAACATGTAATGAGGCGAGACAGACAAACAGTTTGTGAACCCCTTGAGATGTTTCAAAGTTTTCTGTTGTTTTACCATGATTGTCTTATTTTATCATCAACCGCTTTTTATAAATTAACTGTGAGATCTATTTTGATTAATTGCATGTTTGGAGGGAATTTTGTGAGTAGCCAAAAAACTACATGAAAGATTGAATTATTGTATGTGCAAAAGAATGTGAAGCCCTAGCTGCATTTTTGAGTGCTTTATTATCATTTACATCCTTTGGAAAGTAGTAGGGCAAAACTGATTAAAATAGAGAGGAAACCAACCAAACCTCTGTGGTGCCAAGGAGTCAAACAATGCCAAGAGGAATGGAGATATCTGGGGACATCAGGAAGAAGGTGGTGACAGAACATCCGTCTGGGGAAGACTATAAGACCATCTCCAAGATATTCCAACTCTATCCATCCAATGTAAGACGAATCATCTACAAATGGAGAGCATTCAACATGACCACAACTCTACCTAGAAGTGGACGCCCATCAAAACTATCATCAAGAAGCAGCAGAAAAATAATGAATGAGGTAAAGGCCAACCCACACATCACCTCTAGAGAGCTGCAGACCTCTCTGGCAGCATCTGGGGTAAATGTACATGCATCTACCTACAATCAGACATGACATTTATGGGAGGGGTTGCTAGAAAGAAGCCTCTGCTCTCAAAAAAGAACCAAACTGCCATTTCAACTTTGCCAGAGAGTATTTGGACAAACCAGAGGCCTTTTGGAAGTCCATTCTTTGGACAGATGAGTCCAAAATAGATTTATCTGGTCATAATCAAAGCCGTCATGTTTGAAGAAAATTACAGGAAAAGAACCTCCTCCCAACAGTGAAACATAATGGTGGAAATGTGAAGGTCTAGGGCTGTTTTTCTGCCTCTGGGCCAGGGTGACTCCATAATATTCAGAGAAACTAAATCTCAGACTTATCAACAAATTCTTGAAGAAAATTTCCTGCCATCAGTCAAAGAGCTGAAGCTGGGCCAAAAATGGGAGATGCAGCAAGACCCTAAGCATTAAAGCAAATCCACCATGGAATGGCTTAAAAGAAAGAAGGTTCACACTCTTGAATGGTCTAGGGGTGTTGATGTCGCAGTGGATAAGACACCTGCCTTTGATGGGAGAGACCCGGGTTCAATCCACTGTGAGACACCACTGTGTCCCTGAGCAAGACGCTTAACTTAACTCTGAATCTAAATCCAAATGAAATGTTGTGGCTAGACCTGAAGTGGGCAGTACATGCCATTCAACCTCTCAAAACTGATGGAGTTCTGCAAAGAGGAGTGGGTAAAAGACAGATGTGGTAACAGAAGATGTATGGTTGAAGTAATGGCTGCAAAAGGAGGTGCCACAGGCTACTAAATCAGGGGTAGGCAACATTGGTCCTGGAGTGCTGATGTCCTGCAGAGTTTAGCACCAACCCTGAAAAAAAACTCACTTGTCTCTGTAGCCTTTGTAATCCTGAAGACATTATTAGCTTGTTCAGATCAGATGTGATCGATTTGATCGTAAGTCTGCTTCACAAATTGGGTTTTGGATGTACATTTTGAATATATATTTTTTTTTTACACAAGACCTGATCTTGTCTGGAAGGTTCACAAACTTTCGAGCAGGAATGTATATATATGTTCAAATGTATTAAATGTAACCCCACATCATGTGGCATTATACAATGTGTTGATATATCTGCATTTTTCTGACCTCTTAATAGTTGTGTTTCATATTATGTAACTTCATATTATGACTGTGACAACCTACCCCATATAGGACTAGTGTGAGTGTGACTATATATATATATATATATATATATATATATATATACACACACATACATATAAATGCATTAAATGTAAACAACATTTAATGTGGCATTATCCACTATTATCTGTTGCATATCTTCATTTTCCTGACCGCTTCACGGATAAAGGCGGTTCGTTGGGAGCAGTGCTGAGGGGGCTGGACCGTGACACTTCACCGGCGGAATTATCCAAACAGACTTTCAACACACGGAGACGTGCAGCGTGGAGCTTACGTGACGAGACGACAAACACAATCTTCTGTTTTGTATTCAAAGTTACAAACGCGGGAGATATTGTCACGCAAACTGCAAAACACATCTTAACTTCTGCTGCCTTTATCTCATCAACTGTCTAGATAAGAGCTTAGAAATATCTTGAGGAATTTCGTGCACAGACTGCAACTTTTATCGCCGATTTTTGGACTGATTGACACGCCCCAAAAGTGAGAATTCAAAAGGCTGGCGCTATAAAAGCTCTTATGTTTTTAGGAGAAGGGTTTGGACGGATTTCAGAAATTCATTAAAGCACGAGCTGTGCTAACAGAGACGGTAAGGAATGTAACGATAACATCTCACCTGCGCCTCAAGACACCAAATACACGGAGCAACAAACCGACTAAAACACAAGACCAGCGAATCAGGTGAATATATACAGCACTTCTCTCAGCTTCGAGATAAAACAATCTGAAACTGCATAAAGTCTTAAGAGAGTAGTTTGGCCTCAGGTAGATGAAGGGAAAATATATAAAAAAAAATGTATGCAAATCATAGCAACAGTGTTTACATTTGCAGTAATATTAAAAGCACTCCAACATAACCTTTACATCACCCTGCAATTTGTGTTAGGCTATATAAATATTTAATTGTTTTTGTTTTCAGCCTTTCTGTATTTACGATAATAAATGTCGTTATCAGCCCAAAAAATACTTCAATGCTACTTTGACAAATTTGTTTTAATAAATTTTTACATGGAGGAAAAAGAACATATAATCCAATAACTGTATCTACTGTGGAGATGAAATGAAATTTAACTAGGGTTTATCCACTACTTGGTGAATTTAGGGTGCATCAAGAGCAGGAATGTTATGACTTGAATGCAGATGGTTTATTGTGTGTTCGGTAAGGATTCTTTCATCTTCTCATTTAAATGTGTGCATGGGTGCTTGAGCAGTTTATACTTTAGAACAGTTGTGTGTTACAGCAGCTGTATGAATTTACATTTTTAAAATTGTAACTGGCATATGTTTGTATGGTGGTTGTGTGTGTAAGTATATTTTTATGTAGTATGGCTACTGCATTCACAATTTAACACCCAAGCTTAAACTTGATTGTAGTATTATACAGTATAAACCGTTTTAAAGAAAGGGACCAAAATGATTTAAATTAAATTTCATAATGTTTTGCTAAAAGTTACAATTAACATGAGAGGCAAAATTTTCAAAGATGTTCATGTCCTGTCCACTTTGGCAAACTCAGACTATATTTTACTTTTTATACTCTTTTTGTGTTTACCACAATATTTGTTCTTTTAAAAAGAGAGATACAGAAGCCTGACATTTTGTCAGTCACAAAAAAGGAAAAAATCAGACACACTGGAGTTGGATTTAATGGACGTCATAGATTGCGCTTGAACATCCATAATTCATATGCTGGCCATTCCAGCAGAGGACGACTGATACATAATGCATGCTAACAAGAAAGTATAACCGTTTACACCTGTGAAGTTCCACTCAAGATTTAAAACAGCAAATATGTCACTTAACGGTTTACTTGAGTGATGTAGACATGCAAATGCTCTATCTATCTATCTATCTATCTGTCTGTCTGTCTGTCTTTCTATCTCTCTATTCGTCTGTCTATCCGTCTGTCTATCTATCCGTCTGTCTATCCGTCTGTTTGTCTGTCTGTCCGTTATTGTGGCTGGCTGTCTGTCCATCTACTGTATCTGTCTATCCTGTTAGGTTAGATCTATAGCAGAGCTTTGTGTGTGTGTGTGTGTGTGTGCGTGCGCGTGTGTGTGAGTGAATTAAAGTCTGTGCTTCCTACTCTTTCCCCTCAAATCAGTGCCAGAACCAACATGTAAGAACACCTGAGTGACTGATGCTGTTGGATATGTGAAGGAGAGGAGACATAAGACAGATCTGATCTTGCACAGAGTGTGAGTTTCAATGAGAGCCAGTGAAAAACAGTAAAACTTCAGAGGATTTTTTTGAAATCAGGTTCAAAAGTGAGGACTCTTTGAGCTGGAAAATATGATATCAATTATTTGTTGGTTTTTGTAGTCCTTCACAAGAGCACCCAAGATCATAAATGTGCATTTGCAGCTTTCAGACCAATAATTCTTTGCTCTTGTTTAACACTAAAACATTGGCTATGATCCCAATCTGATGTCTACAGAGTCATGATACACATCTACATGAACATACAGAGAGATAACCATCTCCAGCTCCTTTTTTTATATACTCTTCTCTCTTCTTTTACCAACTTTTCTATGCAATCTACAGTTCTCTCTCACTCTCTATGTCATCTTGCAGTTTGGACATGTAGTACATTCCTGGACAAGCCTCTAGATGCACTTTGAATGTGAATTTGAACCAGTGACAGCTGGCAGAACCTGGACCAGTGTTTGTGTTTGTGTATGCGCCTGAGTTTGTGGAAAAGGATTGAGCAAGCTGCTTAGTGTCAAAACTTTTGCCTTAAAGCAAAACACACAAACAGCCGAGAGCAAAGCTGTGGCATACACACGTGTAGTACTTCTAAGTGCTAATAAAAAAAGAATCTGGATTTAAGATGATTTAATCATGGATCTCCAATAAAGAGAATGTATGGACATACATATCCCAAGTATGCAAGTGTATACTGTGCTGACATCACTCACATACATCAGCTGATGATGTCATATATAGGAATGACGAAAACTGATCTAAAAGAGGCAGCAGTCACAGCCCTGGACTCCAGCGAGATCTTCCAAGTTATAACAATGAGCAGCGTGACGGGGCTTTGCAGCAGCTTGGAGTGATTTGCCACCTCCAGCTTTTCCCAGGCACATGGCCCCATAAGCTGTAAATCACAAGCAGTGATTTCTGGGTCAATTTTGTTTTCCATTTTAATATGTTTTTACATTAAGTACATTAAATATGCAGTTCATACATGCAATAATGGAAATTCACCAATAAATTACAATTATTTTGATATTTTAGCGAGAGCATGTCAGGCTGAAACAACTGTCGTGATATAATGAAGAAAAATATATATATGAGCAATATCACAAAAGTAGAAGTGTGATTATGGCTATAATGTGCCCATGCTAATGGTGAAATAATGTAATAATCACGAACACACACACCATTTCTGTATACTAAATATTATTATTAAATACTACTATTATTCATATAAATATATACAACATATACAACAACAGCCAGCATTAATGTTACAGTAAAATATAACGTGATGAGATTTTGCCCTCAGCCAAAACTATCTGATTTTGAAAAAATAATAGATTCATGAGACCAAAGACTGCCCCAAAGACTGTTTACCTAAAACAAATTACATCTCATGTTTAACCACTGTCATCAGAGCCAGCGGCAAATTCCAGAAGATCTGGCCAAGCAATTTTTCAAATAGACATTATATTTAGTCTAAACATTCTTGTCTAAAAAAAAAAAAACTGACACAAAAGCAGTATTATTTTATAAGTTATAACTGTTTTAGGCATCCACCATGTGAAATATGGCCAAAATATGAGAAATGTTATTTCATGATATCTAAATATATATATATATATATATATATATATATATATATATATATATATATATATATATATATATAATTTTATATAAAAATGAAGCGAATTACAAACCGTAAGACAAATACAATAGATACACATTAAATATTAATTTTTTTTTTTTTTTATATAGTAGGTTTAACATGTTTACTTTATTTAACATCTTTTGTTGTTTGATTAACATTAGTGAGACAGACAAGTATTTAATTAGATATTTAATGTCCCTTTAAGACCGAATTAATGTAATATACTCACCGTAAACCGTATAAAAACATGGATGTAGTGTCCGTGGCGTCACCTGTTTTCTGAAGAGAGTTTTTGAAGCTCAAAGTGGAAGAGGCCGACCATCGCCATCTTGGTAGCACGTCACCGCGCGTCACTCCTGGATAATCGAAAATGGGCAAAAAAACAGGAGCTGGTTGCTGAAGCCGAGACAGTTTGATTGCAGTGTCAACAGCGGCAATTCACCTGTCACTCAAGTGACCACGCCCTTAATTATGCAGAACTTTAAAGGGATACCTGGGTATTAAGACATGTAAAGCTTAATATAACGTAAATGATTTCCCTTATCATTTACGTTAATGGAGGGGAGCATTATTCTGATGACGTAAAATGGCTGCACTCTGTGAGCTACTGCTGCTACCTGTTGCTGTTTTTACCGCAACACAACTCGGAATAGACAACTCTGAAAATAAAATACTGATATGATGACTACAGCTACTGAAAGAACTTGCATGTGGTGATGGATATAAGTAGGCTTAAACCAAAAGCCGTAGCATTGATTTTTCCCCACAAGGAGTCTAAACGCCCCGGATCTCAAGGGAAATCTGCACTGAGATACTCATCCAGCTGCCGCAGCATCATGATTAGCATCAGCATGTTTACATCCTTACAGGATGGCAAAGCATATCTTGTCTCAACCGTTTGTAAGCTGTTTCAGAAGCTGGGGTCTACTAAAAGACTCAGATATCAGGGCTCAAGTGGAGAGAGAAAAAGCGGGTCTCTAGGAAATTGTATTTGTCCACATGCATTTTCCCATTCTTTTCTCCTCTTCTTATCGCTAGGAAATCAGTGAAGTCTTATATGGCTTCTCTTGTTGCCCTCTGTCTGAAAATTACAACCAAAAGCCACATAATGTTTTATATTCTGAGTTGTCGCAGTAAAAAGTGCCAGGTCACCAAGTACAACCATTTGACGTAATCAACACAGAATGTACTGTGCACATAAAATAATGGTGCCTCCCAAAAACGATGTCGTTTTTTTTTTTTTTTTTTTTTTTTTTTAATAACATGCATCTTCCATGGGTTTTCTACAACATATTTCAATAAGAGACATAATTTATTCTATATTAAGCTATAAATGTCTTAATACCTGGGGATCCCTTTAAGGCTTAATATAATTTAAACGGATGAGTTATAAAAAAAATCTTGAAGGGCAAAATTAGCTAGCTTATATAGACCATTATAGTTTTTATAACCAGGCTGTAATTTTTTTTATTATTTTTTGTCTGCTGTAAAGTTTGGCATTTTAACATTGGTAGTCTATGGGATTGATTCCAAGGTTGCTGTTTGGACAAAACACAATTTGTTCAAACATCGGGATTTTCAAAGGTCAGGACACTAAAAATATGGGATGGTCCTGGTAAAAACCTGACGTCTGGTTACCCTAACTATGACATTCCCTGTGAGAAATTCCTCCAGTGGAATAATAGTCTACAAGCGGTTCTGTTATCACTAGAATATCACGATTCGATTCGAGGACCATACTCACACACACACACACACACACACACACACACACACACACACACACACACACACACACACATATATATATTTAAAATATAAAACAGTATTAGTTCTACTGTTTTAGTAGTAATAGTTAATCAATTATTAATATTTTTTATTTTTTTACATTTAAAAGTACATTTAAAAATATTTTACATTATTTAGATGTAATATTTAATTTGTTTTCAAAACCATATCAACACAAGTACATTGTGTTACATTTCCCAAAAAATAAAAATTATTTATTTGCTTTATCCTGGACACTCTTTATTCTTTGCTCTGTGATTTTTATGCCACTCGTTCATACGTCCAAGCCCTTGTACGCTGGTCACAAACCACAGCTCTTATGCTCATAATCCGCTAACTCTCAAATCAGTCTGTGCAGTTGCACTGGGTGGATGAAGATGATTAACAGCACCTGTTTTTTCTAAAATAAAACTGACCCCAGGTTGCATAAATGCTCTGTAATGCAGGACTGAAACCTCTATCTTTGCATGGAGTTGAATAGAGGAAGGTGTGACAGGCTGGGATTTGCCTGGCTTTTAAAACTCAAAGCTAAATATACAACAAGTGGTAGAGTACAGTAGTAATGTTTGCTTTGTGTTCCTTCTGTTGTCTGTCTAAATCAAACTGTCTCCATCTCTCTTCCTCCTCTTCATCTCTCATTCATTTCCAAGCTATTTTTTCCTCCTCTCGCCCTTCGTCTGTTTTTCCTTTGTCATTTCAGCCTTTTCCTTTGTCGAATCAGTGATAAATTTAGCCTCTCTCATGCATTTCTCCCTATGTCCACCTTGTTTTATTTTTTTTCTTTTGTGTGGGTTTGTATAGATTGCCTGCGAACGGGTCTAACTGTGAGAGTAATGGAAACGAGACTCCTCCTAGTGCTGTTGGCTTTGTTCATGTTTGAAGTGGCCTGCACACATCGCTCCGCTCCCAGAGTACACCTGGCTTTTAAAGGTGAGAGCAAACATTATTCATTACCTGTACATGCATACTCAAACACTCAGCTTCTCTCTTTCTCTTTTGCATACACCCACATGCCTATACATACACACACATGTACACACTTAGTCTAAATGAGAACATCCCAAACTTCTATTATTGTTATATAAAGCTAGTTATATACAGAATGCTATAGACTAACCATAGCCCACACCCTTCCTCTTCAAGAAAACATTTTAGTTGTGTCCTAAATGACATGCTTTACAGTACACTATGTATTTTGCTCTCTAGCATATGACATTAAGATGGCTAGTTTGTCTTCCAGAATCAGAGTCTGATAGCCCCTTCCCTTTTTCTATGTAATTAAAGCTTAAGTGCAATAGGTACACAACATTCCACTCTTCATTTTCTTGGTTAAATAAGTGCATCAACCAGTTAATTGTTGGTTTTTCACTGTGAATATACTACTCACACTAAGTATACAAATTGAAACACTTTTGTATTTTTTTTTTTTTTACAATATTTTATGTATGACTCATGTTTCTAATTGAGAATGTATTTGGATGTAGGAAGGCCTTGTAAGATTTAGCTTGTAGGGAGCAATTTTATAGCTAATTATGTACACAGACATAAACATGTGTTAGCATAGTTTCCTTGTCAGTGCCAAGTAGTTCTTGGCTGAAAACAAATGGTGGATGTTGTCAGCACGGTTGAGGTGTGGAAAGTGCTGGATCTGGGTGGGTGTCCTCAGTGGAGCATGTTCCAGAGAACCCTTGAATCTTGTGTATTGTTTATTGTTCAGAAATCCAAGAGCTCAGTTAAATTTGTCATTTCACTGGATTTTAAGCTGAGATAATGCAATGTGGTGTCAATGTGGAGCTCTGCGAATTCCCATTAAATGGAAACTTTCCTCAGTTTGGTGCACCACAAAATGTTATTCGTAATTTATCAGACAAAACATTCTATAGGAATCCAAAAATAACAGTTTAAGCACCAAAACGTAATTGTGGATTAATCAATACATGTTCAGAGGTCTTCTTTGCAAGTGCAACATTCTGCTTCTTCCTATTTCTTATGAAATGTTTACTTTGCTCTCATTTAGCATGTCAATCGAGAATTGAGACTACAGTAGAGTTTCTAATTTTTAGTTCAATCTGTTCATTTGTCACCACTGCATTTCACATGAATACATGAAATGCAGTAGTCATTTTGAGCATTTTTACAAAAGGATATTTATTAAGAATTAATCATTTTAACTTTCTTTACCTCAGTACACATTATCAGACATTTGCATTCCATTCATATTTAGCTTTAACTAGATTTAAAGTATTGAGTTACAGTCTGAGGATAGCTGGTTTTGTTGGGGGTCATAAGTCATAATTTCGATTAAAGATATTTTTTTACAGTAAAAATAGTACTATTATATAAACTAATGGCATATGTAGCTGTCTCAAGAATCAGTGCTGTAACTCATTATATGAGGTTTAAATTTTTCTCTTCCTGGTTTTAGTATCTTTCTTTTCAAAGGGAATATGACACAAAACTCTTGTTGTGGAGAAGTTCAGGGATATTCCCACAGATTCTTTCCCAGCATTCTCCTCTCATAATTGTATGTCTTCAAACATATATGAGATCTAAACCAAAGTCATTTTAAACAATTATAGTCATTGTCATCTGTCAAGCTGTCACCCTTGTTCTTGAAAGACACATGCACATGCATGCAGTGACGTTATACACACATTAGTGCAGCTAATACTGACACAGGTATCCTCATGTTACACAGGCCCTCTAATTACAATTTTGAAGCATGTTGAAATATGGCCTGCTTAACACATACCTGATGGAAACAGGCATTAAAAGTGTGAATCACTTAAGGGGAATCCTTTCATATAACATTTCATCTGAATAAGTTGAAGGTTTGAGAGAGGTCCCACATAATTACTACAGAGATTATAGAGTGGCCCATCTCTCATGTATGTGGGATTGTAACCCTGCTCATAATTGTTTGGAAACTGCTCTGAGATTAAAAACAGTGGAAACATCAAAATACAGCATCCCACAAGAATATAAACACAATTTTGGATTTGTTTGTGTTGTACCAGCCGGAGTGTAAACAACTTTTTTCCAAAAGCCACATTTTCCCCAAGTCACTCCAGTTTAGTTTGCCATTTCTGTGGGGCCTCATTCTTTGCTGTGGTACAATAACTATGACCTACATAAAAAGCTGACTTTACTCGACTTGAGTTAGCACTCAGTGCTACCTTTGTTGGTCTTTCTTTAAATATTCTGGTGCAGTTATTATTTTATTATTTTTTAGAATTCATTTTAGGTCATTTGGCAATTATGACAAGGATATTTCAGGAATAATTTTCCTTTGCAGTTATCAAACACTCAAAGTTCATGATTTCAAACAAGAATTGAATCTTGAGTAAATCCATTTTCACACTGTACATAATTTTGTTTAATGTCTAAAATCACTTGCACGTGTAAAATGTTGTTGTTGTTTTTTTATTTTTTATTTAGGGAAAATCGTAAAACATTTTATGTTTTTTTTTTATATGCTGGTTATCAGTCAGAATTGTTATATTGATGCATCCCTCATTTTTTAAGGTGGGACGTGAAATGGTCTGATGATTGTTATGGACGAATGACAATAACAAAAATAAAATAACATTAACTGCTTCATGACCTATAAGCAGATGTTCTTCTATTTTACAGTTAAAGTGTTTGATGCCTCAATGCTCAGTGACCCTTGAGATTTAGAGAATTCAATTGACCCCTCTGTTTTTCACAAACAATCCAATCAAGATGGGTTAAAATTGCCTTGAGGGAAATTCATAATGATGTTAGCAGGATTCATGAGAAAGAAAAGCTGTTCCAAATATCAATCACCTCATGTTTCATATTTCCCATTGCCCCGGGCTCATATTCCTCCTGCTTGTGCCCTGATCAAACCTAATTGAAGAGATGACTGGGCTGAATTATACGCCCTCAGTAATTTGGATCTAACTAGTTATTGTTAGCTTTGTCTTTTCTTTCATCACCCGTCCCTGTAATTCCACCGAATCTCTTTGGCTCTGATCCAGTCCGTTTCTGCCCTCCTGTTTTCCTCAATTGCAATGTGTTTTACCCCCATCAGGAGAGATCGCCCTTCCAGTATTAAGCCCCCTCTCAACCTCGCCACCACCCTCTCCTTCACATCAAGAATAGCTGGGCGGAAAAATCCACTTGTCTCGTTGGCCTCTTTATTTTCTGCTGTTATCTGAGATGGATTGTTCATTGTTTGCCACCGGGATGGTCTTTGTTTCGGAGGCGCCTTCAGATGAGGGAAGGTCTTTGTGTAACTCTAGAAAGTGTACCCAACTAGAGACCGAGAACGCTGCAAGAAACTGACAGAAAGAGAAACTTGATATTCTACAATGGCCTTGTATGCATTCAGTGTGTAACCTTACCCTATTATGATTAAACCATTTAATAAGGCTGTTGACACAATTTAATAATTTATTCAGATTAGGATATGCTGATTAAATAATCAAGTTATTGAAATTACCTTTTTATTTATTTATTATTGTAATTCAGGGATATTGTGGCAGATTATATGTAATTTAAATATTTATTTTTACATAATATTGGTATCAATATTAATAATTGATTTGCTTTGGTAAATTAATTGTTCTGAATTTATATTTCAGCTTATGTCAAATATAAATATAAAACATTTTTGACTATTTTATTTTGTTATTTTAAGGTTTTGTTATATTTGATACTGATATCTGTTTGAATAGTGCACGAGACTGTGTTTTGTTAAGTTCCTGTCGATTTCTTCTCACAACAAAGACTTCCTGCAGGATGTTTTATCACTAGCCTCACCTTTGTACCAGCATCTCTCACCCGTGATTGTAAGGAACCCTGTGCTGCGTCCACTTTGGTCCACTGCAGGTTTGGCAGAGGTGCCGTGTCCGGTGTTCTTTCCTGACGGTAAAGGGAAGAGAGAGGAACAGGAGTGTACACAAACCCTTTCCCTTTTGCCCACCCAGTTCCGTGTCCAACAGATATCCGATCATTAACAGTTATTTTAGCACCTACTCTAGAACATCCTGTAAACACACATTTAAACATATTAGATACTTTCAGAACATTAACAACGTCACTAAAATGGCCACATTTCCTGTGCCTAAACTTTTCCATGAGTGTGTAAACATCCATACAGATGATCTTCCAGGGAAGGATGATGAAGCTCATTGACAAATTGGGCTTCCGCTTGTAGTTCATACATTGGTTACAGTGTGCTTGTTTTAAGCTACATTTGAAGCTCACCCTATCACCCAGTAGGGCACTGTTTAAAGTATTCAGCTTTTAAAGCTCATCAGACACATCAGACAAGCTCTTTAAACCACTCTTACATTCATTTCAGCTTGATAAAACACAAAGAAATTGTTGCATTGGCAGTCTTAAGTCACTGGGGTATATTTGTAGCAATAGCCAAAAATACATTGTATGGGTCAAAATGATAGTCATTAGGATATTAAGTAAAGATCATGTTCCATGAAGATATTTTGTACATTTCCTACTGTAAATATATTAAAACATACTTTTTGATTAGTAAACTGCATATGGACAACTTTAAAGGCGATTTTTCTCAGTATTTAGATTTTTTTGCAACCTCAGATTCCAAATTTTCAAATACAGTGGTTGTATCTCAGCCGAAAATTGTCCTATCCTAATAAAGCTTATTTATTCAGCTTTCAGATGATGTATAAATTTCACTTTGGAAAAATTGACCCTTATGACTGGTTTGTGGTCCAGGTTCACATATTTGTGAAAACTAATCTCATAAAAAAAAAAAAATTATCACATTTCATATTCCAGTTGTAGTCTGAATAATATTTACCAGAGATATTTCAAAATAGACATGTCTAATTCTTAAAGGGACAGTTCACTATTTATATATATACTGATGGGTTTGGTGAAAACAGGGATAAAAATTACCCCTTGTGTACAATGAAATGTACTGCTGTATTTTTGATGTTGTGGGCCTTTATTTCTGCTGGAGGTCCTGTGTTTAGATACATGAAATGAAAATGAGAGGAGTGAACTGAAGAGAAGCACCAACATGGAGCTGGGAATCTTTTGAACAGTGGCATATTGTGTAATAGTTCAAAATGACAAGAAATTCAGGAAGTTACTGGACATGATGTGAATGAATCTAGTTCAGAGGATGGAAGGAAAGATTAGTGTGTAATTAGTTATCTATGAATGTAGCTTATGAAAGAGTTTCAGGACTTCATCCTCAAAGGGGATCATGGGATTGAGTGTGTCAGACTGATCCGGAACAGGGGAAGAAATATAAAAGAACAGCTTTTTAATAAATGTGTTAGAGTTTGAATAAGATTAAAGGAGTAGAGTTTAGGGAGAGAAAACTAAACCTATTGAGAGACACAAGACTTCCTTTAAAAAGTTCTCATTTTGGTTTAGCAACGATCACTACTTCCTATTACTCTCTTTTTTCTGAATTTTTTTTACACTTTTATTCAGCAAGATTGTTTTGCATTTATCAAAACAAAAATAACAGTATTTTTTTATGTTTCAAAAGATTTTGATTTTTAAATAAATGCTGTGCATTTGAACTTTAAAACGATAAAAGAATCCCAAAATAATGATATAATTTATATTTTCCGGGAACTATTCCTTTAAAATCTTTCCTGACTATTATTAGATTCTGACATCTCTCTCTCAGGTCTGAAATCATCTGATCATACTTCATAACCGACACAAGTCTAGGCTGTTAAACATTCACACAACATTAACTGCAATTCTTGCATCAGGGCCTGGTGTTCTTTTGAAGTCATGTGACAGCCTGCAAGAACGTCTGAAGAAATGGTTCATTTTAACTCCCCTCAATTTCTTCATTTTAATCTTTGCCTTCGAGACTGAATACTTAGCCCACATGTGGAAGTGTTTTTCTATCTGCC
The DNA here is from genome assembly GCF_023724105.1 of Carassius gibelio. NCBI lineage: Eukaryota > Metazoa > Chordata > Actinopteri > Cypriniformes > Cyprinidae > Carassius > Carassius gibelio. The sequence goes on along the minus strand of NC_068403.1, from coordinate 13,838,994 downwards.
AGCACTCAGGAAATGTTTCTGGAACTGTGTTAAGTGCAGTTTGCTCCCAAGAGCCACTAACTTAGGCTTCTCGGCTCTTCTTTCCACCTTGAAGAAGAGCTCGCTGAGAAGGGGTGGCCCAGAACACCACTACCACAAGATTTGTATTTTAAAGATTTCATCTGGAAAAGAGAATACCCACTGAATGTTTATAACACGTGGGAGTTGTGAGGGTTCAGTTAAAAAGCAGATGCGCGAGAAGAAAGTTAAGAGCACCCCCTATTGATCAAACACTGTTTTACAATTACATTGAACAGCGTTTCCCATCATTTCTGTCTTCTGTAACTCATAGGTACTTTAATTGACTATTTGTATTCAGCAAGGACATTAAATTAATCAAAAATGACAGTAAATACATTTATATTTACATTATTGAAAAATTGTTTCAAATAAAACTTCCTGTTCTTAAATGTAAAAAAAAAAAAAATATTAAGCAGCACAGACATTATTAACTGTGATAACAATAAAAAGATATATTTCTTGTTCACTAAATCATCATAATAGAATGATTTCTGAAGGATCATGCAACGCTAACAACTTAAATTAAGGCTGCTGACATAAAATATATGAAAATAAAACATTTTTCCCAATATAAAATACTGGATTTTTTTTTTCTTCTCTCTTGTGCACCAGAACTTATGGACACTCGAACAGCAAGGCCATTCAGTTTTTCCTTCAACACCAGTGACTACCGGATCTTGCACGTTGACCCAGACCAGGGGCGGTTGTACCTGGGCAGCCGTGAATATCTGGTCTCTCTGGACATGCAGAACATCAACAAAGAGCCTCTCATTGTAAGTGATGATTCATATCAATCAATTCCATTCCCGACAATATAACAATCAGCACCCAAACACTGACCCCAGAAGAACTGTAGTGTCAGTGGATTGATTGTTCTCATAATGCAGTGGGTGTTTTATGTCTGTAGATCCACTGGCCGGCTCCAGCTCAGAGAAAGGGAGAGTGTCAGATGACTGGGAAAGGCAGGCATGTGAGTTTACATCAGTTCTTGTCATCTAATTAGTTCTAAATGACTTGTTAAATAAGATGTGAGACTCTTGTTATGACGAGGAATAAAACATATATATATATATATATATATATATATATATATATATATATATATATATATATATATATATATATATATATATATATATATATATATATAAAAGTCGCATTTATTTAGAACCAAGAGAAAAAACATTACCGTCTACAGCCGCGAGAGGGCGCTCTATGCTGCTCAGTGCTCGTGTAGCCTAACCCTGAAAACATTAAATGAAAACAACTAAAAACTTTTAACTGAAATATTAACTTAATTTATGTAACAATATCCAAGTCCAAGAACCGATATTGGTAATCTGGGAAGGCAAGTTATTCAGATAACGATACACAACACAACAGTACACAGAACAACTGAATAGGTGCCCGGTATGTTAACATAACACATTAACAGTTACAGGAGCACTGAGCAGCATAGAGCGCCCTCTCGCGGCTGTAGATGGTAATGTTTTCTCTTGGTCCATGTACAATAAATTTTGATGAGTTGCACCTGACTATAAGTCGCAGGACCAGCCAAACGATGAAAATAAGTGCGATTTATAGTCCGGAAAATACAGTTAATCAGTTTTAAAAGTGGCTTGTTTGTGTGTGTGTGTGTGTGTTTTCAGGGAGAGTGTGCTAACTTTGTGCGTCTGATTGAGCCGTGGAACAGGACTCACCTGTACACCTGTGGCACAGGAGCTTATAAACCCATCTGCACCTTCATCAACAGAGGATGGAGAGCTGAGGTGCAGCACACACACACACATATAAACATTCTGTTTATACTCATATGTAGACACAACCAGCTTTAACCCAACCAATGCTTTTCCTGCTCTGATTTCCACAGGACTATCTCTTCAGACTGGTTCCTGGATATGTGGACTCTGGCAAGGGAAAATGCTCTTATGATCCAAACCAGGAGAATGTCGCAGCCCTGATTAGTAAGAAACAATTCATGAAGATTTGATGTAATTGATCCTTTACATCACTAACTGATCCTACTGTAGCAATGGTTGCGGTTCACCATATTATCAAACAATCTCCAAAACAGCGGAACATAACAGAATCATAACACAAGTTAACAGTAACATATAACAGAAAAGTTACATATAATAAAATAACAGAATCATAGCATAACATAGAATCCTAATATGTCATAAAATCATAAGATATAACAAAAGAATCATAACATTTCATTTTGTAACCGATCCATAACATCATAACATATCAATACATTACAGAACATTGCAAAGTAACAGAACATGTACAGTAATTATAACTTAACAGAACATATAACATAACAGAATCATAACATAATAGATTAACAGAATCATAGAAGCAAAATCATAACAGAATAATAATATTGGTAAGGACAGCTACATTTGCTGCAGGGTAAATCATTGCTAATAACTTAGTGCTAATTTGTTTACATATTCATTTAGGTATATAGCTGACTTTGATAAGCTTTTGAGTTGCAGTTTCTAATCATGTTTTTACATAATTTAATAATAACTTTAAACACCAATTCATTCTAGTCCATATATACATGCATAATAAAATGATTAAAATCTATTTGACCACTGGAAACCATTCTGTTTATGAAATGTAGAGTTTATCCTTGTCTGGTGTTCTGTAAAGCATATCAACAGTATTAGGGCAGATTTTATCGAAAGGTCAATATCCTGTCTAATGTGTCATCACACAACATTTTGACCGTATTTCACAATTCATCTGAAACATGTAGGCTTCACTTGTACTTATGAATTTTTTTTTTCTCTCTCCTCCGTCCAGATGGAAACCTGTACGCTGGAGTGCCGGTGGACTTCATGAGCACTGATCCAGGCATCTTCAGGACCATGGGCAGCCGGCCAGCTGTGAGATCAGAGCAGTATGACTCGAAGTGGCTGAATGGTACATAGTTTGGCTGTTCATATTTGGATTAGATGTGATTTGAATTAGTCTGACAATAAATATTTGCTCAGCTGTTTTAGTTTGCTTGAAATATTTGGATGGACATTACATGCACACTCTGTTTATTTCCTAGAACCCATATTTGTTCACATGAAACCGATTCCTGACAGCGCCGAGAAGAATGATGACAAACTCTATTTCTTCTTCCGTGAGAAGACTCTGGACTCAGGGGCAGGAGCGAGTCCAAGTGTGCTGGCCAGAGTGGGCCGCGTGTGCCTGGTGAGGCTCGCAACCAGAAAGTGCAGGTGCACAGGAAGCAGTTCACAGTTCTGTCAGTCAATGGAAAAAAAAAAATATTTTGTTTATTCACAGAATGATGAGGGCGGACAAAAGTCACTTGTGAACAAATGGACGACTTTTCTGAAGGCCAGGCTGGTGTGCTCTGTGATGGGCGATGATGGGGTGGAAACGTTCTTTGATGAACTGAGTGAGTTTACTTCCTTTTTGTGTCAAATCTGCCAAGTATCTCAGATATAGCAATTACTGTTGTATTTCCAGTAATGCATTCTTAATATCTCTGTATTATTGACACACTTTCTCATCCTCTCCAGGGGACGTGTTTATCCAACCCACCCAGGATGAACGAAACCCTGTGGTGTATGGCGTCTTCTCAACTTCTGGGTACATATTTCCTTAAGATCAACACATAATGTCAAATTATAGTAAATTTTGACTTTTCATATTCTTCTTTTCGTAAATGATTTGTTTCTGGATGTCATATTTGACTCATCTGTCTTGTATTTGCCTCTTAGCTCTGTGTTTAAAGGCTCAGCCGTGTGTGTCTACTCAATGGCCGACATCCGAAATGTCTTTAATGGCCCTTTCGCACATAAACACGGACACAACTACCAGTGGACTACATACACAGGGAAGATTCCCTATCCTCGTCCGGGAACAGTGAGATTCATTTGATCTCTCTCTTAAGTTTTATGAAAGTTTAGAAGTTTCTCTCACAGTATTTGTTATTGCATAAGCTTGTGTGTTTTTAACATCTTACAGGATCTGTGACATCTTTTATGGCTATAAGGGTGTTTTCTTTAAAAGACGAGCAAACCCAGAATCATATTCATTTATCTGACTGACTTTCCCTCTGTTGTTCATATCAGTGTCCGGGAGGCACATTCACCCCAGGTCTCAAGTCCACAAAAGAGTTCTCAGATGAAGCGGTTAACTTCATTCGCGCTCATCCTCTCATGTACCACCCCGTGTATCCCATTCACAAGCGCCCTCTGGTGGTGCGCTCTGGGGTAGACTATCGCTTTACTACAATTGCTGTGGATCAGGTGGATGCTGTGGACGGCCGATACGAGGTTCTCTTCCTGGGAACAGGTGAGTCTGGCATCTTCTGAATGCTGACATTAGTTCAGTTTCTTTGCAAATCTGTTAACCTTGGGCTGGTGTAACCTAGTTGTTAAAGTCAGCATGAAATAAAAATGTCCCTTTCTGTTCTAAAGGCATATTATAGATCTTGTTGAAATTGAAGAAATTATCCATGAATGTTTATTTTTTAAATGATTTTTAATCAAAACGTCAATAGACGTATTGTGTTTACAGTGTATCACTTTTCTGTCCTCCCACAGATCGTGGTACAGTCCAAAAAGTTATAGTTCTGCCCAAGGATCCCACCACAATGGAAGAGCTCACTTTAGAGGAAGTGGAAGTTTTCAGGGTAAACAAATGAAAAGAAAATATATACATTTTTTTTTTTTGGACCTCAGCATTTTATTGTTCTAATATATAATGACATTTAAGAATATATATGTAGGCCTGTATGTAAAAAAAAAAAAAAAAAAAGTAAAGGTGAAAATATTATATGCTTTTTTTTATTCCCTATTTATAGACACCTGCTCCTGTCAAAACAATGTACATATCAGCCAAAAGGGTAAGACATAATAAAACACATTTTAATACATTTTAAGAGTGTAATTTTTAAAGATGAATTCTAGAAATCATACAATTATACAATATATTTTTCAAGTATTATTATTATTATATTTTTATTTTGCAGCAACAACTGTATGCATCTTCAGAAGAAGGTCTTACCCAAGTGTCCCTGCACCGTTGTGGAGTATATGGAAAGGCCTGTTCAGACTGCTGTCTGGCCAGAGACCCCTACTGCGCCTGGGATGGAGAAAACTGCTCTGCCTTTACACAAGCCACCAAAAGGTCAGAGAAGCTCAATTCTGCACTTAATTGGCTTTTGTGAGTCCCAATTAATAGGAGATATTATTTACAGTAAAAATGACATGGTGTTTAATTATATCTTCTATTATTTCATTTAGGAGGAGCAGAAGACAGGATGTTAAACATGGTGACCCTTTGCGTCAGTGCCGGGGCTACATCGCTAAAGGTAACAAAAACAATCATCAGCAAATAGTGTGTAGGAGTTCATTCTGATGTATTTGTATGATAGGACATAGCATATGACTGTAACACCTTCTGTATTTACTAGTGGAGAGGAGACTGCAGGAGAAAGTTCAGTTCGGCGTGGAGGGTAGCAGCACGTTTCTGGAGTGTGTGCCGCGCTCTCCTCAGGCCACCATCAAATGGCTTTACCAGAGAGAGGGAAGACGAAAAGCGGTACCACTGCATTCTTTTACTTTATTTCAAACCAACCAACCAGCCAAAAATAATAAATCTGTCTTGAGTATCAGATCATCTTATTAAAACGATTTCTGAAGGAAAAGTTATATTATTTCTAATAAAATGTTCTTTTAGTTTCATCATAATAAGATATATGCGACTTTGTGGAGCTTGAGAGGTCTTTTTAAAAACATGAACACATCTCTTTGTTGACAGCTGAATCGAGAGGGAGAGGTTCTGAAGACTCCTCAGGGGGTTCTTCTCAAAACGCTCACCAAAGCAGACGCAGGGCTCTACCATTGCCTGGCCACAGAAAATAACTTCAAGCACACGCTGGCTCGTGTTTCCTTGCGCATCCTGGACCGGGACATCGCTGTAGCCCTCACCACCCCTGATGAGGAGGAAGAGGCATCGAGGAGCCATCACAAAAACCATCACCAGCACCCTGCAGCTCCTACCCCACTGCTCCTGATGGAGCCAGAAATGCGTCTGATTCAGCAGTACTGCCAGTCCTACTGGGAGCAGCTGACGGCCGGGGGAAACTCACAGGCTGACCTCCCCAAACGTGCAAATCGCAGACACACAGAAGCACTGAAGGCTAGTGGGGAGTGAGGAGCACAAGATAAGAGAGTCGGTCACCTTGCTCCGAGTAGTTTGTGAACTTGCATAGGTTAGTTCTTGTGCAGCGGCACCAAAAAGTATTTGGACATTTTTACACCCTTCAAAATGCACTTAAAATGAGACCTAAAGTGAGAATGTTTTCATTTAAATGTACCTGCACTGGATAATTAATGAACAGTGGCCCCAAAACTTATTTGGATACTTTTAGACAATTAAAAATGATTGAATTATTACATTATTCAAAATTAAATATTTTTAGTCACTTAAATTAACTAAATTAACTGAATTAAAACATTCATGAACAGTCCAAATAGTTGGAACTTACTTTATTTTTTAAACGATTGAAACATTTTAATTTAAAATGTTTTTTTTTAAATAGTTATTTCCTCAACACTGTCCCTAAATTTTATTCAAAACGAATGTTCACAGTTTGAAACCCAGTTGTTTTGGAATTTGGCAGGTTGACATTTTGTTATCAAATTGAACAACATTCACCCCAAAAATAAAATGTCCAAGTCCTTTTTGGGATAGTTGTATGTAATCATACATTCATTGTTCATTCACTGATCCAAAGTACAGACCATTCATCTGTTGTACTGGGATCGTAGTCGTGTTGATTTAGGACTTTCCACTCGCCACAGTGATCTGACTGCATTACAGTATTACAAACCACTCACAAATTAAGCTGTAAATGACCTTTAGGATTCAGTAATTACATGCTGGGTTTAATTTACATAAAAAAAATCAACCAATAAACCACAAAGCACCTTTAAAGATGATATTACCTCATAAGCTTTGAAAACGTTCCACTATCCTGTCGCCAGAAAGCCCCTTTGTTAAACCCTTTGTCATTGGGCCAGTGCAATTTCTGATGTTCCATTATGTGGATTATGAAATTGTCCGAATAATTTTTTGTATGTATGTTCAATAGTAATATATGTATGGATTCTAATAACTGGGTTAATAATGGCACCAAACATTTGCAAGTCACCGTCTGTGTGACTGTGGCTGTTTCTCACCATTTGTAATATATATTTATTTGAAGTTGTATATTTTTTATGGGATGGTCTTTGAGGATACTGAATAAGGGTGGAGGGCATTTTTGCATGATTGAGAAATTAGGTATGTTGTCATATTTATTTAAATGCATTCAAAATGACTGACACTGTTTAGGAAATAGCACTTTTATGCTGTGCATTTCGTGCTTTGTGTCTGGTTGAGCAATCATCTTTCAAGTGAATACAAATGTCACAGTTCACTCAGATAATATCTAACACTGGAAATATTTCACAATATTTGTGTCCTTTTCTTTAGTTGAATGGTAGAATAGTCTAGTTGTAAATTACAATACTCTGTCTTGCTGTTAGATGTTGACTTGTACGGGGGAAAAAATAATAAATGAGGAATAATTTGAGTCATAGATTCACTTTTCAATTCACATTTTAGTATATTTACATATTGTAAATACATTCAGTACAGATTCACATTGTTATAGATATCTACATCAACTGAAATGCTCAGAAACTGAGAACCCCTGAGACTAGAAAGAGAACCCATGCATGATATGTTGGAACAATATTTAAAGTTTTTAATAATTCGAGTACTTTTTAAATTCCTTTTGCCATAATCCAATGCTCACTTAAGGTTTTAAAAAAAACTAATTTAAACAACTCTTTTAAATGTAATATGTAGAAAATTTTAAAATAAACATTATACTTTTTCATGAAGTATAATAAAATTGATTAAATTTAAGAATAATATCATTTTAATATCAGAAATTTATTGGCATCTGTTTTGTGCAGAATATCAGTGCATTCCTAAAGAAAATGTTTTGAAACCGTGTTGTTTAACTTTCAAAACATGTAAAACTGCCTGGGTACATGTTCTGAAAGTTTTTCCATTACAGCAGGATTAATCCCAGTCTTCATCGTCGTCCTCGTCATCATCAAATTCATCATCCTCTTCTACAAGATATGGTAGATTTGGCATAAGGTAAAAGGTTAATAGGTATGCAGGCTCCAGCAGACCAACTTATTGTTTAAGAATTAATTACCAAATATATTGTGTATATAATAAAAGAAAGGTACTACTTTCCTTTCATAATTACTATAATAAATAAAAAAATAAAATAAAAAACACTAGTGATTGAGTGGTTACCTGATGAATGGATGACTTTACTCCTCTTCTGCATCACCATCATTAGAGCTCCAACTATTCCCTCTCCTGAATCCTGGGCAGGGGAAGGTGGATCTGGGCTGGCGGCCACCTGGGCAAAAGACATTACTGTATATAGCTTGTATAGCGTGTAATGCTTGAAGCATAATACTAGCAACAATTTGAAGCTAATATTATGGGAACATTATTTGTGTTTAAAACTTTTTTAACCTGATCTTTTCAAGGAAATTTACTATTTACACTGCCATTCACAAGATAAAAAAATACACTGAAATCAGCAATATTGTCAAATATTATTACGTTTCTATTAAATTATAATGCCAAATAAATCAAATGTAATTTATTTCTATAATGGAAAAGCAGATTTTTCAGCATGCACTACTTTAGTCTCAAAAAACATTTTTTATTATTATCAATGTGAAAAACAATTGTGCTGCTTGATATTTTTAAGGAAACTGCGCAGAATTTTTGCACTGAAATAGAAATGTTTAGTCATTACAGTATTTTTTTTAAATCAAATAAATCATTAACTCTTAACTATTAATTAAAATGATAGTGTAGATACTCACCTTTTTGAGTTTCATCCCTGACTGTATCTGGGAAAGTAATGCTCCTCTTCCCACTTCACCTCCGCTGGATGCTTGGGGTGGTGGACCACTTGGAGTTGAGGAATTGCTCCCAAAGTTCACTGGAGGAGGAGCAGCGGGAGGTGGAGGAGGTGGTGGTGGAGCCGGACCGCCTGCACTGGGTTTGGTTGAGACTGGAGGGGGTGGAGGGGCGAAGCCCGAAGAATTGCTTCTGGGTGGATAGTTGGATTCAAAGGGACGAGGTGGAGGCACAGAAACGTCTTCAGGTGGAGGAGGAGGAAATGAATCACAAGGTGGAGGAGGGAAGAAATCAGATGGGGGAGGAGGTAATGGCATTTTAGATTGAGGCAGAGGTGGCAAACATTCACTACTGTCTCTCGGAGGTGGGGGTAAGGGTGCGCTCCTCAATCCCGGTCGTAGAGGTGGTGGAGCTGGCCCAGCAGGTTCGGGCGGCAGAAAGCTACCTCGTCTTTCGGTCATTTGTGGTCCAGGTCTCTTTCCTGGGACAGGGGCTAAAGACTCCCTACGTTCTCCTGGATGTGGTGGTGGGGGTAAACCTCCACTGCGACCCCCAGGTGGAGGAGGTAAGGGTGCGCTGCGGGGTCCTGGAGGTTGAGGCAAGGGTCCAGTACGTCCTCCAGCAGGAACCGGTGGCAGTGGGCCTAATGATGAGGAACGGGCTGGCATAGGACTGCTGCGGCCCTCAGGGGTTTGTGGTGATGTAACTGCTCTTGGTGGTGTAGGTGGAAGGGAACCTCGATGAGAAGGTGGACCAGAGCATTGACCCGGGACAGGAGGTAGAGGCCCCATTCGACCTTGAGGTAGTGGTGGCGGTGCTGAGGAGAGCCCAGATGGCACTTGGGGAAGAGACCCCCGATGTCCACTGGGAACAGGAGGTCGAGGAGACTCTAAACAAAAAATTTAATTATACGTTAAGAAAAGGATGGTTCACTCAAAAATGAAATTCTCTTATTAATTACTTACCCTCATTCCAAAAGACCTTTGTTCATCTTTGGAACACAAACTGAGATATTTTCTGATGAAATCTCAAAGCGTTCTGACCTTGCCTAGACAACAATGCAACTGACACGTTCAAGGCCCAGAAAGGTAGTGAGGACATCGATAAAATAGTCCATGTGACATCAGTGGTTCAACCTTAATTATTATGAAGCTACTTTTTGTGTGCAAAGAAAACAAAAATAATGATTTTATTCAGTTTCTTCTCTTCTGTCTCACTCTTTTTCACAAGTTCATGACATTAACAGAACACAACATATGGACTATTTTGACAACATCCTTACTGGGCCTTGAAAGTGTCATTTGTGTTGCTCCAGGGCATTTGTGTGCTACATTACCTAAATGATTTTCACTCTTGGGTGAACTATCTTTTTAACATGACAAATCTGACAATTGAACTTACCTTGTTTGCTCACTTCCTTTTTAACAGCCTCTATTCCACCTGAACGCTCAATGACATCATAAATGAGTTGAGAGGTTTCGGAGTCATTCATATCTGCTTCACTGATCCCAGCACGGGACAGAAGTTTCATCAGGTCTGGGTCCACATTGTTGGAACCCATGCCAAGGTGACTGACATGCCTAAAGTATGACACAAAGAAACATAAGCTAACCAAAAACCTTTTCAGAATCATTTATCTTGGTTAAAGTGAGCCTGCTCTTCACTCACGTGAATCCACTGGGTGCGCCAATATCGACCTTCAACAGTTTGGATGACTTCTTTTTATTTTTCTTGTCTTTCTCTTTCTTGTCTTTCTTTGATTTGGAAGGGATAATTTGGTTCTGGATATTACTTGGTACCAGTGGAAGCATGGGAGAAGAGGTAAGAGGAATGCCAGAGCCTGTGATTGAAAATACAATAATATATATAGAAATATATAAAATATATATTATACAGGCCAGGTTATGTTTTAATAGTAACAATAATCATGTAAAAAAAGTAATTTATTAAAAAAGAATAACAACAAAAGCAGCAGAAATAGATTGGACTGCCTTGTTTTCTAATACAAAGTAAAGGTTAATTAAATTAGGTCTATTAAAAAAAGAAAAGTCAATCAAAAATATTTAAAATACAGTCAAATACTTTGTTTAGCAAAAGACAAGCCCAATAGTAGTGTGAAAAAGTGATTTACTTACCATTTGGTGGAGGAAGTGGTGGCAAAGCTCCATGATCTAAGAATAGAAAAGAAAAATATATTTGATTTGCACCTTGTTCAAAAAACCTACGCTTAAATATATATATAAATAAATAGAAAAAAATAATAATTAAAGCCGTGATTTTGAGAAATCATGTTGTTACCTCTATATTCTTTTTTCTGCTGTTTCTCTTTATGTTATTAGAGGAAAACATAAAACAGTCATTTTAAGTAAGATGCCTTCTTACTCATCATCATCTTCATAATCAGATTTATGAATCACTTTGAATTGACAGAAATGGTTCAAAACAAAATAATTGAATACCAAAACGACTGTTTCTCTGGCAGATCTTGTCCTCCACTACAGCAAAGAAATTTTCAGCCTCTCCTACATCTGCAAAGTTCAACCCCACTTGACAGTCCTGAGGAGAGATGCAAAGTTGAGGTTTTTTTTTCTATTATAAAGATATCTAATTAAAGTAAGGTAACTGAACAAAGCATACAGTAAACTATTAGATAATAAACAGTAAGTCCTCACTATTTAAGCTTTTAGGTTTAACCTAAAATGTGACTATATTTTTGTTTTTCTACATTAGTTAGTTCAATCAGTCTTTAAAAGAGAGTTTGTCTGACAAAAAGGAAGTATTTTTACATTGTGTCTGACAGCGGGATGACAGTGTGGTGTGTAATAGTTATATGAGCAGTTATGGTTTTTCTCAGTAACAAGTACATGTGTTTTCATACATGCAAATAATGTGGGTAACTTAAACTTCTTTTGCCTGCATATATGCAACAGCAGACTGTATTGTTGTAGACAGCGATATGAGGAAGTACCAGTGATGCGCTAAATTAACCTTACAGGAAAGAGAATTAAAAACTTCCCCAACACACCAACAAAACATTATAGATTATTGCTATGTCATTCTGTGTGTAAATGTTAAAAATCAACTGTAAGAATGACAGTCCGCATATGACTCACAAGGTTGCTATGAAATGATGTGAATACAACAGCTAAATACTCACATCTCCTGGGAAAGTATGAAAAAAAGGCCTGGTCCTTTGGTACATCAGTTGGTTATAGATTTCCTGTTCCCATACCAGCTTCCCTGCCTGAAGGGAAGAAACAGGTTTGAGATCATCTCTGTCAGACAAACATGGGTTTGAGGAACTACTCAAGGTTGAAAATTTTATGTATTTTTGAGATTTTTATTCATGTTAAAAACCTTCATGTCATAGAGACGGATGAAAAAGGATCGCTGAGGACTGTCTTTGACGAAACAAACTACTCCAGACTGCTGTGGTGTCCATCGGTTCGGCTCACTTGGAAGAGCCATGAGTAACTGCACAACCGCTGAGGACAGAGACTGCAGACGAAACCAGAAAAAAAGGTCATAACTAGTCTCGTACTTTCACAAAGGCCTGTTTTTCTCACATGCGTGATTGCATGTGATTTATGTTCATTAATAAACACACCAAACAAATCACACTGTGTCCAAAACATAAGATGGCAGATACACAGTAGCTGTTTACAAGCCTCATTCTGTGGCAGGAAATGTGTTTAAGCAACTTCCCCTGTCAAACCCCCCTCGGTGATCACAGTTCAATCTGCAGTGAAGGCTAATTTCTCACCTTCTCTTCCTTTAATCACAAACTCTTTCACTTGTGCATTCAAGCAGCACCAAAAATTACCCACAAAATGGCAGTTGCCGCACTGTCGGGTCTGCAGCAGAGGTCTTGATGTGTTAGAGGAAGGCTACTATGTTGAAAAATTTAAGTCGGTGTAATTTTCCATAAAGTTAAATAGTGTGCAAATTAAGCCATGCAATTTCATAATTGGTGCATATTTTATGTGTGTGGTGTATAACCTCAGTAGTGGCTTTAGATTAACACTTCTACCGCATCAATGCAAATGTTAATGTAAAGAATACAGTCGGCAACAACAGGATCTGGTCCTGAATGTGTCATAATGGAATGATGAAATAAACAAGCAAGTACAGAAGCAGAAATAAACAACCTGGTACAGAAGTGAGAAACATTTTTGGATAAGCTGGTTAACCAACAGATTTTTTAGATAACAGTTTATTAGACAGTTTAATAGCTACACAGGATGGATGGATGGATGGAGTGACAGACATACATACTGTACAGACAGACAGACAGACAGACAGACAGACAGATAGATAGATAGATAGATAGATAGATAGATAGATAGATAGATAGATAGATAGATAGATAGATAGATAGATAGATAGATAGATAGATAGATAGATAGATGACAGACAGACAGATGCTATGCTGCGATGCTGTGGTAACGTCACCGTATGGGAACACCTCTTGGTGTGAAGAATTTGCCACACTCTATTTAGCTTAGATTTCCTTTTCTTCAGGAAAGCAATGAGTCAATGAAAGGTAAGGAGCCATGTAACAGGTTTATCGTGGTGGGGGGAGGGTATTTGACATTCATGAAAGGTTGTCTTAGCAGGAGTTCGACTAGGGGTCTGTTTTTGCCGCGAGACTGTCACGACAGACGCGTCATTAACAGTTTGGGGGGCTGTTTGTCAAGGACACCCAGCCCACAGGACTTGGACAGAGGCACAGTGAGGGTGGCACATAAACAGATTGGAGCTGCTGGTGGTCTTTCTAGCTCTCTAATATTTTTCAAGACCATCATGTGTTAATCAGGACGGAAAACACAACGGTTGTGTCATATTTGAATCACCAAGGAGGATTAAACTCTGGCCCCCTATGCAGGCTGGCGAGGAATATTCTTCTATGGTCTCAGAACAGATTTCTGTCAATCCGAGCGGTCCATATCCCCGGACACTTGAACTTCGGAGTGGATTTGTGGATTTGCTCTGGAGACAGAGCCTGGAGGAAGGGGAATGAAGGTTGCACCCCCAAAAGGTGAGCTATATATGGCAAGCGTTTGGAGAGGTTGAAGTGGACTTATGTGCGTCGAGCACGACTACTCATTGCCCGCTATGGTTTTATTGTTTTATTTGGATCCCCATTAGCTCCCACTATGGTGTTCGCTAGTCTTCCTGGGGTCGACTGAAATCACAATACAAAAATACAAAAATTCAATTCATCAGTACATCAATAAAATCTGTAAAAACTATACTATGTATTAGCTATCATGACACACATTTGAAAGAAGTACAAATTATGCAGTTATCCAAAAAGCAACATCTATTCAACATGCAATTCAAACAATTTAAAACAAAACATGCAAATAATAAAAATAAGTAATACTTTCACACCTGTAATCTCTGTTTTATTGTTTTCTTAAAAGAAAATTTACTTTTGAGTTCCCTGACGCTGGATGGAAGTGAGTTCCACTCTACAGTCTCTCTGTATACAATAGTTTTCTTCATAAAATTACATCTTGGACTAGGAGTAATCATTTTCTTGTTGCTGATTGAGCATGTCACATGCTCATGACCATATCCACTAAACAATATTTTTTCTTTTATAAAGTTATATGCTTCATTAGCCATGACCTTGTGCATGATCAACCAAAGATTATATTTTACTTTTGCCTCTACTTTTAACCAAGATAATTTAATACGCATCTCACGCACACAAGCGCGAAAAAAAAAGTGCAGAACTACTCTGGCCGCTCTATTCTGTGCAATTTAAAGTTTTCTTAGATGTTTTTGGGCCGCACTACTCCAAACTACTGGACAGTAATATAAGTGAGACAGAACAAGACTTTGGACAACATTTTTCAATGTAGCAGTTGGACAATATACAGAGCCTTTTCTGGTCATAGCGATACCCCTGCCCATCTTACTGACAATGTGGTCAATCTGGTCTGACCAAGATAATAAATTATCTAGTCTAACACCCAGCAGTTTGAATCTAATAACCTGCTAGACCACATTGCTCTCTATATGCAGATTAAGTGGGGTGATACTTGGTAACATGTATATATTGCAAAATATCATACATTTAGTTTTGGAAATATTCAGTACCAATGTATTCTTTTTCACCCAGTCCACTACTGTGTTTAACTCATGCTGGAGATTCTCATTGAGTTCAGGTAATGTTGATGCTGCAGTGAACAAAGTAGCATCATCAGCATACATAACAACACTAGCCTTTCTAAAAACATGTGGAAAATCATTTATAAATATTGAGAATATAAGTGGACCCAGGCAGCTTCCTTGTGCTATGCCGCATGATGTTGTTACGCAGTTGGAAAGACTACCATTGAAATAAACCTGTTGTGTCCTATTGGAAAGATAACTATGCACCCAAGTTAGTGCTGAGTGTGAAAAACTATATGCTTTGAGTTTGGCTATGAGAAGACTATGGTCTATTACATCAAAAGCTGCTGTAAAATCCAAAAACACAGCTCCAACTAGTGTCCCTTCATCCAAACATGTTAGCCACTCCTCTGTCATTTGTGCTAGGGCAGTGTTTGTGGAAAAGCCTTGTCTATATGCATGTTGGAACTTTGTCATCAATTCATTTGTACTGAAATAATCCATTATTTGATTAAAGATGATCTTCTCCAAAATGTTGCTTTACACTGGGAGTAAACTGATTGGTCAACTATTTGATCCAGTAAAGCCCACTTTTGCATCTTTAAGAAGGGGTATAATTTTTGACTGTTTCCAAAGCTCAGGAAAATACCACTCAAAAGGGACCTATTAAAAATATGAACTCAAAGGTTTTGAAAGCTGAGTCGCAGAAATTATCTATACCTGCAGATGTATCAATAGATAGACCCTGTCGCAGCTTCTCTACGGCATCCTGAGTTACAGTATTGAATTGGAGATGGCAGTTTTTGCCCTTCATTATGTTATCAACCAATTTCTGGCATGCATCACTGTCAGTTTTGTTCATGTCAGATCTTAAATTATCCACTTTCCTTGTAAAAAAAAATGTTTAAATAATTTGCAATATAATGTGGCTTCGTAATGAAATGCCCCTCACATTCTACAAATTTTGGGGATGACTGTGACTTCTTACACATTAATACATTCAGTATTTTCCACAGTTTTTTCCCCATCATTCACAGAATTATACATTTTCTGTTTAAAATAACCATTCTTTTTACTATGATTTAATTTTGTGACTTTGTTTCTTAATGTGCAGTACGCTATGGTTCTCCCTATCCCCCCATCGACCCTAGGATTGGATGCTGTAGCTCACGAATGCCCCAGAACCAGTTTGTATGCTTTTTCTTTTCGGCTAATTCAAGCGGTGCTATCCAGAATACAGTTGGTCAGAGTGGAACAACTTTTGTTGGTAGCTTCATGTTGGCCCACTAAGTCGTGGTTTGCGGAACCAAGGCCAGATCTATGGAAGATGTGGGCGTGGCCTTTGAACAGAGTGAGTTAATATGAAAGGGAGTAACACCAGCCACTCTGAAAGTATATGTGACAGCCACATCAGCTAACTATGCATATGTAGATGCCATCTCAGTGGGCCATCATCCCCTGGTCTCTCGATTTATGCAGGGTTTGTGACAGCTGCGGCCTTTCCGCCCTGCGCGAGTTCCATTATTGGATCTATCCTTTGTGTTATGAGGGTTATCAGGACATCCGTTTGAGCCCTTGGAAACTGTGTTGGAAAAAAAAAAATCCCTAAAGACAGTCCTACCTTTATGGTACAGGGCTTCAGACATTCGTCACACCAAGAGGTGTTCCCATACGGTGACGTCACCGCAGCATCTCGTTCCCTATTCAGGGAACCGTGGTTACATACATAACCAAGATGTTTCCCGGAATATGTGCGTGTTCACACACAACCCATTAAAGGGCCATAATGACACATGGCATCAGGATGTGACGTATAATGTACAAGTCGAAAACGCTAGGCATGCTAACTTTCACTTAAGATGGCGAACGATCTCAGTTTCAGCACAGATAGTGAGGAGCTTAACTGATCTCTGCTTCATTTTGTGTTTTTCTGTCGCGAACGTTGATCTGCCTTCAATACACCTGCTGAAATAGTCGCACAATAACGTGCGTCATCACTACAACACACCATAGACAGTAAAAGAAACACACCCTTTACGGCATTAGTTCTGGCTTTTTTTTTCACACAGAGTGAATCCGGCAATAGTACTAGGTCCACAACTTGGGATCGATCCTGGGATGTGTTTGTGCACACACAGAAGGCGATCCAGCAATTTTCTGGGACCAACATGCAGTGTGAAAGGAGCTATAGATATTTAGATAGATAGACAGACAGATGACAGACAGACAGAAAGAAAGATAGATAGACAGACAGACAGTGTGACAGTGGGTTGGGGCCGAGAGCCATGGGAAAGGGTCGAGGCAGGTGTAGTAATTGGAAATGAGTGACACCAGCACCACTCAACGGTCTCGAGTCCCACGGAGGAGCTCCAGAAGTATAAAAGAGGAGTTACGAAAGTAAAGGACAAGAGAGGACCAGGCCTGGGTTTTATTTTGTGTTTTGGTTTTGTGTTTATTTGGTTAATCCCGTGACTATGAAAGTTTTTACGTTGTTACAGATAGATAGATAGATAGATAGATAGATAGATAGATAGATAGATCATTGTACTGATATTTTATACTTTGAAAAACATAACTTCAAATCATCTAATCAATGCTGATTTGAGTAACTGTTTCACTGTTTTACATTTATTTTGCTTTTAATAAATGAGGGGAAAAGCTTTACAAAAACTGAGATCAATAAATGACAGCATCTCAAAAAGAGAAGTAAATCTTTATGGTCAATAGTTCTTTTCTTCAGATATTGCAAAACATTTTTATATTTTTGTATGGTAACAATTACTTTATTTCAAAATATTATTTTGCTGTATAAAACTTTAAATACTATCTTGCAAGCCATAAAACAAATGTAAGCAGTGATAAAAACAAATTAAGTAACCCCATTAGACACTGTGTGTTTTCAAATTCTTTCAAAGCATGCAGTCAAATTGTACACAATTTGACACAGATGTCACTCCATTTTATCAAGATAACACTTTTACCCATCTTCCCTCTGCAAAGTGTTCATTTCCCTTACGCTTGTACTGAAGGCCTTTGAACTCACTTACCACACACCTCCTGCCCAACAGATCCTCCAGCCTCTCATTC
The DNA here is from genome assembly GCF_023724105.1 of Carassius gibelio. NCBI lineage: Eukaryota > Metazoa > Chordata > Actinopteri > Cypriniformes > Cyprinidae > Carassius > Carassius gibelio. Next base: position 13,820,745 of record NC_068403.1, on the reverse strand, counting down.
TCCTGTGTACTGAGCAGAGAGCTGCCCACATTCTCCTGACCTTTCCCCTTCGGTGCTCGCTTCATGTCCTCATATGCTCATGGAACAAATCGTTAAAAAATTAAACTCGAAGAGAAAGAAAGAAAGAGACCCTGGAAGAGAACGAGCGATCTCCTCTGCACTACCGGTGACTACACTGAAGAGCAAGCACTGAGTTTCTCTTCCTAGTTCTTACTCTCAGCATCAGCAGACAAAAGGTTTTGACAGGAAATGGACAACCACACTTTTTTTTCTTTTCTATTTTCATTCTCTCGCCTTGCTGTCAGCGTAACACACTGCTGTATGTTCATGTTGCTTTCAGATGAGAGCGGAAGTCCCCTTAGAGCCGCCCTGTCACTGCAGTCAGATCATCAGAACAGCCATTTACTGTCTACAATGTACAACTATACAAAGATAATCTTCTGTTGGTTGGTTCCTGTCTGGTGACTTTACTAGCTATCTGTATGTCACACAGGATGAAGAGCAAAAACAGATGGGTTGGAGAATTCCTAACAGTGTCAAAAAATAAATAAATAAAATAAAATAAAATAAAATAAAGTGGTGGTAAACAGAAAATGAAACAAATAATGGCAGTGTCATGTAAGGGATTTTTGGCTTTCACGGCTGTTCACCAAAAGTACCTCACACAATAAAACTGTTAAAAATAGCTAATAGCTGAAGGGGGAAAAATATATTTTTTAGTTCTCTTAACAAATGCAAAAGTACTTAAGTCAAGTCAATTTGTTTGTCCAGTAAATGCAAAATGTCTTTCCAACTCTTGTCATAGCAAATACAGAGCATTTGTTTATATACAAATAGGACTTTAATAAGCACAACATGTTACTAATATACTACTACTAATATTTTTATTCAATAATATATGCAACTTTTTAGTAACCAACATTAAGTTGAATACCCCTTTAAAAAAACATGTCAGCATGATACAGGAATTCATGTAGGTCTACCTTGATTTTTTATGTCCAAAACATCATGGTGATATCATGATACTTTTTTTATGATACATATAGATCAGAAAATTAAGTGTAAAGAATTTATGTATATAGTAGAGTCTGTCTTTGGAAATATGGGAGGCTAATTAAACAACAACAACAACAACTGTGGTTACGATCTAGGGCGCCCCCTGCTGTCTACAAACCTACCTTGCATGCGGCGCATCTAATCATACGTTTATTTCTTATTATTTATGGAAGCATATGGGTAGCAATATTCAATTTGGAATGTAATATGCAAAATGACAATCCGATATGTAAAATGGCAATGCATTTCTGTATTTACATTTACATTTTCCAATACATTTTTGCAATGTTTGGTGCAAAATGAAAATGAAAATTAAATTACATAATTTGCCATTTCACACACTAGTTTTAATATGTAAAATGAATGCTAATTTTAACGCTTTATAAGTTGCAAAATTAAAATGAAAATGTATTACAGAAATGATTAGATATGTATAACATGTTTAAGCAAAAACTGTGGCAAAATTTTCATTCATATGCTATTTTTCTTAATTGCATTAACACTCACAGTCAAGACACTTATGATTGCATTTTCATTCAGTGTCCCGCAATGAAAGTAGAAAAATTTAGTGTGCACATTGAAAATGCATTCTGAGCCGATCACGTGTCCGCCCCCTCCCGTCATGTCAATCACCGCGTGAACAAGGCGAGGATTGCAGAAGGCCAAAAGACTCAATACTCAAGAAGAGGATTTAAGTGAGAGAACATGGACAAGACAGTTGGTCCGTTTACGTTTTGATCATTTCGGTTTATGGCTTCAATATTTAACTTGATCTGATTGGACGAATTGCTCAACCTTCAGCTCGGTCTTTTCATTCTTTCAGACAGAATAAGAGTCAGTGCGAGTACGGCACTATAATGTCTGAAACCACCGCTCACTGTTAATTAGCATAATAATTGAATCAGATGTAGCTGGGCATATAATTCGTGCTGCTGCGACCTGCAAATTATTTCTAGGTTGTAGTATTGTATGAATATTTTCCCACTGATAAATACAGTGCAGATAGTTCTGTCTCCTTGGATAACAGTGAAATTATAGACTAGTAATAGACTGAACAGTTCCATGTCTGTAACATTTACCACTGTCATCTTTTAAGTCATAAGGCACTAGGTATGTGTGTGTGACATTAATACATAATTGTGAAAATGTATAAAGTTACATTTCTAAAATTAAACTAAAAATTAGTAATATTAGTTTTATTACTTACTAAATTGAATGATGTTTCTCTTTTTAGTCTTCTTTCTTGGGCTTGAGAAAGACAACATTTATTTACCATGTTTTCCGGACTATAAGTCGCACTTCTTTTCATAGTTTGGCTGAGAAAACATTACCATCTACAGCCGCGAGAGGGCGCTCTATGCTGCTCAGTGCTCCTGAAGTCTACTCCTGAAAACATAGAGCGCCCTCTCGCGGCTGTAGACGGTGATGTTTTTTCTTGGTTCTGAATAAATGCGACTTATATGTTTTTTCCTCGTCATGACGTATTTTTGGACTGATGCAACTTATAATTAGGTGCGACTTATAGTCCGAAAAATACGGCTAACATTATTATTATTATTTATTATAAGAGAAATTGACACAGACTAGAACTTTAATGTTTCACCATATTCAGCTCAGATCTTGCGTTGCTGTATAACTGGCCAGACTTACCTTCCCAAAAAATCCTATTTAATTTAACTATATTTATTTCCATTTCACTGTTATCCAAGGAGACAGAACTATTTGCAAAAACAATCAGAGCGCCTCGCTATCACTCGTTTTATTTTGATCTCCCGGGTCCGCTATTAGCTTATAGCCTGTTAGCATCAGCGGCGTGGTTGCAGCTAACTGCGCTTACATTGCTAATACTCTATTCACACACATTACTGCTGGACTCACTGTTACTTGCTTTAATGGCGGATGAATGTCTATCTTTGATTGCAGGTGGGGACACGCTCGAGCTGCGGGCCGTGGGGAAGCAGATTCGCGACCTGGAGGTGAGGCAGGCCCAGCTGAGAGAGCGGAGAGCCGCGCTGGAATCAACCCGGGATGACGCTCACAAGTCCGGGGTAAGTATACAGCATGCTGTTAACAGTCCCACCACGTCTACTCCGTGTGTTTCTCTGCACAGGCCCGGTGCACCCAGGACGCGATCTTCCCAGATGTCCTTCACTCCGACGCCGGGACATCACGGACCCTGGGTGCATCCACAGCGGAGGACGCGACGCTGTGATCATCGGAGACTCCATCGTACGACACGTCCGTGCTATGTTAGCCGAAGGTAAAGTGCACACTCATTGTTTGCCTGGTGCTCGTGTTCTCGATGTTTCAGCGCAGATACCCGCGATCCTGAAGGCCGACGAGAGCCCCGGGGAGGCCGTGCTTCACGCCGGGGTTAACGACACCACGCTGCAGCAGACAGAGACGCTGAAGAGGGACTTCAGCAGCCAGATCGAGACGGTTCGCAGCACGACGCCCGTGGCGATGATCATTGTGTCAGGACCACTGCCCACGTATCGACAAGGACACGAAAGGTTCAGTAGACTTTTTGCTTTAAATGAATGGTTGTTGTCATGGTGTAAAGAACAGAAACTGCTATTTGTTAATAACTGGAATATTTTCTGGGAGCGTCCTAGGCTGTTTCGCGCTGATGGATTGCACCCCAGCAGAATCGGAGCGGAGCTGCTCTCTGACAACATCTCCAGGACACTTCGCTCCATATGACTAGTAAGACAATTCTCAATAACTATTATGATGAGTTTTGTTTCAACCGCTTAAATGATAAAAGTACTTGCGCTGTAAAAACTATTAAGACTGTGTCTGTTCCCCGAATAGTGAGGTCAAAATATAAATATAATTTAGGATCTAGAAAAAGAATCTAGAATCTTATCGTAATTAAACCAGAATCATGTAAAGTAAATGAACAAAAACAACAAACAAAGTTTGGGCTCATAAATATTAGATCACTCACACCCAAAGCAGTTATTGTAAATGAAATGATCACAGATAATAGTATTGATGTACTCTGCTTGAATGAAACCTGGCTAAAACCAAATGATTATTTTGGTCTAAATGAGTCTACTCCACCAAACTACTGTTATAAGCATGGGCCACGTCAGACTGGTCGTGGCGGAGGTGTTGCAACAATAGTGATATTCTCAGAAAACAGGATACAGGTTTAACTCTTTTGAAATACTTCTGCTAAATGTTACTCTGTCAGACATGCAAAATAAATCTAATGTATCTCTTGCTCTGGCTACTGTGTATAGACCACCAGGGCCGTATACAGAATTCCTAAAAAATGTGCAGATTTCCTCTCAGACCTTCTAGTTACAGTTGATAAGGCGCTAATCATGGGATATTTTAATATTCACGTTGATAATACAAATGATATATTAGGACATGCGTTTACTGACCTAATAAACTCCTTTGGAGTCAAGCAAAATGTCACCGGGCCCGCTCATCATTTTAATCATACACTAGATTTAATTATATCTCATGGAATCGATCTTACCGCTATAGATATTGTACCTCAAAGTGATGATATTACAGACCATTTCCTTGTATCGTGCATGCTGCGTATAACTAATATTAACTATATGACTCCGCATTATCGTCTGCACAGAACTATTGTTCCTGCCACCAAAGACATATTTGCAAATAACCTGCCTGATATATCTCAACTGCTCTGTGTACCCATAAATACACATGAATTAGATGAAATCACTGGCAACATGGGCACTATCTTCTCTAATACATCACAAGTTGTTGCCCCCATCAAATTGAAAAAGGTTTGAGAAAAATGTACTGTGTCATGGCATAACAGTAATACCCAGTTAGTTTTATAGTTTTACTTGATTTTAGTGCTGCATTCAACACCATAGATCATGACATACTCATAGATCGATTACAAAACTATACAAGTATTCAACGGTAGGCTTTAAGAAGGTTTAGATCCTACCTGTCGGATCGCTACCATTTTGTTTATTTAAATGGGGAGCCATCTCATTTATCATCAGTAAAATACGGAGTGCCACAAGGTTCTGTCCTAGGTCATCTGCTATTTTCAATATACATGTTGCCCCTTGGTAATATTATTAGAATATATGGGATTAGTTTCCACTGTTATGCTGATAATACTCAACTATATATCTCAACGAGACCAGATGAAACATGCAAGTAACATCTGTGTGATAACAACCAAAACACATGCACAATTATAAATTATAAACAGCACAAATTTCATAAACATTGCCTTATTAGGGTCCATGAACCACTGGCTCATGTAGAAAATTCAGTGATAGCTACAATTTCAATGTATCTTCGATAGACCACTAATAATCTGCATTTGTGTGACCTACAGACTGTCACTGTGAATCAATGTATTTGTAAAAAAAAATATAAATACGTGTTTATGATCAGATATTGTCATATTTAAATACTACATTGAAATATTAAACATCTGCACCTTTTTAAACAATTACTTTTTTAGTAGCTATTTTCTTTTAAAATATAGAATTACACATTCCGAACAATTATAGGCATAATTTTTAACAATGTATTGGTAGTTAGTTAATATGCTAAAGTTGAAGAAAATTCCATGAGAATAGGGCACTGTGTGTTACAGTATAATATGAAGTAACTTTCCATATGAAATTTTACAGGTGCTTTTACCTGTGTTTTAAATTAAGCATTGTTTTTTTTTTTTTTCAACGGAAATATCTGTAAGCTTCACACATACTATTCTGCTGTTTCTACAGTGTACCTAACCGATCAACAATAATAGGAACAAACTAACAATGGGTATCACAAATTAAGAAATATTATTGAACTATTGCAGCTAGCAACTTGATTCACGTCGAAAATACGAAAATGTATGCCTTTTTGTAATTTGATTCACTTTTCAAAAGTTGGCGGTCTGACTTTTCCAAATATCGATACGCCAACAGGTGGCGACAAAGTGTTGTCTGTGAGCGAGTCAATGAATCATTCAATGAATTAGAATCATTTAGTCAAACGATTCAGATTCATATGGGAGTGAAATTACATTAGTCTTATTTTCCTGATGTTGCAAATACATAACATATATGTATTTTGGTCGAATTTTTTTTTAGTACAACATACTTTTATGTAATAAAACCAGTAGTTTTTACACAATCTTTCAACTTTATTATTCAGGATCAATGTGTTCAACAATAAATACATGTATTTCCAAACATTAATCATTGGGGAATGCTACCGTGGTTGCCATTTATTTAATGTAAGGCACTTTATAAAAACAATCATGAGGAAATTTGAATTAAATCAAATGCAAATCTATTAATAAGCTTCCCACTAATTATTGATCCGTTCAGTATTACGTTTTATTTTCAACCACCATTCAAGCCCAATCAGAGCAGAAAAAGACTGTAGAATATGTACACAGAATATGTACACTGATTTACAAGAAATAATGGAAGGTTTCTTCCATTCCACACACAATATGTACATAAAAGACTATACAAAACAACCATACATGTTGACATTTATGATAAAGTAGTTGTAATGACCAGCAGGAAACAATTTTAGTCCTGGTCCATGTAAACTCACAGATACTGATGAGAAGTAACGCAGATGGGCATAGTATGACCACAGGGACATTTCAGTGAGCTTATTATTGATGATAAATTCTGCAGACCTATCAATACTGTGTTATACTGTAGTAAGTTAAAAAAAAAAATAATAATCATTATCCGGCCCATTTCTGGAGTTAATTTTTTGTCACGTCACCATGTAAACCAGTAATAAATTATTTTAACAACATTTTTCAAGTTTGTTAAAAGTATTCTAATTTTCAAGATGTTCAAAAAGTATTTCCAAAATGACATACAACATGAAAGATCACAAGCAGTGTTGTGTGTTTCTGAAATACTGCTAGATATTTCGTATTCAGACATTTATATTCCTTCTCTCTTAAACGGAGTACAGAAATGTTGTCATATGACAAGAACTGCGCTAAACACTAATTGTGTACTGTAAGATATCTTGTACTGTAGATTTAATTTCTTTGATTATGTAATGAGAAAAAACACAGTAAATACATTTATTAACTTCAGGTTCATCCTCTGACATTGAAGCATTGTGCTTAAAACAATGCTAGAATTCAAAAACGGTACTCTTCCTTATTGAATAATGTTATAAGCTGCTTTTAGGCATGTTGAATAACAGAACTGCCTATTATTTCTTTAAAAATTAAATTCACCAAATTCAGAGACCAAATTGAATATGTGGGATACAAAATCAAAATTAACTCTGGAAATAAAATGTTTATGGATTAGTTTTAGGATAAAAATCAAAACAAAAAAATAAATGTGATTATTATAATAATAAAATGGTGTTGTTTAGGATCTAATATTATTATGCTAAGCTGATAATATTGTTTTTAGAATGAAAATTGTGTATTAAACAAGAATTTTCACTTATAAAAGATCTTTGGACCCCAAGTGAGCTGTAAAAATGGACTCTGTAACGGTAAAATTGCTCTGTGTAGTAGGAGGTAGACTTCAAACGGCATGTTTACAACTTTGGCTATATAGATGAGTGAATTCTCATCTCAGTTTCACATTTTCCATCAGTATTGTGTAGTTTAGAAAGTTCCATCTGCCGGTCATAACAGCAATAACTTTGCATGTAAAAGTGGCTTTCATTAAAAATTCCATAAATATTTGTAAAATGTCCTTAGAACATCATAGCTTTAATTATTCAAGATCATGTGTTACCAGTCTTCTTTGCATTTTTCTTGAAGTTAGTTAACTGGACGTATTGAAACTGAGGAGTTAACTTGAAACTGAACCTGATGCAGACGTTGCATGTTCAAGAGTTTTGTGTTCTGTATTAGATTTGGTCTTTAATGTTTGGAATCCGGTGGTGCTCTCTCAGTGGCCACCCGATGTCTTCTTTCCGGTGACCCACTCGATTATGATGAACGTAATGCTCATAATCATGAAGATGAAACCCAGTGTCACAAATGCAATCGCCTGGAAAACATAACACAAATTGAGAAAAAAAAGCCATAGATCTGTGAATGTACTACTTACATTTTTTCTGATTCTCACCTGGATCTTTGGCCGAGATTTCAACGGCTCCTTTTCCTCAGGGACGATGTAAATGTAGAATATTCCCGGAAGAATAAAAATGAGGCTGGGAGCAGATGTGGCACCTAAAACAAAAATCATTAAGCTCAGTTCTGTATTTGTATTATGTTCATGTGATAATTAAATCCTCTAAGTGGCAGATCTGACGTACCGATGAAGCCAAATATGTCACGAATGTTGGGCACAAAAATGACGAGCAGGTTGACTAAGAAGAGGAGGCAAACAGCGATAGAGATGTGTCGCACCCAACAGAAAGGTTTATCTGGGAAAAGAAGCTGCAAAACAGCACGACGAATCTAGAGAAAAACAATGAAGTACTGTCAACACTCGACCAGTACGATAATGAGGAATTGTATGCAAGCAATAAGTAATTGAGCCAGGAAAACTAGAAAAAATTATTGTACCGGGAAAAGGACAACGGGAACGGTCAGTGTCACTGCTATCAGCACAGCCAGCCGAACACACAGCATCAGGGTGTCATTTTTACTGTACATATTCAGAAGCTCGGACTCCACAGTTCCTGCACATATGTAGACACACAGTGATTGTTCAAACTCAAATATCACAAACCTTGAAATTCTGGTACTTTGATTATTATTTACCATGGTACATTGTAAATGCCATAGCTCCAGGTACAGGTTTTTTTTTTTGTAAACTTTTTCTTACCATAGAAGGTGAGGTAGCCAAAGATGGCAGTCAGCAGGTACATGACAAACATTGCCAAAATAGAGATATTAGCAACATTTTGCATGCGTTTCTTGCTTGCACTAAAGTAAGAAGACAAAATAAAAGCAAATATATCAGTACACAATAAAATTATTTTTAAATCCAATGTGATTGGACAAAAGTGCAGTTTCAGTCTTACTTTTTGAGTTCTGTGTAAATAGGCAACACTTCAGGGTGACACACAAAAGCAAACGCCATAATTGGAATGGTAAAAGCAGTCTGTAATGAATAAAAAACATGAAATTAACTGATTAATTCACTGCATTTCATGTGAAGCTAAAAGGACACATAATTGTCTGATTTACAGATTATATCTCTAACCTCTGGGTTGATAGTTATAAGTTTAGCTTCACACATGTCATCGGTGGAGTTGTATATGCTTTCAGTGGGCACAGTTTTGTTATAGGTGTGTTCATCAGGACACTCTGAGACAAACTTCTTGTAGATGACCTAATAAGACACAATAGAGAGAGATGGTTTTATATGTCCCAACTACATGTCAGTCATTATTAATGTAGACATGTGTGTTTTTATACTGTATGTAGGTGGATAATAGATGGACTTACAGCTATAAGGAAGAAGACCATGCAGCTGAGGGAGAAACCACTGGTGTAGCCCAGATACCCTAATAAATAAATACATAATAAATGCATGTACTGTATATGTTCAAGCCATAACAATTTGAATCATTTTTCAAGCTCAACTGGTAGATACTGATACATTACACCCCACCCAATCGTATTAGCAGCCTGCTTTCTGTGCACTCAACACAGATCTTTAATGCAGATGTGTAAATGTTTGATTGTGATTATTATGAAATATAATGAAATGACAAATGTCAGAGGGAGAAAACTAAATGAAAGAATGTGAGGAAAGGAGGCAGGAACCTACCAAGTTGTTTCATCAATGCCAGGGGAAAAATGACCAAGACACTGACGATAATGATGAGATACCTCCCGTCAACAAGCCAGGAACTGACAAAGATTAATGTTAATGTTTTACACCACATATCATGTCAGAAGGAGTGATATAATTGTGAAAAGCAGTCAGAATGGATGCTTAAGAGCTTGTTTTAGCTGCATACATAGAGAGTTTGAAATGAAATGAAAATGAACTACAGTGAGGTTCAAAGTCTATTTAGAATTTAAGAAGCAAAGAACATCTGACCTTTGATACAAAGGAGTTCAGATGCTCAATGTCACAAATTTGCTTATTTGAATTAGTGACCTTGAAATAGTATATAATCTATAGTACAAAATATTTCTCACTTATTTTACATCAGGTTTATTTATTTTATCCTTTTCAGAATCTTAAAAGTTTTACAGTTCTGAACCTCACTGTATCCGGCACATCAGGATCAGTATTGTGTTCTGGTACTCACTCTGAGTTATCTGGCAGAAGACCCTGAATAATATGAGGTAACTCCATTTTCACAATGAACAAGTAACTGGACATTGCTGTTGGATCAAAGAAAGAAACACTGAGTGTTGTAGCACATCTGTATTCAGTGCTCATATTCCTTTAAGTGCTTATCCCTGATATGTCTTTTTGACATTGTGGGTAACTACTGAGATGTATAATAAAATAAAATTTACCTCCAATGTTATGCATTGTTATAATGCATGCTGCTAATATTTTCCCAGGTTGACCAAATGCATGGTTCCCGAGCTGTTCATATGCACGGATCCCTACACACACAAACAAACAGAATGGAAAGTTCAGAAAAAAGTCAAGATGCATTTTAACATACAGTGTGATGTTATCAGGATTGTCTTGAAGATAAAAAGAGAAAGTTTCTCACCAACCACTCCTGCACACTCCAGAAGCAGGTGTATGGAGTAAGCAGAGAGAACAGCGATGGATAGCAACAGGAATCTGCAAACAGGTTAAACAAATAATGAAACTAAGCAACAACAGCAAAAAGCAACATGGTTTGAAACAACATGTGTGAGTAAATGATGAGAGAATTTTAGGTGACTGAGGTAATTGAGGTGACTTTCAATTTTATAACCTGTGTAGATGGATAATCAGTTAAATATTTTCCCCACAACATTTATTTAATTTCTTATAGGCTGTCAGACTCATCAGCCGGTCATTTGACTTTCAGTATTGCTAATGTAATCACGATTAGGCAGCACAAAATGCAGTTTGATCGGGATAATATCACCAGTCGACAAGGAGATGACAGAGACACAAATCTAACTTCTAATCTCATTAATGATGCATTTGACAAGCTGGGAGTGCATTTCTTTAGAGTACAACTAACAACAGCACTGTGGCTCTGTGGACAGACAGATATACAGACGGAGAGATAGAGATACAGGCAGACAGACAGACAGAGACACACACACAAACACACACACAGAGACAGACAGACAGGCAGGCTTTGGTTTTAATTACAGATTACAGCAGGTTATTTATAATAATAATCCTCTCAGGTCTGATCTGTGAGCTGTGCATGTCGGTGTATCACATCATAGGCAAACACAGCGACATTTAGGCTCCCCTATTACCCAAATAAAATCTTGTCATTCACAAGGATTAGCAATTGCATTTCTTCCACCAAGGAGCATAGTTCTATTTTATTGTTGTATTGTGGTGTGCCAGAACTTGATAATTTATCCTATCCTTGTGACAGGTACATGTACAGTATGTGACAGAGGCACGCTGGAGTATGGCCATATGCCTTCAGTTAAAGTAGATGGACACAAAGAAGCCTTAATGCTTGGTCAGACACGCATATGGAGCACACGCATTCCCTTCATACTAAATGAAGCTAATGAATAAAATGCAGCCAAATGCCAATTATAGACTTATTCCACTTCTCTAGAACCTGAAATGTTCTGTTTACATTTGTAACTATGAGCACATACCAGAAAGACTCACAATTTTCACACAGTACTCATTATGTTTATGACATAAAAGAAACACTAGAACTAATTTTTACTATCACACTTTCAATAACCTTTATTTATATTATGTTTTTATACCATAAATCAACCTAAATACAAATGCTTGATTGGAAGTGTAGTTTGACTTACACAAAAAGGATGATTCCGGTGTTGGCCATGGCATAAGCCAGTCCAAGAATTCCACTGCCTATGATGGCATTGCTGAGGTTGAAAACAGACATTCCGAAAGAAGTCTTTCCCTCGAACTGCAATAAAAGTTTAATGTTGTGTTAGTCATGGATTGTATGTCTATTTATCTGAATATATTCTTTTAACTTTTTTAAAAAGTTGATTCACTTTTTCTGTGTATTAACGCCACAAACAATTACTAGCACAGAGTAGTTAGAAGTAATTCCTACTGTTAAACATTATTCTTAACTGTAATATAGAGGGTCTATGTTTGTGAGTCTTTTACATCATTCGAATCAGTTTCATCCAGCTTTATACAGTATGTTTTTGTGAAGGCAGTTCTGAAATCTGGATACTCACATCTGTAAACTGAGTCTCTGTCTTTCCATTGCTCTTACTGGGGAGGAAGGTATCACCCTCTGTCATGTTTTCAAGGGCATCAGATCTGTGTAATATAAGCAAAATGTTTTTTTATTTTGCAAAGTAACAATGGTACATTTGAATTGCTCTGTTTTGAGCTCTATTTATCTTGCATTGGAAACGTAAAAAAAAAAGAAAAAAAATATTGCAGGAAAAGAACTGATTCACTTTTTGTCCAGGTGAGGTCCCTTAGGATATAAGATTTATCACTGATTCATTAATGCAGCAGGTTTTTGAATGCTGTATTAATACATGCCTTCAAACAGCGGTTGCAGGTGGTTACTGGATTGCTTTTTATTAAAAACAAAATTTTTCATTTTAAAGTTAATAAAGCTGAAATAAAATATTAGATGAAAACATGTATAATAAGCTTAAGTACTAAAATTATTAACTGATAACATACCAATTACGAACTGATCCTAATGGAAATAAAAATTAAAACTAAATGATACTTTATTAAAAACAAAAACTAATAAAAATGACTAGAAATTACAGTAAGATTAAAATGAAATAGAAAATATTAATTTAAAATATTTATAAAAATACTGATTTGGTTTAATATATTATATATAAAAAAACTGGTCTGATTTAATGATAGTCTATTAACACCTGAGTTTCAGATCCCTAGTATCTTTCAAACCAAGCATTAGGCAGAAAAGGTTACCGTTACAAGCTTGAGGATATGATTTCAGGCAGAATTTGTGAACTTTTATAGCAGTAAATTTTTTTGCGATAGTTTCTCTTGTTTTGATGTTGAAACTTACCCATTCTCAAGAATTCTGTCAGAGTTGAGAACATAGTGACCGTTTGATATATTCTGTAGTTCCATTTTACACTGTACAATGCCTAACAATCCTCCAAAGAACACTGTCTGCAAGCTCATGCTCTGTCAACACAATCTGATACACAGACAAAAGTTTGAGGATAAATTATCATGTAATTGACAACTGAATTCAACATTAAACATGAGTGCTTTGCTGAAAACTGTGCAAAAATGTCCAAAATCTAAAACATAAATTGCAGATACATGCTCAAGTACTTAATATGTGATAAAATACATTACATTATTTAAAATGTATAGTAAAACTTTTAGTTTGACAATGGGCACTTTAAAAAAAAAAAGTGGAAACAGTCATAAAAAATTGCCTTTTATTTCATTAATATTATATTTTCTTAAAAAACTGTTTACTTTTTAACAATTTGAAGTACATTAAAGTGCACACTTTCAAAAGGGTAACTAAGCATGAAGCTATAGTGTTGATGGACACACACCACAGTGTTATTATTATAAATAAACCTAGAATTGTATGTGTATATGATATACTGTAGGCATCTTTTAGTACAAATAGCATGGCTGATGCAACTTTTCTTAATATTGCACTCTCAGCATGACAAGGAAACATTGTGAAAAATGTGCCAGCTCTACGTCAGGAATATTTAAGTCTTAACCTGCTATTCAGGATTCTGGCAGTAGCCTTTTAGGGAAAATGTCTGTATTCAATCTTTGCTTTATTTGGGTTTTGACTCATAATTCCCTGAATACTTTAAGTCTTTCCAAAGCTTTCCAAGCACAGAACTACAGTCTTTAGTGGTTAAGCTACTAGCAAAATAAGTCGGTGAAAATAAAATATCAGAAATTGATTTAGCTTTAGAGCCACAGATTAATCAATGCTCCATTTAAAACACTATATTGAAGACCACCATCATACTATGCACAATCTATTATGTGCTTGTTTAAAGTAAAAGCAAGAGAAGCGATATACAGTTCAACTGAAGTGTACTTTAACAATGTACCATCATCCATAATGTAAAATATGTCTATGGAAAAGAGGTTAATGCAAAAGCTACTCATGACAAACCATCAATTCACTGCCAAAATGAACAACTAGTGTGAAATAATGCATGATGTGAATAAAACATCTTACAAAAACTGTAAACCAAGGGAAGTTAATCCTGTGAGGCAAGTTTTGGTCACATGACTCTGTCTGTCTGATGCAAGACTTTATCTGTATTGAAACAGAATGAACCTCCCTACACACCCTTATTCAAACACACGCTTGTATTCCAGCAGTAAAGAGAAAATACTCACCACTGTGGGTTAAAGAGAAACCTCGAGAGGTTTCAAAAGTCTCTAAGTGTAGCAACGTGGGATCCTGAGGTCAGAGAGTCCTCAATAATTCATTTGTTAATGTGTTAAGTGAAGCTGTCCAGATTGTGTGAGAACACATTCAGAGCTCACCTGTGTTCTGAGACGGGAAAGGGGAGGAGATGAACTCCTGTGTGGAGGAGTGGAAGTGTGTCTGTGTTTAGGAACGCCCTGGTCTGAGGCTACCATCTTAAAACTCTCATTCACGTTAAAATTGTGAATCGGCAGTGGGTTTTTTATGTATGCATTCAAGTAAAATCTCAAATCCCTTTTGATAGTTTTATGTGGTTTTATGAACCAAAACAATTAATTTAATGTATTTTTAATGTATAATTTCCTGATTAATTAAGTCACGTTTGTCTAAAAAAGTGTGTCAATGTGAAAAGTGAAAGTCAATAAATTGTTTTAATCTTTAATAAAAATTTGCTTTTAAAATAAAGTTATAGTTATCTATAGCTACATTTGGCTATTAAGAGACTAAAGAGACGTTTATTTAAAATGAAATAAAAAAAAGTATTGGCAATTTTTATTTCTTTTTGTAAATGCCCACTCAACAGGCACATGCACATTGTATTGGCATATATTAAGTCAGTCCCTTGATTATTTATCTATTAATTTATGACCTTTCCTATAACCACCTCACTATATTTGTTGAATAAAAAGAAATCTATCTCTCATTAATCTTTGTTATATAATAGGCTATTTGCAATAAAATCTTGAGCAATATATTTGACTAATTAAAATCATGAACCATGTGAGATGATAAATATTTGGCTGGCTAAATGTAAGCATGAAAAAAAGTATTCACACACACACACACACAAGATATTATGTCAATGTTTGCAGACACGTGGCCATTTGGTCACAAGTTTTTACTTTAAGCTATAATAAAAAAGATTGATTTAAAAAAATGTTGTGCGTTTATAATCATCAAACAGGATGTTCTCACACAAAGACTAGCATCTTGACAGGAACTAGCTTATATAACACATGTGGGGCCTCATTCACAGCAAGATATTGTTTTAATACCTTGTGGGTAAAACAAAGCTTTACAAAGGACTCAAAACACTAGATGTTATAAAGTCTAATGGTCTTTACTTATTTTTGGAGGTAACATAATCTATTGTTATTTTCTGGTAACTTGCCTAAGACATGTCAAACTCTGAGAAATTCAGTTGAACATATCAGTGATCCAACTCAAGATAAACTCTGTGATATCTCACAAGAACAGACTGTTCAAGAATTGCCTCTATCAACATTGACTGAAATGGTATAACCGGTCACAAAGTACCATTACGTACTGTTGACAATAAACACCTTTATGCCAAAGTGGAACTGAAATCCTACAGGTCTGATGTATTTTAAACCAGTAAAGTGGCTTTTGAAGTTCTGACTATATGTGGAAAATAAAACAGTTGCAAGGAAATGTGATGAATCATATTTTATCTTATTCCATCACTTCAACCACTATTCACCCCACATCCTGTCCACACCTCAAGTGAATCCAGTGAAGCTGAAATTTGTGTGTGAGAATTTGAGTATAAGAGCAAAAAAACAAAAATTCTTAGTAATAAATATGCCAATTCATAATCCATATCAACCAAGTGCCACTGTAAACAAGGTATATTCAAATTTAAGTCTGTTTTAGAATCTATACATACTGTATATGCATGGATTGTCTGTACTACAGCTGCCATTACAATTACTGCATGAGAAATATACAATAATTATGCAATGATTAAATTGAGAAACAGGGTAGATTCATGTGAACCTACAGACAGTTGTGTGATTGTTCTCTGGTCTGCTTCTGTCATGAATTATTGCTGCTTTCGACTATATAGAAGCCATATGGCACATGGTCTTTCTACTTAGTTCTCATGAATGGTGCTAACAATTCATCAAGAAACAAATGAATTATTAACTAGTGACTCTATATAAAGAAACCATTAGACAACTGTCCACTATGTTGTTTATACTGACATACTGTTGAGGGAATATCTGCTAGATAATGTAGTTTTCTTACCTTTTAATACTTTAATTAAAAATCTTCAATGCAGGGAACAAAAAGATCTTCCAGGGTATATAAAAAGAGGAAAAATTATGGTTTGATACTCCCAGATGGTGTATGTCATCCAAAACAGACAGAAGGAGTGAAAGGGATTGAGAGAGAGAGAGATATGAAAGACATTGGTAGCATTTAAGGGAAGTTTTAAGCCACACCTTCAATTCTAAAAAAAAGAGCGGGACTTCCAGTTTGTCTTGCCCGCCTTCTCACGTCAGTTGTTCTGAATCTCATTTCACTTTCTTTCTCTTTGTGTGTGCATACCTACAGCCCGGAAGCGAGTTAAATCAGACAAAACCTCATTATGAAGGAATTTGATTCTTGATTCTCGATTGGGAGAAAAAAATGGGCCATGTTCTCTGTATAATTAAGGGCATCATCCAGGAATTTGAACTTATTTTGTAAATGTTTATTGTGAGCATTCTACTCACACTACGCGGATGAGCATGCGCTTAGAATAAACAGATTATATCGTTCGCTACTGTGGATGCTATCATTATCTTAATACTTATTAAGATTAATTAAGCCACAACAAAACGAAATTCTTACAACACAACGAAATTAAGCCACAACACAATGGAAATGCTCCCGACCACTAGGGGGCAGTGCTGAAAGTTAAACACCGATATTTAATCGAGACTTTAATTGATAATATTTTCAGTTTGGACAGTTTAGGTCTGTTCTTACACAATGTTTGTCCTCAGGGGTCTTTTTAAATCCAGTGCTGCACGGGAATCCATTGCTTGTTCCGTAGAGTTTCAAATTGACAAGGGAAGAATACAATTTTTCATCTTCCCCTGATTACTGTAAATGAATTTCATCGCATGGAGAAGAGCATTAAACGTTTCAAGTAACTTCAACAACTTTGGGGTAAATATTGTTCAATTGTCTTCTTGCAAATCTAGCTAATAAGGCTGATACCTCTGCCGATTTTATCAGCACAAAAATAGCAGGGCTAAGTTAGAGTTTAGCTTTAAACTCCTTCCACCTCATCTTTTTATAACTCCTAAGAGATATTAGAAATAACAGCAGGTCTCCCGGTAATCCACTTTTATTTGCATTGGTGGTTCTGATAGGTGTTTGCTGTGATAGGAACTTGTTCACTTGATATGAATTATTTTAAATACGTTACTGTTGCGATTTTTAGATTGCCATGTATAGTAAATCTTTAAGGCCCACACCAAACGATAAAGATAACGATTAAGATTTAATGTTATAGTTTTAAAAATTGTTCTCAGTATAAAAAAAAGAGTCCACACCACAGCTATAATGATAAAGACATAGAGAAACAATATCATTGGAATCCGTTTCAGAATTTTTTTTCAGCTGATAAACGATTAAAAACATTGACAAGCCAATCAGAATCCTGCTATAATGAGCTTGAGAATTGAAAGCAGCGGACGAGCGTGCGCTTAGAATAAACAGATTATATCGTTCGCTGCTGTGGACGCTATCATTATCTTTATAATTATCATTTATTGTATGAACTGGGCTTTAGTCAACCGTTTCTGACATATGGATATTTACATGAGCAACAAGTCAATCTTTTGTTCTTTATCTGGCTCGGGATTTACATTTAGATCCAGAACACCTGAAAAGATATAGTGCCAAGTTTGCCAATCCCCTCAGAGGACACCTCAGATGATGCTAACCCTGAAACAACATTCAGAACTACCAAATTTTGCTCTAAGTTTGATTATATAATAATTGCTTCTAATAGTGTTCATCGTCTGTTTGATTACATATTTTATTAATTTTCCATAGGCTACATTTCTGCCATATGCACATAAACTGACAGTCACCACCAGTGTTGGGGAGTAACTAGTTACATGTAACGGCGTTACGTAATTTAATTACAAAATTAATGTAACTGTAATTAGTTACAGTTACTAAGAAAAAATGAGTAATTAAATTACAGTTACTTATGAATTTTTTAACGATTACAAAGGGGATTACATTTGAATATTTACACACATCCACATACAGATTTAACTGATTTCCCAAATTGCACTGACTATTCTCAGACATACGCCCTAATAATTTCCGGGATGCGGAAACACAGTCTGGTTCGTAGAATCCAGTCAGAAAAATTGAATGCCTAACGCGGACGGAATATGCCACATTTTGGATGACTAAATCAAAAGTAGGTCAGTACACTTGAATCAAAACATGACACGGACTGGTGTCTGTGAATATCAAGTCCCCAAAATGCAATATATGACTCCTGCACGTTCTGCGTGTCAGTTGAAATCACGCGCGGACTGGACACCGGGAGAACCGGGACAATTCCCGGTGGCCTGCCAGCTTCCTCAGTCTTCCTCAACTTGTCCCAATATTTTAATATCATTATTGTATAATTGCCTGCCGAATGTACTAAAGCGATCATTTGCGAATCCGCCATTTGATAATTAAATCTCTAATAAATCTGTTAGTCGTGACTCGCGCGCTCTCCGCGCCTCCGCCAAACGGTTTGGATCAGACTCCAAGTAATCAATGCGAAAGAGAGATAAAAGAGTGGACTGTGGAAGCGCACAGCTGGAGCAGAGAAGCAGAACTACTGTTCAGGGTTTCAGGTCAGTTTAATCTGTAAAGATGCTTTTTTGACACAACCCTTGCGAAAATTAACATTTTATTATTTTACTATAAATCCAGTGAAAATGGTTATTATTGTTTAACTGTGGTAACCAAAAATGTAAAATTATTTTACAAATTTATTTATTTCCCAGCAAGCAATAGCCGTCATTTCAACGTCTGGGTTAAATATAGACCAGATATAGTCCGGCTATGTGTAACCCACTTTTAGCCCAAATAACATTTAATCTGGATAAATGTATTCTTTTTGCAAAATAACTTGTGAGATGTATGATATTCCATCATGTACGCAGAGTCTACCGTGATTACAAGTTGTTTGGTTTACTTTATTTTACATGTTATATGTGTAGGCTGTGCGTAGCCACGATTTAGCTCATATTCAGACCCGGCTATTGTAGCCCACTTTTTGTCAAAACTGATTAATTGTATTTTTTTGCCAGGCAGTGCATGAAATGGTTAATATTCAATCATGTTCGCATTGGTATGATATCAAGGTTCAATACGTCATTTCACGGCATGGTCGATCACGATTTAGCTCCGAATTGGACGGGCTATATGCGGTCTGCTTTAGCCCACCTGGCGAAATCAAGACAATCTGGTCTACGTACGGCTTGGCCCAGATTCAGACCAGCGACCTAGAATATTAGTCTTTGAAATGTTTTCGCTTACACAGCTTAATATATATTTTCTGTCAAACATTCATACACAATCTACGATAAAAATATCTAATCAAATGCAATTGCATTTCCCAACCGCTAGATGGCACAATTGAAACACTACTGAGACATGTCTACTGGGACTAATGCCATTGCGTGACTAGATCACTTTAGCCAAATCTCGCGATAAACATTTCCGCCATTTTATTTTACACGAGGCAGCTGTCGGAGAGCAACGGATGAGCAACAGTCTGAGTGAAAACCTTCACATTTCTACTTCGATCTTGTAAGTATGCGTGTTATTTTTGATATGTTTATTGTTTAAATTAGTTAGCTGTTATAATGTGTAGAAACCGTGACATTTTAACATTAACATTGCAGAGTACTACTTTTCTCCAAAAAGTTAACGTTACCTGCACGTGTTATTGCAAATGTATCTAAATTCAATGAATGTGGTAAGCATGAAACTATGAAACTTAACATTACTATTTTTTATTATTATAAATATACTAGTATATATTTGTATTTAAATTAGAGTTGATTTAAAGCAAATTTTGTAAGTACTTTACATAAAATTTAACAGCAGCATAGTGCAACATGAAAAGAAATTAAAAAAAAAATCCTCTCCATTTAATAAAAGGTAGTGGCAAACATAAAGTCTTTAAACTTGTTTGTAAATAATTAAAATATGCAGCATACATTCAGTTTTCAGTGAATTTGTTTCAGATATAAATTTGAATGCTGCTTCTCCATGTTTTGTTTTGACTTTGGAGATATAAAAGTAGCTGGTTACTGTCCCAGATGTCCTGAGAGGTCTGCTCTGGATGGTTCATAGTGCATCAGAAGATTAGAAATTTACTTTGGCCTTAAAATGTTAATTTAATAACCAACTGTAGTTTTTGGATATGAATTTTTTGACAGACAGATAGCCAGTGTAAAAACCTCAGAACTGGAGTGATGTAATCCACTTTATTTGATTTAAAGACACTGTTTATTGCAAATTATCCTGCAATCAGTCAACAAAGTACAGCAATTGAATATACAGAACACTTGTCAGTGACTACCATTAAATGTCTTGTTACCAACATTCATCAAAATATATTTTTTTGTGTGTTCAACAGAAGAAAGCCAAACAGGTTTGGAACCAAGTGAAAGTGAGTAAATGATTACATGTTTTTTTTTTTTTTTTTTTTTTAAGTGAACTACGCCTATAAGTATTTTTTAATGTTTATTAGAGTTATATGAGTAAGTGATAAAGAATGATTTATAATGATTGTTCACTTTGTGTCTTTGTTTCCGCAGTAGTTTCAATTTTTATATTTTTAGGTCAAACTGTTCTTGTCTGTGACTCATATAATTCAGGTCTATATGGTCACCACCTGAAAGAGCATGCACAGAGAAGTCCAAATTAAACAATTCCCCACCATACACACTGATAGCCTAAGACACGAAACGAGCGGTTTGTGTCAGAAAACTAACAGTATTTATATCGTTTTACCTCTTATAACACAGCAACGTCGAAGTGATCTGAGGGCGCGCGTGCTTCGGTGTGTGCGCATTCTGGGCTGGCTCAGTCTAAGTGTGGCGCTTGCGCAAATTAAGCCAGAACGCGGACGCATCACACACCTGGAAGCACGCGAGCCCTCATATCACTTGGACGTGGCTGTGTACAGGAGGTAAAAACGATATAAATACTGTTCATTTTCTCACACAGACTGCTCGTTTCGTGT
Source organism: Carassius gibelio (assembly GCF_023724105.1). NCBI lineage: Eukaryota > Metazoa > Chordata > Actinopteri > Cypriniformes > Cyprinidae > Carassius > Carassius gibelio. The sequence goes on along the minus strand of NC_068403.1, from coordinate 13,799,165 downwards.
CTTAGTCCATCAATGTGTACTTACGATGGGGAATTGTTTAATTTGGACTTCTCTGTGCTTGGCCTTTTTAGGTGGTGACCATAGACCTGCATTATATGACTGACAGACAAGAATAGTTTGACCTAAAAAATTGAAACTACTGCGGAAACAAAGACACCTACATCTTGGACGTCCTTAAGGTAAGCTAAAACATACCAAAATTTAATTTCAAAGTGAACTATCCCTTTAAACTTGAGGGAAGAACTAAAGTAGAAATGAAAATAAAATCTGTTTTCACCTTCATTAGAATGATAATTAAAAAAAATACTGTATTTCAGTTTCACAACACATTATGGTAGTAGTCAGACATGTCTTGGGATAACAGTGTTACATAATCAATTATAATGTTAATTTTATTTCCATATTCAGAAGTTATGGATCCCAAATATCTAAGAGAATGGCGTCGCTTGAGAGATCGAGTTAATGCTCTCGCTGAAAATTAATAGGTCATTTTCATTGCCATTTAAGTGAAATTACAGAACTTGAATATATATGAGCTTGATATATATATATATATATATATGCCTTGTACAGAATTGTTCAATACGCGTATCGTTACACGCCGTATTGCATCACCATTACGCGAGCAAAAATGTTCAATTATTGATATTAATTATAATATTGATATAAATTATTGTCTATATTGATATAAATTATATAGTCTCAATCTATATTCTGTTAACTCTATCTATTAAATCATCCTAGCAAAAGTGATTGACTAATTAGTTAAAAAGGATTGTCAACAATGTTCTTCTTGAGCAATAATTCTTTCCTTTTTCTCATTTGGCAGACGCAGTGATGACCAGCTTTCCATCAGCTATGGAATGTGAAATAAAAAATGCTATTTCTAATCATTTCAAACAAGCACCAGGGAGGGCAGGGGGTGGGGGTTATGGGTCTAAAGTAAACAGTTAATTCTTAAAAATTAATTGTTTTACATATTTTTCCAATGTTTTATCTTTCATTTTTATGTTTTAATGTTGTCCAAGTTGTTGTTGTCTATATAATTGTTCAAAATAAATCCCTTTATATTCAATTAGTTTGGATGGATTCTCATTTATGAGAACCTGTTATATTTGAGTGAAAAGAATCCTTATGCCTCATTTTGTTGTCTATTACATGTATATGTAGTGTAATTGATGACTAGTCTATTCTTGGGCTATGGTTAGACGTCTATTAGATTTTCACTGACAGCCCAAAATCAGCCTTGTTTTAGCCTAGACCCATATTGCCTGTCTATTAGACGTATGTAGTTGTTTAGCGGTCTAATTGATGACTAGTCTATTCTTGGGCTATGGTTAGACGTCTATTGGACGTATAAATATAGTCGTTCAATAGCTGTCTGATTGTCTATTCTTGGGCTATGGTTAGACGTCTATTGGACGTATATATGTAGTCATTCAATAGCTGTCTATTCTTGGGGTATGTTTAGACGTCTATTAGATTTTCACTGACAGCCCAAAATTAGCCTCGATTTAGCCTAGACGTCTCGGCTGTGTTTAGACGGCTATTAGACGTCTATTAGACGCAAAATTGCTTGCTGGGTTAAAAATAAATACGAATCCATTTGCAAAACAAAAAACCATACAAGGTTATTGTACTTTTATATAGGCTAATAAAAGCATGGTAAATTTTTGTAAGGGAAAAACATGACTCCTGTACAGTATTAGGATTTTTCTATAAATGTATTGTAGTATTGTAGAGTATTGTATTGTAAAGTACAGTTTTGTTCAATCTTGAGTATTAAGATGGATAAGGGGGCAAAATAATGAGACTGAAGAGAAAAATGGAAGTGAAAGTGCCGTTCAGGAGAGAACTTTTAATTATTTGACATGTCCCCATATTAAAGATTTAAACCTTTTTTATGTCAGGTCCATACAAAAAATAGTATTGTCCATGAATTTGTTTGTATGAGTTTGAATTTTCCATTATGATTTTTTCTTCCCAGTCTGCCCCTCCTGTAAATTAATGGCAAAGACATGCAGTTTCATTTACTACACATAGGCCTACTGAAGCTTGCAGTGTTTTCAACCTCTGCCGTCTCAATATAGGAGTACACGAGCACATACACATAATTTCTAGAACTGCTCTGTCACTTCATGCATTTTACTTATTTTGAGAAAACTATCATCATATCATATATAAAGAGAGCAGTTTAAAAAAAAAACACCAATGTTTCAGGAGTTTATTAAACAGCATATGTCACATGCTTATTATATAACTTTATTTGAGTTGATATATATGCTTTTATTTATTATAATGTTCACAAATTTAGAAAGTAATCAAAAGTACTCAAAAGTAATTAGTTACATTACTTTAATAAAGTAATTGAAAAAGTTACACTACTATTACATTTTAAACAGAGTAACTTGTAATCTGTAACCTATTACATTTCCAAAGTAACCTTCCCAACACTGGTCATCACTGATAAGCTACTACTAAATATTGTCGAAACTTAATTTGCTTTTGCAAAGTTGCTTTGCAACGATTTGTATTGTAAACTTGAAATTTATTATGAATTTTTTAGGTGTTAATCATTGTTATTACTTACTGGAATCCACCCCATGTGAGTAACATCTGTGTGATAAGAACCAAAACACATGCACAATTATAAATTATAAACAGCACAAATTTCATAAACACTTATTAGGGTCCATGAACCACTGGCTCATGTAGAAAATTCAGTGATACTGTAGCTACAATTTCAATGTATCTTCGGTAGACCACTATACAGTCTATGCTAATAATCCACATTGGTGTGACCTACTGTACATCAATGTTGCCATCCAATTTTCAGGGAATGTTGCTAAAAGCAGGTAGATTTGTTGTTAAAAGTTGCTACTTGTACCTAACTGATCAACAATAATAGGAACAAACTAACAATGTTAGGAATAAACTAACAATAACAAAAAACTATTGCAGCTAGCAACTTGATTCACGTGTCATCTAGGCACTTCTGTTCAAGTCTCTACAAACTGATGTGCTGCCTGGCTGGCTAGCTCATCAATGTTTTTTTCTTTTCTTTTGTGTAATTTAGATGGAAAATATATGCCTTTTTGTAATTTGATTCACTTTTCAAAAGTTGATAAGTTGCCAAAAAAAAAAAAAAAAAAAAAAAGTAAACTCTAGGTGCCTTTTAAAATATTCGATTATATCGATACGCCAACAGGTGGCGACAAATTATTGTCTGAGCGAGTCAATGAATCATTCAATGAACCAGAATCATTTAGTCAAACGATTCAGACATATTTGGGAATTAAATTAACACTAGTCTTATGTTCCTGATGTTGCAAATACATAACATATATGTATTTTGGTCAGATTCTTTTTTTAGTACAATATAGTTTTATGTAATAAAACCAGTCGTTTTTACACAACCTTTCTACTTTATTATTCAGGATCAATGTGTTCAACAATGAATACATGTATTTCTAAACATTAATCATTGTGGAATGCTACCGTGGTTGCCATTTATTTAATGTAAGGCACTTTATAAAAACAATCATGGGGAAATGTGAATTAAATTAAATGCAAAACTATTAATAAGCTTCCCACTAATTATTGATAAATTCAGGATTACGTTTTATTTTCGATCACCATTCAAGCCCAATCAGAGCAGAAAAAGACTGTAGAATATGTACACAGAATAATATACACTTATTTACAACAATTATTGGAAGGTTTCTTCCATTTCACAAACAATATGTATATAAAAAACTATACAAAACAACCATACATGTTGACATTTATGATAAAGTAGTTGTAATGACCAGCAGGAAACAATTTTAGTCCTGGTCCATGTAAAATCACAGATACTGATGAGAAGTAACGCAGATGGGCATAGTATGACCACAGGAACATTTCAGTGAGCTTATTATTGATGATAAATTCTGCAGACCTATCAATACTGTGTTATACTGTAGTGACCTTTCACAAGAAAAATAAAAAATAAAATAAATTATTAACATTCATTGTAAATATAATAATTATTAACATTTCATTGTTAATAATCTGGCCCATTTCTGGAGTGGAATTTTTTGTCACTGAATCACAACATTTCACCATTAACCACAATTATTTTTTTCCCTAAGTTTGTTAAAAGTTTTCTCATTTTCAAGATGTTCAAAAAGTATTATTATTATTCAACAAATAAAATGACATACAACATGAAAAATCCCCAGCAGTGTCATGTGTTTCTGGAATACTGCTACATATTTATATTCCTTCTTTTCTGGGTAAAGAAATGTTGTCATATGATGGTGATGAGAACTGCACTAAACACTAATTGTTTACTAAAAGACATCTTGTACTGTAGGTTTCATTTTTCTGATGTAACGACAAAAATATACCAATAAAAACAATCCATTAACTTCAGTTTCATCACAAAACGGTACACTCTTCCTTATTAAAGATTGTTATAAGCTGCTTTTAGGAATGTTGAATAATCAAACTGCCCATTATTTCTTTAAAAATGAAATTAACTGAACTTCACATTCAGTGGGGTGCAAAGGTTTAAGACCAAATTTAATATGTGGGATACAAAATCAAAATTACCTGTTTATTGTTTAAGGATTAGTTGTTTGATATCTAACAAATTAAATGAAACTGAACCTGATGCAGACGTTGCAGGTTCAAGAGTTTTGTGTTCTGTATTAGATTTGGTCTTTAATGTTTGGAATCCGGTGGTGCTCTCTCAGTGGCCACCCGATGTCTTCTTCCCGGTGACCCACTCGATTATGATGAACGTAATGCTCATAATCATGAAGATGAAACCCAGTGTCACAAATGCAATCGCCTGGAAAATGTAACATAAAGTGAGTAAAAAAAAAGCCATAGATCTGTGAATGTACTACTTACATTTTTTCTGATTCTCACCTGGATCTTTGGCCGAGATTTCAACGGCTCCTTTTCCTCAGGGACGATGTAAATGTAGAATATTCCCGGAAGAATAAAAATGAGGCTGGGAGCAGATGTGGCACCTAAAACAAAATTCATTCGGCTCAGTTTCTGTATTTTTATTATGTTCATGTGATAATTAAATCCTCTAAGTGGCAGACCTGACTTACCGATGAAGCCGAAGATGTCACGAATGTTGGGCACAAAGATGACGAGCAGGTTGACTAAGAAGAGGAGGCAAACAGTGATGGAGATGTGACGCACCCAGTGGAAAGGTTTATCGGGGAAAAGAAGCTGCAAAACAGCACGACGAATCTAGAGAAAAACAATGAAGTACTGTCAACACTCCACCAACACGTTAATGAAGAATTGTGTGCATGCAATAACTAATGAGCGAGGAAAACTAGAAAAAATTTAAATACCGGGAAAAGGACAACGGGAACGGTCAGTGTCACTGCTATCAGCACAGCCAGCCGAACACACAGCATCAGGGTGTCATTTTTACTGTACATATTCAGAAGCTCGGACTCCACATTTCCTGCACATATGTAGACACACAGTGATTGTTCAAACTCAAATATCACAAACCTTGAAAATCTGGTACTTTGATTATTATTTACCATGGTTCATTTTAAATGCCATAGTTTCAGGTACTGTACAGGTTTTTTTTTTTTTTTTTTTGTAAACTTTCTCTTACCATAGAAGGTGAGGTAGCCAAAGATGGCAGTCAGTAGGTACATGACCAACACGGCCAAAATAGAGATATTAGCAACTTTTTGCATGCGTTTCTTGCTTGGACTAAAATAAGGAGACAAAAAAGCAAACATAGCAGTACATAATAAAGTAATTTTTCAAAAATGCAATGTGATTGAACAAAAATGCAGATCCAGTCTTACTTTTTGAGTTCTGTGTAAATGGGCAACACTGCAGGGTGACACACAAAAGCAAACGCAATAATTGGAATGGTAAAAGCAGTCTGTAATGAATAATAAAAAAAAAGAGATTAAATTATTAATTCACTGCGTTTAATGTGAAGCTAAAATTACACATATTTGTCTGATTTGCACTTTATATCTCTAACCTCTGGGTTGACAGTTATAAGTTTAGCTTCACACATATCATCGGTGGAGTTGTATTTGCTTTCAGTGGGCACAGTTTTGTTATAGCTGTGTTCATCAGGACACTCCGAGACAAACTTCTTGTAGATGACCTAATAAGACAAAATAGAGGGAGATGGTTTTATATGTCCCAACTACAGGTCAGTCATTATTAATGTAGACGTGTGTGTTTATACTGTATGTAGGTGGAAGTCTAAAGTGGACTTACAGCTATAAGGAAAAAGACCATGCAGCTGAGGGAGAAACCACTGGTGTAACCCAGATACCCTAAAATAAATGCAGAAATACATAATAAATGCATTTACATTCATGTGATACCAGTTTGAATACATTTTTAAGCTCAACTGGTAGATACTGATGAAATGTGTAGCTATAATAAAGGCCTTTATTACACCCTACCCAGTCATGTTAGCAACCTGCTTTCTGTTGTATATTGTGCCGAATTCACATGACTATCTTAAAAATGAGTGAAATCTGGTTAAAGAACATTTTCCAAACACAATTGTGTTGATTCCTTCACCTGTGAAATTTCGCTGAGCAATGACTTCTGAATTTAAAAGCATCGTTTGGTGCACTCAACAATCCTTAGTGCAGATATTTGATTGTGATTATTATGAAATATAACGGAATGATAAATGTCAGAGGGAGAAAACTTAATGAAAGAATGTGAGGAAAGGAGGCAGGAACCTACCAAGTTGTTTCAACAATGCCAGGGGAAGAATGATAGAGACACTGATGATAATGATGAGATACCTCCCGTCAACAAGCCAGGAACTGACAAAGAGAATAAATGTAAATGTTTTACACCACATATCATGTCAGACCTCGAAATAGTATATAATCCATAGTGCAAAATATTTCTCACTTATTTAAGATCAATCTTATTTATTTTATCTTTTTCAGAATCTTAAAAGTTTTACAGTTCTGAACCTCCCTGTATCCGGCACATCAGGATCAATACTGTGTTCTGGTACTCACTCTATCGAGTTATCTGGCAGAAAACCCTGAATAATATGAGGTAACTCTATTTTCACAATGAACAGGTAACTGGACATTCCTGAAAGAAAGAAACACAGTGTTGTAGTACATCTGTATTCAGTGCTCATATTGCTTAAAGTGCTTATCCCTGACTTTGCTTTATCAGCTGTCATGTCTTTTTGACATTGTGGGTACCTACTGAAATGTATAATATATAAAATTTTACCTCCAATGTTATGCATTATTATAATGCATGCTGCTAATATTTTCCCAGGTTGACCAAATGCATGGTTCCCGAGCTGTTCATAGGCACGGATCCCTACACACACACAAACAAACAGAATGGAAAGTTCAGAAAAAAGTCAAGATACATTTTAACATAGGGTGCGATGTTATCAGGATTGTCTTGAAGATAAAAAGAAAAAGTTCCTCACCAACCACTCCTGCACACTCCAGAAGCAGGTGTATCGAGTAGGCAGAGAGAACAGCGATGAATAGCAACAGGATTCTGCAAACAGGTTAAACAAATAATGAAACCAAGCAACAACAGCAAAAAGCAACTTCCCATGTGGACAGTGAGAATAGTCCACCCAAAATGATTTTCATCTTAATATAACCACCTCATTTTGTTCCAAACCTGTACATCTTTCTGTCTTTGGTGGAGTAAAAAAAAAAGAGTTCCAAAACAAAATCCACTGACAATTTAATAGCCTGTGTAGATGGATATTCAGTGAATTCTTTTCCCCACAAAATTATTTCTAATAGATTGACAGACTCATCAGCCGATCATTTGACTTTCAGTATTGCTAATTTACGTAATCATAATTAGGCGGCACAAAATGCAGTTTGATCGGGATATTATCACCAGTCGACAAGGAGATGACAGAGACACAAATCTAACTTCTAATCTCATTAATGATGCTTTAGACAAGCTGGGAGTGCATTTCTAACAACAACACCATCTCTCTCTCTCACACACACACACACACACACACACACACACACACACACACACACACACACACACACACACACAAACAAACAAACACAAACAAACACACACACAAACAAACACACACACAAATAACTCCGTAGTAAAGGCATGCAAAACAGTAAGTCAATGACATGTTTTATTTGCTAACACTTTCCCCTATTTGCATATTGCAGATTTTTTTGACTGGCAGGAAGTTTTTTTTTTTTTTTTTTGTAGTTTTAGCTGTTGAAATAGAAACTATACTAAAAAAACTTTTTTCTTCTCTATCACAGTCTAGTCTAGCACAGTCTAGCCATCAAGACCGGCAGACATGAGTTACCCGGTTACCCAGAGAGCAAAGAGTATGTGCTCACTGTCAGACAGGAGAGATCGAGACAGAGACCCACTTCCTCCTTCACTCTCAGAAATACATGTCCATAAGAGACCTCTACTTTAACAAATTCACCAACTTAATAAAGAACTTTACAGCCAGAAACAGAACAAATAAAGATAATATTAGGAGAGGGACACACGCCAGCATTGGCTGCGAGATACATGTGGACGTACCACAGCCTGAGAGACAGTAGGTGAACGTGTGTTTGTGTGTGTGTGTGTGTGTGTGTGTGTGTGTGTGTGACCTCAGTGTGTTACCTTACTGTGCACCACAGTGATCCTAAATATGTTTGTGTGCTTCTATGTAAGTTAAAGACTGTGGTATCAAATGTTCACACATTTTAATTTGTTACAATTTAATATTCTAAGATATAATATTCTAAGTTGTAATATTCAGTTCAATTACTGTGATGTTAATTTAATTAGGGGCCAAGCACCGAAGGTGCGTAGGCCCCTATTTTATCCATTAGGATTCTTCTTATTATTATTCTACCTTTTTCTTCCGCCGCAAGTCTATGGCAGCCCATAGAACCGACTGTGGGAAAGCTGTATAATTTGGCACACTGATAGAGGAAAGTCCCAACATTAACTATAGCAAATTTGATCTCTAACTCCAACTCTCTAGTGCCACCACTTGTCCAAAATTTCAACATTTTTATGCTATTAACTTTTGAACTGTAAGCCAGAAAATGAAATTTTCCTCTGAATCCTTGGCTCATGCCAAGTCGAAGGAACCCCAAAATTAGAAATTGGAAAAAAAAGTTTTTCTAAAAACATTCGTCCTAGATGGTAAGTCAAATTTTCAAGAAAATTGGCTCAGATCATCTTCAGACAATGCTGGAAAAAAGTTAAAGTTCAAGGAATTAAAGTTGATTCGTCCAACCGTTCTCAAATGACAAGTGAACAAATTTGACGAAAGCATGCAAAAATGCATGTGAGGCTATATCTCGGCAACGGTTTGGCATATTGAGACCAAACTTGGTGTGTGTTATAATAACCATGATTTGAGACAACCTGCTGTATTTCAACTCAGCGCCACCTAGTGGTCAGGAGATATGAAAAATGCATATTTTGGCTTATAACTTCTGAATGATTTGGCCAAAAATCACACAACTGGTGTCTTCAGATTCAGTTAGTCATGTCGAGTCGAATGATATCGAATTTTCCCGTGTCAGCCTTTTTAGGCGTCAGCCATTTTGAATTATGTTTTAAAATGCTGTATTTTTTTAATGCATTATCGTATCGTTACGAAAATAAGCTCCATGCCCTGAAGGTATTCAAAAAGTTTGGTGGAAGCGCCGCCTTTTGGTCAAAAGTTATAATGAGATATCACAAAAATATATTTTTATATATGAATATATTAGCCTATTGAAATGAAAATGTTCTCCCTATATTCTTTGGTTCTTGCTGAGAGCATCGATACCAATTATGGCAAAATTGGCCATACTTCCTGTCCGCCATTTTGATTAATGTTGAAATCTTACTTTTTCAAACTCCTCCTAAACTGTTAGTCCGATTTTCACCAAATGTGACTTGGATCATCTTCAGACCAAGCTGGCCAGAAATTATGGATTTCGTGTCGATATACAAAACGGTTCTCATTTAGCGCATCAATGAATTTGCTAGAAGGATGCCAAAATACATTTGGGGCTGCACACATCTTTGACATATTTGCACCAAACTTTGTGTCTGTTATTGTCACCTCAAACTGACCATGCCACATAAATTTGGCCACCTATTGGTCAAGAAGAGTAATAAACCATTCATTAACCCTGAATAATTACACTTATAAAAATGCTAATAACTTTTTAATGCATTAGCCTATTGCAATGAATCACCAAAAAATTGAAAGATGATCTTTAGACTGTGCTGACTAGATGTTATGGATTTTGTATCGATACACGAAACGGTTTTCGCATACCACCGTGACGAATTTGAGGCATCATGCCAAAATGACACCTCAGGCTGTATCTCTGCAATGCTTTAGCATATTGACACTAAACTTTTTGTGTGTTATTGTCATCTCACACAGAACAAACCAAAATGATTTGATTACAGCGCCACCTGTTGGTCAAAAGTGATAGGCCATTTAATTGTATTATTAGTGGTTGTATTTATGATTTTTCAGCCATTTCAATTATCCTAAAATTGCTGTAATTGCTCACTTTTGCATCTACTGTGGTCCTTCATGCCATTCTTAGCTCCTTAATTTGCCGCTGGAGTGTTTGGGCCCGTAATTGCTGCTTGCAGCTATATTTATTATTATTGTTATATTATTTATTTATTTATTTATTTCGCATATGTATACTAAGCTTTGGCAATATTGTATCATTTACATTCATGCCAATAAAGCAAATTTGAATTGAATTGATTTGAAGTTGAACTGATACAGACAGACATACAGAGAGAGAGACAAAGATACAGACAGACAGACAGAAAGAGATACAGACAGATTAATAAAATGTAGCCAAATGCCAAGGAGAGATTTATTAGGGGCCGTTCACATGTCGCGCCTAAAAACGCATGCAAAAAGCTAGGCCCGCCACTTTCTCCTTCTTTCCAAAGCGCTCGGGCAGTTGTGCCCCTGAGGCTCTGCCTTTGCTAAGCAACCATGACGTGCTCTCTCCATGAAGACACGTAAATTTCAGCAAAAGATAAATGGATTTGCAGCTCTAAAAATCGCTTGCAGTTGCTCTGCTACTAAATTTATTTAAAAATGGCAATCCATATACAACTATATTCAGCTGTTCCTTCTTCTTGGCTGAGCTTTCAACGTTGTTACGGGAAAGGATGAAGCTGATTGGATGGTTCTTGTCACATGACCCGCGGTGCGCTTGCGGCATTCTGAAAAGTTGAAATGTTTTTAACTCGATGCAGTGTGGACGCACCACCGCGTCGCTTCCATTATGAGCGCACATACTGCGAGCCTGCATTGGAAATAACGAACTTGAGCGTGCAAAAGACGCGATATGTGAACGGCCCCTTAAACATCTCTAGAACCTGAAATGTTCTGTTTACATTTGTAAGTATGAGCACATACCAGAAAGACAATTTACACACAGTACTCATTATGTTTATGACATAAAAGAAACACTTATTTGTTAGAACTAATTTTTACTAGCACACCTTCAATAACCTTTATTTTTATTATCTATTTATACCATAAATCAACCTAAATGCAAATGCTTGATTGGAATTGTAGTTTGACTTACACAAAAAGGATGATTCCGGTGTTGGCCATGGCATAAGCCAGTCCCAGAATTCCACTGCCTATAATGGCGTTACTGAGGTTTAAAATAGACATTCCGAAAGAAGTCTTTTCCTTGAACTGCGATAAAAGTTGAATGTTGTGTTAGTCATGGATTGTATGTCTATTTATCTGAATAAGTTAATTTAATTTAAATAGTAGATTAACTTTTTCTGTGTATTAACGCCACAAACTATTACTAGGACAGAGTAGTTACAAGTAATTCCTACTGTTACACATTATACTTAACTGTAATATAGAGAGGGTCTATGTTTGTGAATCTTTTACATCATTCGAATCAGTTTCATCCAGCTTTATTCAGCAAGTTTTTGTGAAGGCAGTTCTGAAATCTGGATACTCACATCTGTAAACTGAGTTTCTGTCTTTCCATTACTCTTACTGGGGAGGAAGGTATCACCCTCTGTCATGTTTTCGAGGGCATCAGATCTGTGTAATATAAGCAAAATGATTTATTTATTTATTTTGCAAAGTAACAAATGGTACATTTTAATTACTCTGTTTTGAGCTCTATTTCATCTTGCATTGAAAATGTTTAAAAACAAAATGCAGGAAAAGCTACTGATTCTCTTTTTGACCAGGTGAGGACCATCAAGATATAAGATTTATCTCTAATTGCATTAATGCAGCAGGTTTGTGAATGCTGTATTAATAAATGCGTTTAAAACAGTGGTTGCAGGCTCAAATTACCAAGTGGTTACTGAATTGCTTTTTATTAAAAACAAAATGGTTAATTTAAATGTTAATAAAGCTGAAAAAAATTATAAGATGAAAACATGTATAATAAGCTTAAGTACTAAAATTTCTAACTGATAACATACCGATTACGAACTGATCCTAATGGAAATAAAAACTTTAACTAAATATTTAAATGATATTTTATTAAAAACAAAATTTAATAAAACATAATATTACTAGATATTACACTAAGATAAAAATGAAATATAAAATTTAAAAAGTTAATTTAAAATATTAATAAAACACTGATTTGGTGTAATATATTATATATAAAAAACATACATGAGATAATATTACTAGCTAAACCAACATGCAAGTGAAAATTGAGGTCTGATTTAATGATAGTCTAATAACACCTGAGTTTCAGATCCCTAGTATCTTTCAAACCAAGCTTTGCATTAATTGGCAAAAAAAGTTACAAGCTAGAAGATATGATATCATGTCAAATTTGTGAACTTTTAAAGCAGTAACTTTTTTTTGCAAAAGTTCCTCTTGTTTTGAAGTTGAAACTTACCCATTCTCAAGACTTCTGTCAGAGTTGAGAACATAGTGACCGTTTGATATATTCTGTAGTTCCATTTTACACTGTAAAACACTTAACAATCCTCCAAAGAACACTGTCTGCAAGCTCAAGCTCTGTCAACACAATCTGAAACACAAGGAAAAGGTTCTGGGATAAATTATCATTTTACTGACAACTGAAATCAACATGAAACACGAGTGCTTTGCTGAAAATTGTTCAAAAATGTCCAAAATCTAGAACATAAATTGCAGATTCAGTACATGCTCAAATCTGCTTAAGCATTGAGATCAGTGACAATAACTTTCAACAGGACCATATCCTTCATGTAAATAATATTAAGGTCGAGGACAAGACAGGGGAAACGTAATGGTAAAAACATTCTGCAGAGCGTTACTGCATGCTAAAAAACACCTAATGGAAAGATTAGCCTTGATAGAAAACAGCTGTGAGTGTCTGTGTGCATATTGTTCCTCTTCATCATCAGATTCAGGCTGGCATTACAATGCTTTGTGTTTTTAAAGCTTGATTACTTTAAACAAAGTAAAAATACACTATCATTTTAATATGTGGGAGGTGCAATTACATACTATATAAAAACTAAATATATTCAGATCTTCCCAAATAAGAAGAGTATCATGCTACTGAAAATTCTGCTGACTGTTTTCACACAGGTTTCCTGTACACAATTGCCATTTGTCAGGTGAATGGATAACTCTGCCTCCAAATTCTTAATTTTGTTTAAGCCATTGTTGCTGTTTCAGTTGGTCTGGATGATTAACCAGGAGGTCAAGGTTTTACTGTTTAGCATGGCCCTATGGTAACAGCTTTCTCTAAGTATTCTCTAAGTATTACAGGCCTATAGGTCAACTAACAATTAACAATTACAATCAAGTACTTAATATGTATTTACAAGTCATAAAAATTGCCTTTTATTTCATTCATTTTATATTTTCTTTAAAAATAATACTTTTTAACAATTTGAAGTACACTAAAGTGCACACTGAATACAATTTAAGAACTCATCTGTTTCACAAAGGTTATTAAAGAGACACTTCACCCTAAAATGAAAATGTAGTCATTAATCACTTACCCCCATGTCGTTTCAAACCCGTAAAACATTAGTTTGTCTTCAGAACACAATTTAAGATATTTTGGATGAAAACCTGGAGGCTTGAGACTGTCCCATAGACTGCCAAGTAAATACTGTGCTGCATATGCTCTTCTACATAAACATAGAAACAGTGCATCCTTGTGGCGCAGATGACACAGAAGAACACACGCAGAACGGTGATATGGAGTGACGCAGAGGAGACTGTTGACAAAGGAATTATTGAATAAAGTCGTTATTTTTGCAAACATTTTCCTGTCGCTTCATTTAACTCAGATTGCATGTCTGATTGTAGATGGAGTATTCTGATGACAACTTTTCATACCTTTTATTAACCTTGACACTGTTATTTACTTGGCAATCTATAGCCTAATTTCCACTGTCGGGCCAGTGCGAGCCAGGGCTTAAAGCGGGCCGGGCGGGGCTCATAGCCCCGGGCCAGTAGCACGAGGCCAGAATAGCCCAGGGTTTCCACAGTGGAGCTTGAAGCACCGCTGCACGTCACTAAAACACGCCCTTTACACGCCTCTCAGAACAACGTCATGCAACCTCATCATTTCACCATCAAAGAGAAGTTATCAGAAAACTAAGAAATAAGTCACTGGAACATGCGCGATCACACATGAACATGATAAAAGCGGCCGTTTGTTTGCATGCTTTGTTATATATTCACATTCAAAAGCATCGATGTTTTAACTATAGAATTGATTTAATTTATCAGGACTCAAAATTAATCACACATAAATACACTTATTTCTATTTTATTTATTTTTAACACTTATGAAAATAGCCTGCTTATTCAGTCTAGTCTGTTTCTGTTCATTTGAAGCCACAGTAGCCGTCATATTTAGAATGAATGATAATATCTCTATTTTATTTTATGACGGTTTCATCGGGCGCACGCGCCTGGACCTAAGTTAACTTCCGGTCTGTGTTATATCGGTCTGGCTGCGGTGCCATCTACAAACGCAGTTAAAGGCAAGGTGATGAGTTGACTGAAGTTGGGCTCAGGTGGTTGTGCTGCAGGATGTGTTTTCCATACAGTTATTTATTTTTGGAGACTCAACACAATTTTAAAACTGATCGATTTTCAAAAAGGCTTCGTTAAATAAACATGAGTAACGTAACATTACGTAACGTACTGCACGTTTAATAATAATAATTCCTTTCATTTATGTTTAAATATCAAAAGGAGGCACAGTTGTTTTTATATCGCTGTATTTCTGAAGTAGGACTTGAATGTTATATGCCTGATAAAGCAGCGTCTGAGCGTACCAGCTCTGCTTTGTTTACAGCTGTTACTGGGGAAACCTCTATTTCTCGCGCTTTATGTCTATGCTTTAAAACATCTCTTGCTGGCAAAGAATGAATTTGCATTTTCATTAAGTCCGCCTGATCCACGCAGCAAACATATTTTGTTTGTTATAAAAAAATATCTACTCTAGAGGGACTTGACTGTTGTTATTGATTCTATTTGGAGTCTACCGGAAGTTAAGTTAGGTCCACAAAAGTTTGTTAAAGTTTTGCAAAATTAACGTTTGTTTATGTTGATGCCGTTGAAACCGTCTATAAAAGCTCCTGAACAAAAAACATTATTAGGCTATATTCTTTTATGATAGGCAACGATAGATAAACTCTCGAGACAAGGCTTGTGACAGATAATATAAGTTACTTAATAAATACACGATTGTGATAGAGAATAAGAAGCTGATGTCTGATTTCTTCAAGCTGTCATATGTTTACTATAGCCGCGTTTCCACCGCAGGAACTTTACCCAGGAACTAGGGACTTGGTCCGGTACTTGGTGTGTTTCCACCGCAGGAACCAGGAACTAAATAAAAGTTCCGGGTAAAAAAATGCCCCCCAGAAAGTCCCTGCTGGCGAGGTGGTACTTTTTTAAAGTTCCGGAACTTTCGGGGGCGGGACTTTGGTGCTAAACATGCTGATTGGTTGAGTTCACGCAGCATTGGTTGAGTTCAACCATGTGACGGCTGGTGAAAGACAGTCCGGAAACAAATGCGAGTTAACAGGATTTAATGAGAAGAAGACAAGTAGAACAATGACACACAAAGACGATGGGACGATAACACTCCAGGGAGACGGTGGTTGGTGAGAAATCCAGCCTGAAGTGGAGTGTAGGTGGGAAGTCCGGGTCTTGGTGGCGTGAGGCAGCAGGAGAGAGTTGGCACAGGAACTGCGGGGAATAGAGCCGAAGGTAAGTGTCCGTGTCTGAGTGATCGTGCGGAGAGTGGATGAGGTTCTAGGGAAAAACACAGACATCCAAACGCAAACTAACACTAAAGCCAGACGGGGGTAACACAACGACATGAAACAACGATCTCACAAACACAAGACGTGAGACAAGCCATTATATAGGAGATGAGTAATGAGTGGCAGCTGTTGCTGATACAATAAACGGAGACGCCCACAACTAATCAGTGCAGACGCAGAACACACAGAATTCACCACAAAGTGAAAACAACCCGAGATCACGGTTTACCAACCGTGACAGTACCCCCCCCTCTAAGAACTCCTCCTGGAGTTCCCAGAAGGGCCTACCTGCTGATTGAATTCATCAATAAGGGAGTGATCCAATATGTCCCTAGCAGGTACCCAACTCCTCTCCTCCGGACCGTAACCTTCCCAGTCCACCAGATACTGGAATCCTCGTCCCCTCCGTCTCGAGTCCAGAATACGATTAACCGAATATGCTGGTTCCCCTTCTACAAGACGCGGCGGCGGGGGAACCGGAGTAGGCGGATTAATACGTGCATAAAACACAGGTTTAATTTTGGACACATGAAAGGCGGGGTGTATCCTCTTGTACGCAGGAGGTAGTTTGAGGCGGACTGTCACCGGACTAATGATCTTGGTGATAGTGAACGGGCCGATAAATTTGGGAGCTAATTTGTTCGAAACGGATCGCAATGGAATGTTACTGGTAGAAAGCCACACTTTTTGACCCACGACGTAGACGGGAGGCTTTGACCGGTGGCGATCGGCCTTGGCCTTAGTGCGCTCCCTCACCCGGAGCAGAGTCTCACAGGCTCTGGTCCAGGTGCGGTGGCACCTCTGGACAAACGCGTGAGCAGAGGGGACCGCGACTTCAGACTCCAGACTGGGAAAAGCTGGTGGCTGGTACCCTACACTACACTGGAACGGAGAGAGGCCCGTTGCTGACACTGGCAACGAATTGTGGGCCTACTCCACCATAGAGAGTTGTTGACTCCAGGAAGAAGGATTCTTGGAGACCAAACATCTCAACGTCCTCTCTAAATCTTGGTTGGTTCGCTCAGACTGTCTGTTGCTTTGGGGATGATAACCCGACGACAAGCTAACTGTCGCTCCTAATAACTTGCAAAATTCTCTCCAAAATTTGGATATAAACTGGGATCCCCTGTCTGAGACCACGTCTACCGGGAGGCCATGAAGCCGAAAGACGTGATCTAACACAGTAACCGCTGTCTCCTTGGCTGTCGGTAATTTGGGCAAGGGAATGAAATGTGCTGCCTTCGAGAACCGGTCCACTACAGTCAAAACGACTGTCATGCCATTAGAGGGCGGGAGGGCGGTAACAAAATCTGGAGCGATATGTGACTAGGGTCTCGAAGGGACAGACAGCGGTTGAAGGAGCCCATCAGGAGGTCGGTTAGATGACTTACCACTGGCACACACTGAGCAAGCCAAAACAAAATCGCGGACGTTGCGAGCCATACGTGGCCACCAGAATCGTTGTCTAACCAACCCATTAGTTCTACTTATCCCTGGATGACAAGCCATGTTGGAACAATGACCCCACCGGACAACTTCGGACCTTAACTCCTCCGGCACAAATAAGCGGTTCGGTGGGCAACCGGACGGAGGCGTTACCCCTTCTAAGGCCGTCTTGACCTTCGACTCAACCTCCCATACGAGTGCTGAGACAACTAATCTCTCAGGCAAAATACACTCAGGAGTAACGAGACGGGCGTAGGGATCAAAAAGACGTGACAAAGAATCGGGTTCAACGTTCTTGGAACCCGGGCGGTACGATAGGGTAAAATCAAAACGACCGAAAAAAAGTGCCCACCGAGCCTGCCTGGAATTGAGTCTTTTAGCAGTTCTAATGTATTCTAAATTCTTATGATCGGTCCAAACAATAAAGGGAACCCCTGAACCCTCTAACCAGTGGCACCACTCCTCCAACGCTAATTTGACCTCCAACAACTCTCTATTGCCAATGTCATAATTACGTTCGGCAGGAGATAATCGATGAGAGAAAAACGCGCAAGGGTGGACCTTATCGTCTGAAGCAGCACGTTGGGACAACACTGCTCCTACCCCCACCTCTGATGCGTCGACCTCCACTACGAACTGCCGTGTGGGATCAGGGGCGACAAGGATGGGAGCCGAAACAAAGCGGCTCTTTAGGTTGGAAAACACAGTTTCAGCTGCGTCAGACCACCTGAACGGAGTACTGGGGGAGGTCAAGGCTGTCAGAGGTGAGGCTAGTTGGCTGTAATTACGAATAAAACGCCGATAGAAATTGGCGAACCCCAGAAACCGCTGTAGGGCCTTACGGGAATCTGGAGATGGCCAATCTATCACAGCCTTTACCTTGTCAGGGTCCATTCGTATTCCCTCAGACGACACGATAAACCCTAGGAAGGGGACCGACTGTGCATGGAATACGCACTTCTCCGCCTTGACAAAAAGCCCATTCTCTAGTAACCTCTGGAGCACTCGTCTGACATGTTGGACATGTTCCTGGAGAGATGAAGAAAAAATCAGTATGTCATCCAGGTAAACATATATAAACTGATCTACCATATCTCTCAACACGTCATTCACGAGTGCTTGGAAAACTCTGGGCGAGTTGGAAAGCCCGAACGGCATAACCAAATATTCAAAATGCCCTCTAGGGGTATTAAAGGCAGTTTTCCATTCATCCCCCTTCCTGATGCGGACCAAATGATAAGCGTTACGTAAATCCAATTTTGTGAATACCGATGCTCCCTGCAACCTCTCGAAAGCTGAAGACATGAGTGGTAATGGATAAGTATTCTTAATAGTAATGTTGTTCAGCTCCCAGTAATCGATACAAGGTCGCAGAGAACCATCCTTCTTACCCACAAAAAAGAACCCCGCCCCAGCTGGAGATGAGGAAGGACGGATGAATCCAGAGTCTAGGGAATCAGAAATGTATTTCTCCATGGCCTCCCTCTCAGGAATAGAAAGAGAGTATAACTTGCCTTTAGGCGGAGATTTACCTGACACTAAGTCTATGGCACAGTCATAGGGACGATGCGGAGGAAGAGAAGCAGCCCGGGACTTACTGAACACCTCCTTCAGGTCCAAATACTCTACGGGCACGTTTGGCAACGCCATGGTCTCCTTCTGAAAGACAGACACAGGAACAACAGGACAGGCAGAAACCAAACAAGACTCATGACAACTTTCGCTCCACAATGTGATAGTGTTCGAACCCCATTCCACTCGTGGATTATGTTTGGACAACCAGGGGTGACCTAAAACAATGGGAGCAACAGGGGAGTCCATGAGAAAAAAGGATATGGTTTTTTGATGATTGCCGGATGTGATGAGTGTGATGGGTTCAGTATGGTGGGTGACGGGAGGCAGTTCCTGGCCGTTGAGTGCGGTGACATGGATGGGGAGAGACACAGGAAGGACAGGAATGTTCAGGTGATGTGCAAGTGAAGAATCCATGAAGTTACCTTCGGCTCCGGAGTCCAGAAGGGCGTGACTCTCGTGATGTTGATTTCTCCACCGCAGTTTCACCGGAAGGAGGGTCGATGATATAGGTGAGGACTTCTCAGCGGAGATCCCACCCGATAGTAGCCTCAGGTTTACTACCGGGCTGGGTCCTTTAACCGGGCAAGAGTAGATGTTATGATCAAAGTCTCCACAGTATAAACATAGTCCTTGGGACCTCCGCCGTTCCCTCTCCCTCCGGGACAGCCGAGCTCAACCCACCTGCATGGGCTCGTGATCGTCGACAGAGCCGACCGTGTTCTCTCGACTCAAGCGCCCCCTACCAGGAGAGAATGGAGGTCTGGAAGGACTGTGTTGGCGGCCCAGGCGATTAAACCTGGCCTCCACCCGCAACGCCAGGTCGATGAGTTCGTTGAGGGTAGGGGGCAGCTCGAGGAGGTAGATCTCCTGCTGCACACGGTCGGATAACCCATGCTGGAATTTATC
The DNA here is from genome assembly GCF_023724105.1 of Carassius gibelio. NCBI lineage: Eukaryota > Metazoa > Chordata > Actinopteri > Cypriniformes > Cyprinidae > Carassius > Carassius gibelio. The sequence goes on along the minus strand of NC_068403.1, from coordinate 13,778,936 downwards.
CCACTGCGCCGCCTCGTTCCACTGGCACGCGGCCGCCAGGATACGGAACTCGATGGAATATTCTGTGACCGATGAATGTCCTTGACGGAGTTCCGAGAGGCGATGGGCGGCCTCCCTGCCGGTCGCGGCCCGGTCGAAAACTCTCTTCATCTCGTCAGAAAGGAGGTGGAACGAGGCACAGCACGGATGTTGATTCTCCCACACCGCCATTCCCCATAAGGCAGCCTTGCCCGATAAGAGTGTGAGCATGAACGCTACCTTGGATTCTTCGGTGGCGAAAGTGCGGGGCTGCAGGGCAAAATGCATAGAGCACTTGTTAAGGAATGTACTGCAATAAGTTGGCTCACCAGCGTAACTCTCCGGCTCCGGAAGTTGCGGCTCAGGCCGGAAGTGGTCCTGGGGAATCCCCGGGGGAACGGTCGGCGCAGGCGGGGCGATGGGCGCAGTGGGAGACGTGAGCTGATGGATCTGCTGGGTGAGCTTGGACACCTGTGCCACTAGCGCTTGGACAGCGCGTCCGGTGTTCGAGATGCTCTCCTGCTGCTGATCCATTCTCTTGACGCTATGGTGCAGGAAATCGGTGAAGGTGTTGGTGCTCGCTGCTTCCATGTTGGTTGAGATCGTTCTGTGACGGCTGGTGAAAGACAGTCCGGAAACAAATGCGAGTTAACAGGATTTAATGAGAAGAAGACAAGTAGAACAATGACACACAAAGAAGATGGGACGATAACACTCCAGGGAGACGGTGGTTGGTGAGAAATCCAGCCTGAAGTGGAGTGTAGGTGGGAAGTCCGGGTCTTGGTGGCGTGAGGCAGCAGGAGAAAGTGGCACAGGAACTGCGGGGAATAGAGCCGAAGGTAAGTGTCCGTGGCTGAGTGATCGTGCGGAGAGTGGATGAGGTTCTAGGGAAAAACACAGACATCCAAACGCAAACTAACACTAAAGCCAGACGGGGGTAACACAACGACATGAAACAACGATCTCACAAACACAAGACGTGAGACAAGCCATTATATAGGAGATGAGTAATGAGTGGCAGCTGTTGCTGATACAATAAACGGAGACGCCCACAACTAATCAGTGCAGATGCAGAACACACAGAATTCACCACAAAGTGAAAACAACCCGAGATCAAACCACCATTTATTTGGATCAACATTTTCAAAATATTACTGTTATTGTGTCATGAAATGTAATTTTAAAAGTATTTCAGGCGAGAATGTAGTTGTTTGAAACTCAAATCTGTTGTTTATTTATAAAGACAGCGTCTATTTAAAAATGTGTTTCGCCGATCTCTGAGACGGTGAGCTCCACGCAATCAGCGGGAGCTCAGTCCTCATGTATCCGCAGAGAGCAGCCTTTCCTGGGATAGACCTCCTGATATGTGCCGCTGGCTCTGATGTGTCTTTAGTGGTTAAACATAAAATATAATTCAGCTGCGGGGTAAATCTAACAGGTTTTATTTGGTCTGTTTTCATTCATCTATATGTTAAAATGAAAATAAAAAAGGCAAATTTATATAATATTTCGTTTCATTGTAATGGCTGCATATACACATTTCCCTGAACTAAGTACATTTCTGCAGTTGTTATTATGCTCAAATGAAAACGAAAGGAGGCAGTGGTATTTGATATCCTATTTCGTTTTATTGTAAATATACAGTAAGGAAAATTGCAGTAGCCAAGACGAGCAGACTGAAGTTATCAAGTACGCTGCTGTTTATAGATTTACCGGACTTGCGTCGTCGCGGACATCACACTCCCGAGACGAATGCACAAAGTCTGAACCAACTACCGAGGATGCACGTCCAAAATCAGCTTACTTTTTTTTTTTTTTTTTTATCAGCGGTACTTTGTATTGAGAAACACGCGCAGACCTACGTCACCAGTTTGTTTGCCTAATCTACCTGGTATTTTACACCGCGGTGGAAACGCAGAAAGCAACAGGTCTGGGGGGAAAAAAGTTCCTGGGAAATAAAGTTCCTGGTACAAATGTTCCGGGTAATTTCGGTGGAAAGGCAGGCATATGGTAACATGTTTAGCGTGCATATCTTTTTCATCGCTTATAAATATTTCTGCCTTATTTAGTGATTATAATCCACATTGGATTAAGTTATTTCAAACACTCGCTGCTGACTGAAAGAGAGTTTTGAGCTCGACTTATTTAAAAAAGTGTTTAATGCTCGTGTTAAAGCTGTTATCTTTCTGAAATGATCCGCAGCGCAGACTTGCTATTTTTATAAAAGCTCCTGAACAAAAATCATTATTATATTTTGATGATATGCAACGTGGAGCTAAACTCTTGAAACGAGACGACAGATAAAATGTTACTTAATAAATACACAATTGTGATAGAGAATAAGAAGCTGACGTCTGATTTCTCCAAGCGGTTCTGAAATGATCCGCGCTGACGCTCTCTAGACTCGGAGAAACTCCACCTTTGTTCATAACCCATCCTCTAGCCCCAGCTGGCCCGCTTTGGCCCAAGGTTTTCGTCGGGCCAAAAAACCCTGGCCGTTGGCCCCGAGGAAGCCCCGGCGAGGCACGATCAAGCCCCGGAAGTGACATTGGAAACGCGACTGGCCCTGGCACGCACTAGCACGCCCGGTCTTAGCTCGATAGTGGAAACACGGCTACTGGGACAGTCTCAAGCCTCCAGGTTTTCATCCAAAATCTCTTAAATTGTGTTCCTAAGAAGAACGGAGCTTTTACTGGTTTGGAACGACATGGTGATTATTGAAAAAAAATTCATTTTGTGGTGGAGTAACCCTTTAAGCATGAAGCTATAGTGTTGATGGACACACCACAGTGTGAGTCACATGTTATTATTATAAAAAAGTCTAATATTGTATTTGTATATCATATAGGCATCTTTTAGTACAAATAGCATGGCTGATGAAATTTTTTTTAAGCTTGCACTCTCGGCATGACAAGGAAACATTGTGAAAAATTTGCCAGTTCTTGTACGTCAAGAAATACTTAGATCTTAATCTTCCGTTCAGGATACGGGCAGTAGCCTTATAAGAGAAAATGTCTGTATTCATTCTCTGCTATATTTGGGTTTTGAATCATGATTCCCTGAATACTTTAAGTCTTGCTAAAGCTTGGCAAGCACAGAACTACAGTCTTTAAAGGTCAAGCTACTAGCAAAATAAGTCGGTGAAGATTAAAATATCAGAAATATATTTAGCTTTAGAGCCACATATTAATTAATGCTCCATTTAAAACACTATATTAAAGACCATCATACTCTGCACAATCTATTTTGTGTTGTTTAAAGTGAAAGCAAGACAAGAGATATACAGTTCAACTGAAGTGTACTTTAACAGAGTACCATCATCCATGATGTAAAATATGGAAAAATATGGAAAATAAGTTAATGCCAAAGGTACTCATGACAAACCATCAATTCACTGCCAAAATTAACAACTGGTGTGAAATAATGCATGATGTGAATAAAAACAATCTTACAGAAACTGTAAAACAAGGGAAGTTAATCCTGTGAGGCAAGTTTTGGTTACATGACTCCTGTAGGATAAAACTTTATTGGTATTGAAACAGAATGAACCTCCCTACACACCCTTATTCAAACACACGCTTGTATTCAAGCAGTAAAGAGAAAATACTCACACCTGTGGGATAAAGAGAAACCTTGAGAAATGAAAAAAGTCTCTAAGTGTAGCAACAGTGGTATCCTGAGGTCAGAGAGTCCTCATTCATTCGTTTGTTAATGTGTTAAGTGAAGCTGTCCAGCTTGTGTGAGAAAACATTCAGAGCTCACCTGTGTTCTGAGACGGGAAAGGGGAGGAGATGAACTCCTGTGTGGAGGAGTGGACATGTGTCTGTGTCTAGGGAAGCCCTGGTCTGAGTCTTCCATAAAATAGTTTAAAATCATGATTCGGCAGAGGGTTTTTTTTATGTATGTGTATGCTTATATATGAATACAAATTATACTATGGTAGAAAAAAGACATCCAGGCATTAGAACACTGAAGAATGATCATGCTTGAAATTTATAACAGTATGGGGGATTTTTTTACTCTTTCACCTAGACTGTGTCAGTTCCCCGAACTAGAAAATACAAAAAACGTCCAAACCAAGTTAAGATTAACAATTTAATTGAGGTTCAACAAATAAAAAACAGATGCAATATGGATAAACAAATGATAAAGCTTGGCTTATTAATTATCAGATCCCTTTCTACGAAAACACTTTTCGTAAATAATATGATCACTGATCATAATATACATGTGCTCTGTTTTACAGAAACCTGGCTAAAACCTGATGATTACATTATTTTAAATGAGTCCACCCCCCAAGATTAGTGTTATACTCATGAGCCGCGCCTAAAAGGCAAAGGGGGAGGTGTTGCTTCAATTTATAACAATGTTTTCAGGATTTCTCAGAGGGCAGGCTTCAAGTATAACTCGTCTGAAGTAATGGTGCTTCATATAACATTATCCAGAGAAACAAATGTTAATGATAAATCCTCTGTTATGTTTGTACTGGCTACTGTATACAGGCCACCAGGGCACCATACAGACTTTATTAAAGAGTTCGGTGATTTTACATCCGAGTTAGTTCTGGCTGCAGATAAAGTTTTAATAGTTGGTGATTTTAATATCCATGTTGATAATGAAAAAGATGCATTGGGATCATTATTTATAGACATTCTGAACTCTACTGGGGTTAGACAACACGTTTCAGTACTCATTGTCGAAATCATACTCTAGATTTAATACTGGATTTGATGTTGATAGTGTTGCAATTATGCTGCCAAGTGATGATATCTCAGATCATTTTTTAGTTCTGTGCAAACTTCATATAGCCAACATTGTAAATTCTACTTCTTGTTACAAGTATGGAAGAACCATCACTTCTACAACAAAAGACTGCTTTTTAAGTTATCTTCCTGATGTGTCCAAATTCCTTAGCATATCCAAAACCTCAGAACAACTTGATGATGTAACAGAAACTATGGACTCTCTCTTTTCTAGCACTTTAAATACAGTTGCTCCTTTACGCTTAAGGAGGGTTAAGGAAAACAGATTGACACCATGGTATAATGAGCATACTCGCACCCTAAAGAGAGCAGACCCTATCCCATCTAAGCTCCTAAAAGAGGTGCTTCCAGAAGTCATAGATCCTCTTCTGAATATTATTAATTCCTCATTGTCATTAGGATATGTCCCCAAAACCTTCAAACTGGCTGTTATTAAGCCTCTTATAAAAAAAAAAAAAACACAATTTGACCCCAAAGAACTAGTTAATTATAGAGCAATCTCGAATCTCCCTTTTCTGTCCAAGATACTAGAAAAGGTGGTATCCTCACAATTATATTCCTTCCTAGAGAAAAATGGTATATGTGAGGATTTCCAGTCAGGATTTAGACCGTATCATAGTACTGAGACGGCTCTCCTTAGAGTTACAAATGATCTGCTCTTATCATCTGATTGTGGGTGTATCTCTATTAGTTTTATTGGATCTTAGGGCTGCGTTTGACACAATTGACCACAACATTCTTTTGCATAGACTTGAACACTTTGTTGGCATTAATAGAAGTGCATTAGCATGGTTTAAATCGTACTTATGTGACCACCATCAGTTCGTAGCAGTGAATGAAGATGTATGGAGTACCTCAAGGCTCAGTACTAGGGCCGCTACTCTTCATGCTTTATATGTTACCCTTGTGAAATATCACCAGGAAACATGGTGTTAGCTTTCACTGTTATGCTGATGATACTCAGCTCTATATTTCTTTGCGGCCCGGTGAAACACACCAATTTGAAAAACTAATGGAATGAATAGTCAATATAAAAAACTGGATGACGAGCAATTTCTTACTGCTAAATTCTGAAAAAGCAGAAGTGTTAATTATAGTACCTAAAAAACTTCCCCACGGTGTCTGTCACTTTATGATCACATTCCTCACGTTCTCTGCTTAATTATCGCACCCAGCTGTCACTAGTTACCAATCATCACACTCTGTCTATTTCCCATTAGCGTTTGTCTCTCCTTGTGTATTTAACCCGGTCTATCTTAGCATGTGTCACGGAGTCCTTGTTAATTCATGTCCGTCAGTTCATGCCCTTGCCCTGTGTTCATGTTTAGTTTATGTTTGGATTGATGTTTTGGATTCAACTCATGCCTGGACTGTTTATTCTCTTTGGATTTCCCCTTAATAAAAACTTACTCTCAATTGGTTCTCTCTCCTTGAATCCTTGTATCCCGGTCGTGACAGAAGGACTCCGTCACACAGAGAACCAGGGGTATGTCTGCTTGTGTCTCCTCCCCAGCCACAGAGCGGAGGAGGAATGTGTTTGAGGGAACTCGCCTGGTGGTTTTTCGGGGGACCAGGGGAGGTCGCCGAGGCGGGAGTGGTCGAGTGGAGGCTCAGCATCGCTCTCAGCCATGGCCTCCCTTCGACCTGGGGCTCGTCTGGGATGGATCAGAGCCACCGTCTCACCATGCTGGAAGGAGAGGGGAGAAGAAGCGCACGTCCACCATTGTGGCGCCACTGCCCACGATGGCCGCTAGACCAGCGCCATGAGGCAGGATGGATGCCAACACAGCGCCACAGCACAAAGTGGTCACCAGTCCAGCACCACGGTGCAAGATGGCCGCCAGCTCATCGCCAACGCCCAAGATGGCCGCTGACACATTGCTGGATTATTTCTCCACGCTGTCAAAGGTCCTAGAGACTCCCAAAACTGTTCACGTCATTGCTGCTGAGCCAGCACCACAGCCCAAGATCGCCGCCAGCCCAGCGCCACAACACCAGGTGGTCGCCAGCCCAGCACCACAGCACAAGATGGCCGCTAACCCAGTGCCAATGCCCAAGATGGCCACTGGTCCAGAGCCATGGTCCAAGATGGCTGCCCATCCAGAGTCATGGCCTAGGATGGCCGCCAATCCAGCGCCACAGCACAAGATGGCTGCCAGCCCAGTGCCACAGCACAAGATGGCCACTAACCCATCGCCAATGCCCAAGTTGGCCACCGGTCCAGAGCCACGGTCCAAGATGACCGCCCGTCCGGAGTCATGGCCCAAGATGGCCACCAATCCAGCACCATGGCACAAGATGGCCACCTGTCCAGAGTCATGGCCCAAGAGGGCTGCTTGCCCAGTGCCGCTGCACAAGATGACAGTCACAGCTGACCCTCCAGAGTCGAGTCAGGTTCCAGTTGACCCTCCAGAGTCGAGTCAGGTTCCAGTGAACTCTCCAGAGTCGAGTCAGGTTCCAGTGAACTCTACAGAGTCGAGTCAGATTCCAGTGAACTCTCCAGAGTTGAGTCAGGTTCCTATTGACCCTCCAGAGTCGAGTCAGGTGTTCGTGGACCCTTCAGAGTAAGGGGCTAGTCACCGATGACCCTCCAGAGTCAGGGCTAGTCACCGATGACCCTCCAGAGTCAGGGCTAGTCACCGATGACCTTCCAGAGTCAGGGCTAGTAACCGATGACCCTCCAGAGTCAGGGCTAGTCACTGATGACCCTCCAGAGTCAGGGCTACTCACCAGAGTCCAGTAGAAACACCAGGGTATTACCAGAGTTTCATCACACGGTTGTGGTCATCGAGTTTCATCACATGATTGTGGTGGTCTTCTGTTCCACCCTGGGGGGCATTCATCTTGACCACATGGTTGTGGAGGTCTTCTGCCCTGCCCTGGGGGGCTCTCATCCTGGCCACACGGCTGTGGTGGTCTTCTGCTCCGCCCTGAGGGGCTTCTGCCCTGACCACATGGTTGTGGTGGTCTTCTGCTCCGCCCTGGGGGACTTTCGTCCTGACCACACGGTTGTGGTGATCTTCTGTTCCACCCTGGGGGGCTACCGCCCTAAAACCAAGGTTGTGGTGGTCTTCTGATCCACCCTGGGGGGGACTCTGCCTTGACCACAGGGTTGTGGTCGCCTTCTGTTCCGCCCTGGTGGGCACCACGTGATGTCCTTAATGGACTTATGTTTTGTGGTTTTTGTTTTCTGTTGTGTTTTCTGTCTGTTCCCCTCTGTTAGCCTGGCGCTCTGTCCCTCCCCCTGAACCTCCTCCGGTCCACCTCCCTCCTGGTCTCCCTGTTTTTTGTCTGTTCCCCATGTTTTTTTTCTGGCCCTCCGTGCCTCCCCCTGAGCCTCCACCTGTCCTCCTCCCTCCTGGTCTCTGTTTTGTGTCATGGAGCATCTGGGAGCCGCTCCGTAGAGGTGGGGTATTGTCACAGTGTCTGGGTTGTGTTCCCTGGGAATCCACTAGATGTCCTCCTTCCCCACGGTGTCTGTCACTTTATGATCACATTCCTCATGTTCTCTGCTTAATTATCGCACCCAGCTGTCAATAGTTACCAATCATCACACTCTGTCTATTTCCCATTAGCGTTTGTCTCTCCTTGTGTATTTAACCCGGTCTGTCTTAGCATGTGTCACTTTAAAATATTGCTTATTACTTATAAAGCCCTGAATGGTTTAGCACCTCAGTATTTGAATGAGCTCCTTTTATATTATAATCCTCTACGTCCGCTACGTTCTCAAAACTCAGGTATTTTTTTAATACCTATAATATCAAAATCAACTGCAGGGGCAGATCCTTTTCCTATTTGGCGCCTAAACTCTGGAATAACCTACCTAACATTGTTCGGGAGGCAGACACACACTTACAGTTTAAATCTAGATTGAAGACCCATCTCTTTAACCTGGCTTACACATAACATCCTAATATGCTTTTAATATCCAAATCCATTAAAGGGTTATTTCGCCCAAAAATGACCGGTTTATTGAATCGAACTGTCCGAAAGAACTACTGGTGATCCGAACACCGATGCAACCGGTTCTTCACTCCTGAAGGATTCAATCTATTGTTCGTTATCTGGCTCGGCTCGGTGTTCATCACAGCAGTTCAGTCAATGTACTGTTTGAGTACATTAATTACTCCGGGATATTGGTTTGTTTGAACTCAGAGGGAGTGTCAGCCACATTAAAAAAGTTAACAGCTTAAGTCATTTGTGGATTAATGCGTATTAGAGATGCGAACTGTTTAAAATGATTCAGTTCGATTTGGTGAACTGAATGATTTGTTCGCGAACCGGAAATCCAGCTGCTTTGATTTGAACTCTCTCTCACACAGACACGGAAGAGAAGACAATGCTGAATAAAGTCGTTGTTTTTGCTATTTTTGGACCAAAATGTATTTTCGATGCTTCAAAAAATTCCAACGGACCCTCTGATGTCACATGGACTACTTTGATGATGTTTTTCTTACCTTTCTGGACATGAACAGTATACCGTACACACAGCTTCAATGGAGGGATCGAGAGCTCTCTGACTAAATCTAAAATATCTTAAACTGTGTTCCGAAGATAAAAGAAGGCCTTACATGTTTGGAACAGCATAAGGGTGAGTTATTAATGACATAATTTTCATTTTTGGGCGAACTAACCCTTTAAAGGATTTTTAGGCTGCATTAATTAGGTAAACCGGTACCGGGAACACTTCCCATAACACCCTATGTACTTGCTACATCATTAGAAGAATGGCATCTACGCTAATATTTGTCTGTTTCCCTCTTATTTCGAGGTCACCGTAGCCACCAGATCCAGTCTGTATCCAGATCAGAGGGTCACTGCAGCCACCCGGATCCAGTACGTATCCAGACCAGATGGTGGATCAGCACCTAGAAAGGACCTCTACATCCCTGAAAGAAAGCGGAGACCAGGACAACTAGAGCCCCAGATACAGATCCCCTGTAAAGACCTTGTCTCAGAGGACCACCAGGACAAGACCACAGGAAACAGATGATTCTTCTGCACAATCCGACTTTGCTGCAGCCTGGAATTGAACTACTGGTTTCGTCTGGTCAGAGGAGAACTGGCCCCCCAACTGAGCCTGGTTTCTCCCAAGGTTTTTTTTCTCCATTCTGTCACCGATGGAGTTTCGGTTCCTTGCCGCTGTCGCCTCTGGCTTGCTTAGTTGGGGTCACTTCATCTACAGCGGTATCGTTGACTTATAAATGCACAGACACTATTTAAACTGAACAGAAATGACATCACTGAATTCAATAATGAACTGCCTTTTTTACTGCATTTTGCATTATTGACACATTGTTTTCCTAATGAATGTTGTTCAGTTGCTTTGACGCAATGTATTTTGTTTAAAGCGCTATATAAATAAAGGTGACTTGACTTGACTATAAAGTTGGGTTAGGGGTTATAAAATATGTGGGAGAAAGCAGGGGTTTGTGGGTAATTGTGTGTTGTGGTAAGAAGTGGGATTAGAAGATCAGTGCTTTGTTAAGGTTAACTGCAAGCATTTGGACAAAACCATTAGACATTGTAATCCATGTTAAGCAAACATGCTGTATTTTTTATTATTAATTTTAGACACCATTTTTGTCACAATTTCAAGTCATTCATGGCCAAATATTTTCAAGCCTCAAGTTTGAGTGCAAATAAATCCAAAATCCCTTTTGATAGTTTAATGTGCTACAAGTTTTATGAACCAAGGCAATTAATTTAATGTATTTGTAATGTATAATTTCCTGATTAATTAAGTCATGTTTGTCAAAAAAAAAAGTGTGTGAAAAGTCAATAAATGGTTTTAATCTTTTAAAATCTCTTAAAATTTGCATTTAAGTTATAGTTATAGTTATCTTCTACATTGGCTATTAAGAGACTGTTAATCTAAAATGAAATTAAAAAAAGCATTGTCAATTTTTCTTTCTTTCTGTAAATGCCCACTCAAACACAAAAAAAAACATTCTATTGGCTTATATTAAGCCAGCCCCTTGATTATTTATGTATTCATTTAATTAATTAAATTTAATTCATGTTTTTGTTTCAAAATAACAAGAAAAACAACAATATATGTATTAAATGTCTAGTAATGCTTGATTCGACGTCATGTTGTCCTGTATATTGTGGTTTTAAAGACATGCATGGCGCAGAATTACCAAAAACAGCTACTGTATTAGAAAGGTCAGGAATCTTCACTGAGACTATACACCACATAGCACAAGATGTAATTCCTATGCATATACTGTAAATCCATTTAAGGAGAGCAAAAGTATACGTTTTAAAGGTGTAATAAAGAAAACAAAGGCAAAGTATGAAAAACGGTATTCACACACACACACACGTTTGTTTTTGTGAAAAGTGGGTTCATCCCATAGGCGTAATGGTTTTTATACTGTACAAACTGTATATTCTATCGCCCTTCACCAACCCTACACCTAACCCTAACCCTCACAGGAAACTGTGTGCGTTTTTACTTTTTCCAAAAAAAAAAAAACATTCTGTATGATTTATAAGTGTTTTGGAAAATGGGGACATGGGTTATGTCCTCATAAGTCACCCTCTCCTTGTAATACCCGTGTCATACCCATGTCATTATACAGAGTTGTGTCCTGATATGTCACAAAAACAAGAGCACACACACACACACACACACACACAAGGCATTATGCCAGTGTTTGCAGGCACATGGCCATTTGGTCACATTTTAAGCTATAATAAAAATATTTATTTCAAAAATTTTGTGTGATTATCGTCATCAAACAAGATGTTGTCACACAAAGACTAGCATTTTGACAGGAATTAGCTTATATGACACATGTGGGGCCTCACTCACAGCAAGATATTGTTGTAATGCCTTGAAAGGTAAAACAAAGCTTTATACAGGCCTCAAAACACTAAGGGCCATATTTTAACGATCTAAACACAAAGTGTAAATAGCACAGCGCAGGTGCACTCAGGGCTTGTCCAAATCCACTTTTGCTATTTTAACGACTGAAAAACAGTTGGCGCGCTCGGGCATATGGTCTAAACGTGTTGTCCCTATTCTCTTAAAGAGTAATGGGGGTTTTTTGGGCGTAACATGCAATAAACCAATTAGAGTCTCATCTTCCATTCCCATTCCCCAAGTCCTAGTTGTGCTTGTGCCATGATAGGTTTGCTATTTACATTTGGCAAGCGCAAAGACAGAACACGTCTCCAGGATGAAACGGAGTTGTTCGTGTGCGAGCAAATAGCCTAATTCTGATACATGTGATGACTATCCATTCATATATAAAAAAATCTTATGCATTGCAATCCTTTAATTTTTAATATTTGGCATGTTTGTGTACTGCTGTGCGTCCCTGTGTTTAATAAGCAGCATGTACGCTCCTTAAATAACAAAGAAAAAACATTGCGCCAGACTTTAGACCAGGTTTGAGTTGGTCTATGGCGCATTCTATTTTCAGCTCCTTAAAATAGCAATGCACCAGCAATGTACCTGAACACACCTCTTTTTTAGACCAGCACACCCATGTGCGCAAAAATGAGCGTAAATGGGTGTGCTAATTAAACGATGTGGCGCTGGACGGGAAAATGCGAACGGTGCCGGACTGGAACTAGCAAACACACTTGCGCTGCGCCTTGCATCACATTGTGTCAGGTGTATTATAGAGTCCTAGATATTATAAAGTCTAATTGACTGAAATGGTATAACCGGTCACAAAGTACCATTACGTACTGTTGACGTGAAACACCTTTATGCCAAAGTGGAACTGAAATCCTACAGGTCTGATGCATTTTAAACCAGTAAAGTGGCTTTTGAAGCTCTGACTATATGTGGAAAACAAAACAGTTGCAAAGAAATGTGATGCATAATATTCAATCTTATTCCATCACTTCAACCACTATTCACCCCACATCCTGTCCACATCTCAAGTGAATCCAGTGAAGCTGAAATTTGTGTGTGAGAATTGGCATATAGTGCCACTGTAAACAAGGGATATTCAAATTTATATACTCGCGGATCTTAGGCAGAGTGACTGTTCTGTTGTGGACTACTCTATCGAATTCCGAACGCTGGCAGTAGAGTTCAAATGGAACGAGGAATCGGAGTGGGATATGTTCCTGCATGGTCTGTCCGACCTTGTTCAAAGAGATTTATATGCTGGATTTACCTCCTAGACTCAATGGATTGATTGACTTGGCTCTACGGGTTGATGCCCACATTGATCAGCTGCAGCAACGCACTCGATTCACACGCACTCCCGGAAGCACTGGAGTTCGAGGCAGCAGTACGGAAAACACGGTCGATCCCGTCATCAATCACGAGCACATGCAGGTGGGGAGAGCTTGGCTCCCCAACATAACACTTACTACTGGTCCCATAAGCCTAATCACCTCCGGCACTCACACAGAGACCATTCCAGTCCTCCTCCTGGACTCCCCTGTTGCACCCATTGTTTTAGGCCATCCTTGGTTTGTGAAACATAATCCTCAGGTGGATTGGCGCTTGAACTCCATAACCATGTGGAGCGAACACTGTCACCAGTCCTGTCCGTTGTCTGCTTGTTTGCCTGTGTCTGGTTTTGTGTTTCAGGAGAAGGCACCGGTTCTGTCAAACGTTCCCGCAGAGTACCTGGACCTAAAGGAGGTGTTCAGTAAGCCTTGCACTGCTTCTCTTCCTCCTCATCATCCCTATGACTGTGCTATAGAGTTATTACTAGGGAAGTCTTCATCTAAATGTAAACTTCCCTTGCTTTCTATCCCTGAATAGAAAACCACTTTCATCACCCCCAGAGGGCTTTTTGAATATTTGGTTATGACATTCAGGCTCTCCAAATCCCCAGCGGTTTTTCAGGCACTCGTAAATGACGTGTTGAGAGACATGGTAGATCAATTCATATGTTTACCTTGATGACATAGATTTTTTCTTTGTCTCTCCAGGAACAAGTTCAACACGTTAGGCGAGTGCTTCAGAGGTGGCTAGAGAATGGACTTTTTGTCAAGGCGGAGAAATGCATTTTTCATGCACAGTCTGTTTCATTTCTAGGTTACATATTCTCTTCTGAGGGAGTGCACATGGATCCTGACAAGGTTAAGGCTGTGATAGATTGGCCAAGTCCAGATTCCCGTAAGGCCCTACAGCTGTGTCTGGGATTCGCCAACTTCTATTGGCGTTTCATTTTTAACTTCAGCCAACTAGCCACACCTCTGACTGCCTTGACCTCCCCCAGAATTATGTTCAGGTGGTCCGATACAGCCGCCCCTGATCCCACACGTCAGTTCATGGTGGAGGTCGATGCATTGGGGGGTAGGTGCAGTTCTTTCCCAACATGCTTCCTCAGACGACCAGAAGCATCCTTTTGTCTTTTTTGTCCTATCGTCTATCATCTGCCAAACATAACTATGACATTGGTTACAGAATTGCTGGCCGTGAAGTTGGCGGAATGGTGTCATTGGCGGAATGGTGTCATTGGTTAGAAGGGTCGGAGGTAACTTTTTATCATTTGGACCGACTAATCAGACTCTTTAATATATAGATCTGCTAAAAGACTCCATTCCCGGCAAGCTTGGTGGGCACTTTTTTTTTATTCGGATGTTTTGTTTTGATGAGTTGGGTACCTGCTAGGGACATCCTGGATCACTCCCTTATTGATGATTACAATCGACAGGTAGGTTCGTCTGGGAATTCCAGGAGGCATTGTTTGTCAGATCGTTGTTTGAACGTCAACGTCAGATCGTTGTTTGAAGTCTCCCATGTTCGTGCCTGGTCTTTTAGTCCCTGTTTCCTGTCTCTCTCAAGATGAATCTACTCCCTCCCGTGCTCACCATTGGTTCTTCACTCGTCAGGATCACCCGTCTCAATCCCTGCATCACGCTCACCTGCTGTCTGGTTCTGGACCTGATCTCTGGCGGGGAGAGATCTGCTCTATATTCATCATGTGGCTTTCTGTTTATTCTCTGATGTTCTGTGTGAACTTGGTTCATTACACTTGCATTATCATCGCTCCTATTTTGTAATTACATCTATATAAAGAAATCATTGGACAACTGTCCACTATGTTGTTTATTCTGACATAGTGTTGAGGGAATAACTGAGAGATAATGTAGTTTTCTTACCTTTTAATACTTTAATTACAGTTTTTCCTTAATTACAGTTAATACTGCAAACTAAACACACTCTTATGCTGGTGAAACCGTTAAGTATTCACTGTACAATGAAACACAGCATTTTGTTCTAGTAATGCATTTATTAAAATTCAATATTAACATCAAAACTAAAAGTGTGTTCTCTATTGATTTTATAACAAATTCAGCTAAAGATTCACAAAGAAATAAATGAAAATACATGTTTTTCATTAAGTTCTTTAATGAGGAGTTCAGGTGTATAACAATAAGTTGTCACGCCACACACACAAAAATATATATATAATGCAAATAAGTACATAGGTAAATAAAAAATAAAGTGATACATGTACTGCATTCATTGAATCAGTTATTTTATTGATCATGCCTCTCAATTACATCTGACCAGAGAGTTTCATCAACATCACAGAAAATATTTTCACGAGTCATGCTTGTACCCCAATATCTCCACAGGCCTCTTCCATTGCTTGAAGAAGACTTACTTGGTTGTAAGGGTTGCGATCATATACTTTCCATCTCCAAGAGGAGAAGAATTCCTCAGTAGGATTCAGGAAAGGAGAATATGGTGGAAGAAACACCATCCTGAATTGTGGGTGATTCTCAAACCACTCTCGCACTAGTGCTGAATGGTGGAATAGTATGGAGTAATTTTAACGCAGTATATATATATACGCAAAAATAATTATGTTTTGCAAAAGAAAATAAAGTTTTGCAAATGAAAATAAAGTTTTTCAAACGAAAATTAAAGTATTAAGGAAAATAAATTTTCTTTTTGCAAACAAAAATTTTTAATTGCAAAACAATGATTTTAACACTTGATGATCACTTTTCTGCACGTCTCTCTTTGGCACTGTTTTGACGCGGGGGTGGAGTCAAGGGACGGGGACATGTACAACATGCCTCCCTGGAAGTGACGTCATGGGCCCGAGATGCAGCTCATTGATCCAGGTCCTGTCATGATGAGCAGAGACTTTCGAGTGGATCGTTTCCTTTTATTCAATAGCATAAAACTGTAAAAAAAAAATCAATATAGGGAACAAAAAAAATCTTCCAGTGTATATTAAAAAGAGAACAATTATGGTTTGGTACTCCTAGATGGTTCTTGAGTATGGCATCTAATACAGATAGATGTATTGAAAGGGAAAAGGGAGCTTTTAGCCATGCCTTCAGTTATGAAAAAAAGTGGGACTTCCAGTTTGTCTTGCCCGCCTTCTCAAGTCAGTTGTTCTGAATCTCATTTCTCTTTCTTTTTCTTTGTGTGTACATACCTAGGAAGCGAGCTAAATCAGACAAAACCTCATTATGAAGGAATCTTATTCTTGATTGGGAGAAAAAAAATTGACCATGTTCTGTTTAATTAAGGGCATCATCCAGGAATGTTAACTTTTTTTTCTAAATGTTTATTGTGAGCATTCTACTCACATTATTTGAAGTATTGAATAGTGCATAAATATGTGAATTGGGATAATCCTCTTCTGTTGCAGTTTTACTGCTTTTGGCTTTGTAAGGCAGAACCGTAAAGGAATGTGACGCTTCTGGCCAGGATTTTCAATGAAGCTCATTTATTTGGTATTTAACAGACAAACAGTAGGCTTGTAGAAGAGACAGTCTCTCAAGGGCACAGTGCTGAAAAGGCTCTCTGTAACTTTCCAGTCATCACCTCTCAAGGCATCTAGTCAGAATCCCCAAAAGCAGCTCTTCACTAGTTCTATAAACTCATAGTTCTGCATGCAGAGAAAGGTGATATTTTAATTCTCCCATGCAACATTTATGTACAGTAGGCTGTGTCATCTAACATGGATAGATAAAAAATCTGTGGTGTATGGTAAAACCAAGAAGTTTCAAATCCTCATTATTTAAGGATCATCTTCATTTGCACAACTTTCTTAATATGTTACATTTGTTAAAAGCAGTATTCTCTCATCAACATAATAAGAAGCATGCATCTAATATTTAATTGTAAATGTATTTTGTCATACTGGTACACTTTAACAAAAGCTGTCACTGGGGTGGTAGTTACCCTCTTAAAATGTACTAACATTTGGGTACCGATATGTACATATTTAGGGACTGATATGTATCCTTTAGGTATTAATATTTACCTTCAGAGTACTAATATTGTACTCTTTAAATGTATCTTTTGATAGGGTACCACCCGAATCTTTGTACCTAATTCTTTCTGAGAGTGGAATATTCTGCAGCTGTACCTCACCTGTCCGCGTGTGAATAGTCACTCATGATGGTTTGGAGGCTGATCTAGTGTCCAGACTTCTTTGAACAATAGCGCCCTCGGATGGGGATGTGTTAAATTGAACAGCTGTTACAGTTGTTACCACAGCAGTGGTTTCGATTCTTTTCAATCCTTCAGTCCTTCATACAAACCCTACTAAAACTAAAATAACTAAACGAAAATTCCAATATCACCATATTAAAAAAAAAAAAAAAAAAAAAAAAAAAAAAAAAACGTATCTATTGGAAAAATAAGTGACCGTGGTAAAACTATATGCTGACTTGACAAAGAGTCAGGTCGTTGTAAGTAGTTACGTGTTTTATTATGTTATACATTTACACATTTCTATTATTTATTATGATTTATTTATTTAATTTACCTAAAAAAAGCCTATTGTTTTTTTTCCCTTACATTGTTTTGTCAAGAACTTATTTTAATACATTTTACAAAGAAATATTTAGTCTGATAGCTAGACCTTGAGTCCCTTCTGAAAATTATACATTTTTCTTCGATTTTATTCTTTGACCATATAAACAGAACTTTCTTCTGTTGTTGCTGCTATTGTTTTAGTCAAAAAAGGGTATTTGTTTTACATTTCAATAAAACACAAACAAATATATACCTATATCAGTGTTCAGGCATAAAATAAAAAAATTATTTATAAAATGTATGGATGAAATGAAGAATAATTGTTTTCAGTAGGTCAGTTAATCAAGGAAATGTTGATAAAAAGTATCTAATTTTAATAATTATATTTTAGAAGACATAAAGGGGACTTTTATTTTCTTCTCTTTTCCACTCAAGCACAAACCCGGAAGACGGAAATAATGTCCGTTGTCGTCCACTAGAGCAAGTCAGTTTGAGGTCGGTCGAGTGGAAGGTAAGTAAACAAGGATTATTTCAAACAAACACATTGTTTACAAGAAGGTAATAGTTTGTTTTCGGTAGTTGTTTATACTTTGCCAAAGTCACTTGAGCTCTTATTAGAAATTAAGCTGGATCTCAGCCGTTTCACACTTTGCTTTGAGAGCAGACGAGTCTGAACAGATAGTTAACGTTAGCGGCTGCTGCTAGCACACTGACAGTCTTACTAAGTGAGAATAGTTCTTGTGTTTTTACTTTACATAGTTTCTCTTTAGGACTGTAATTATTATAATTATAAGAATTTATTAGCCTTGGTTTTGCTTTTAAAACGGCATAAATGTTAAATAAAAAAACCCACTAAAAGCGTGGCTTTGCATGCACTGACAAACTTAAGTATGCGTGGTTACGGTGTTTGTTTCTGTCCGTTTTTCTGTTTGTTGTGTCTTTCCATGATGGACTTTATTAGTATTAAGTTTTGTTCATCCGATGGTATGTTTATGTCATTATGATATTCGTTGTCAACTTGGTTTCATTTCATTTTATTAGTCAGACGATTTATTCAGACTAAAATTCCCCTTGCTGTCTGCAAACGCCTCTTTCCCAGACCTCAGTCTCAGTGACATCAGCTGTGGAAGTTGAGTCAGATGACAAATATAGCGTTTGTTTGAATTTCCAAGCAGAAATGTACACAAATGTACGTTTTTAGCCGGTATTTAATGCTTGTTTTGGCCACGGCGCAACAAAGGTCCAGTCAGACCTTACAGGCGTGGAGCTTCTGGGAAGTGGAAGATTGAGTGTTAAAAGACTGTGGCTTGCTGTGTAAATGTTGTTAAATGCTGCCTTTCACTTTCAAGAAGCCCCTGGGAAGCTGGTTATGGAAAGCATGGTGGTATTTGGGGGTCCATGGCATCTGAAAACCCCTCATAGATTGAAGACTGGGAGGCATTGTATCTAACCATATCAGATTCAGAGCTCTGATTTGTGAAGTGTTAAAACGACCTGGGCTATTTTGTATCCTTTTTGTAGTTATAAACATGTCTAATTTTGTCCATTCTGATGTAACATGGTTTTCCTGTCCAGTTTACCATGGCGATGACAAGTCAGACGTCCTGCTCCTCGATGAGCAACCACACTAAGGAAAGGGTCACCATGGCCAAAGTGACTCTGGAGAATTTTTATAGCAACCTGATCTCACAGCATGAGGAAAGGGAAATGAGGTGAGACCCAAAAAGGCAAAAGACTTTTCATTTGTTTTCATGTTATTTTTAGATATAGACTTTTCCATTTTCCCATTTAACATTTGTTGTAGCCCATGTGCTAGTTAAAATAAGTGACACACATGTAGTTTTGAAACTTTCGCTAGTGAACAGGTTTGGCGGGTCTAAATGAATCCGTAAGCATTTGGACACATGCATATAATTCTTCACATACTGTAGGTTTGAGTCAATATGGTGTGACGACAATCTGTCATTATCACACATTGTTTCTTTAAGAACCTCCCAGATTCCAGGGGCCCTTTTAGACGTTCGGTTTGGTCCCTCTTGAAATGATGTCAGACTAGAAGACCACACCTTTCATTGGTGCGGTGAAGCAATCTGCCTCTTGCTGCTAGTGTTTCATCACATGTCTGAACGTTATTCTTTATGTCTTACAGGCAGCAGAAATTGGAGAAGGTCATGGACCAAGAGGGACTAGGTGATGAAGAGGTGAGCATTTCTGAAATGCTGGCCTTTTTTTCTGAAACCATTTCCTCGCTTACATTAACAAACATCTTGGTCTAGATATTGGTGGTTTTGTTACATTTTAAAGGTGGGGTAAGTGATTTCTGGTAGTCCAGTGTTGATATTTCAAATCACAGAAGATGGTTTCCCTTTTTATTTTTTGTTTTATCCGCCATCTCTATCTTTCTGTTGTCGCTCGGCTCGGCTGCACTCATGAGTAGACACGCCCCTTACTGCTGATTGGCTACAAGTTTGTTTTGGTATTTGGCCTGACTCCGTTTTCAAAAAGCGTTTTTGAAAAAATACACCCCATCGGTTAAAAAAAATCGGATCAGAATGTAATTTCATGTGATCGGTCGATTTAATTTCTGCCTTTTCTGCTCCTGCAGAAGCGTCTACGGCGGTCTGAGCATGCTAGGAAAGAGACAGAGTTCCTTCGTCTCAAACGAACACGGCTTGGATTAGAGGACTTTGAGTCACTCAAAGTGATTGGCCGAGGAGCTTTCGGAGAAGTATGAGTTTCTTTCTGTTATAGACCTCATTACATTTTTTTTTTTTTTGTCGTATTTGGCATATATGTTATATGTTATATATGTTTGTGTATACTCTGCCATTGTATTATAATTTTTTCAATATTAAAATAGAAAATTTTAACTATATATTACTGTTTTTACTGAATATAAATGCAGCTTTCGTGACCATGAAAGACTTTTTCATAAAAAAAAAAAACAAAAAAAAAAAACGGAACTGTAGTGTATTTTGTGATTTTTAGCACATTTAAAATCCTCTTTATTTCTCTAGGTGCGGTTAGTTCAGAAGAAGGACACAGGACACGTTTATGCCATGAAAATCTTGCGTAAGGCTGATATGCTTGAGAAAGAACAGGTAAGTCTTCACTGATGGAGTCACTTATGTTCAAAGATGTCATTTAAAATGTCATGAAACCCCCCTGTTTCAGCACTGGTCTTTCACCAGGGAAGCTTGCTCTGGTCTGGATGTGAACTATTATGATCCACACAGTGACTCATTACAGTGTTCTGCGCAGAAACCACTCATGCATGCTCCACATGTTGTTGCATATTAAATATTGTTACTGTTATGTTTAAAGAGATGAACTGACAGCGCAGAAGCTCGTTCATCAGATTTCAATTCTTTGTTGTAAAATAACCTCATGCATAATACAGCACAGTGATTGGATCAACATGGGAAAAACTTGGGAAACTGCTGACGTAGACACGTACTCTGCAGCCACGGCCGCCAATCACCACTCTGAATTAACACACATACATCACTTTTTGTATATGAAACTTTTCTTTTGCTCCAAAAAAATGAACAAATAACCACTTTTCCCTTAATAGACATAATGAGTGCTATTGTTGTTTGCACTGATGTGCAACCTGTTCATATATGTCCACATATCAAAAAAATAGTTTTAGGGTTTCATGACACTTTAAAGTTCTTTGATCTGTTAACAGGTCTCTGTTTTCTGTTCAAGGTTGGCCATATTCAAGCAGAAAGGGACATCCTTGTAGAGGCAGACAGTCTTTGGGTGGTGAAGATGTTTTACAGCTTTCAGGATAAGATGAACCTCTACCTCATCATGGAGTTTCTGCCTGGAGGTGAGTGCAGGATGTCAAATCCCTTTACAGTCAAAATTATGGTAGGAAAGCCACGCCAAAGGATGACTGATATATGCATGTGTGTGTTTGCCCAGGTGATATGATGACTCTACTGATGAAGAAAGACACTTTAACAGAGGAGGCCACACAGTTTTATATCGCAGAGACTGTGCTGGCTATTGACTCCATTCACCAGATGGGCTTCATCCACAGAGACATCAAACCAGACAATCTCCTGCTGGACTCAAGGGTAAAAAAAAAAAAAAATATATATATATATATATATATATATTAAACTGTATTTGAATGTATATTGAAAATATAGGTAAAATGTGACAGTGTGACATTATAGCTCAATCTAATGGTCTAGCAGGGTCACATAGCTTTGATCTAATGAGTGATTCTCATTCACAATGTCATTTTGCTCTTTCAGGGCCATGTGAAGTTGTCTGATTTTGGCCTATGCACTGGTCTGAAGAAAGCTCACCGCACAGAGTTCTACAGAAACCTTAACCACAGCCTTCCCAGCGACTTCAGTAAGACTTATCACGGTCCATAACTCCTGTCACATTATCATTCAGAAATCATCCTAATGATTTGAAAACTTTTCTGATTATTATCGATATTGAAAACCGTTGTGCTGCTTCATTTTTATGGAATCCATGATTCTTTTTTTCTGGATGCTTAAAAAAAAACTGCATTTATTTGAAATATATATTTTTGTAGCATTAAAACTGTCTTTTCAGCAGTTTAAATGTAATGCATGCTTGCTCAAAAAATATATATATTTATATATATTTTTTTATTTCAGCATTACAGAACATGAACTCAAAGAGGAAAGCAGAAACATGGAAACGAAACCGGAGACAGTTGGTAAGAGATTTCTCTTGACCTAGCACTGTTCTACACACAGTGGGTGGGTGGGTACAGATTAATCCAGTGTTTTAGGAAGTTATTGTGAAATGAACGTGTTCTTAATATGGTAGACGATGATTGTAGAAGTACCATGGAAGGGGTTACGATGTTCTCTTGTGTAATCCAGTAGATCTTACAATGTTTCTTGTGTTGTATCAGAAGAAAAAGAGTAGACAAATTATTTGTGGTTTTTCAGGCTTTCTCCACTGTTGGAACCCCTGACTACATCGCTCCAGAAGTGTTTATGCAAAATGGGTACAACAAGCTTTGTGATTGGTGGAGTTTGGGCGTCATTATGTATGAAATGCTGATAGGTGAGTTGATTTTTGGTTCAAAAATAAAATGAGTATTTTAGATACCGTATATGGCTAAAGTGTTTGTGTGGGTTTTTTCAGGTTACCCTCCATTTTGCTCTGAGACGCCTCAGGAAACTTACAGGAAAGTGATGAACTGGCGGGAAACTTTGACATTTCCACCTGAGGTTCCCATTTCAGAAAAGGCCAAGGATCTTATCCTCAGGTTTAGCCTCGTCACTGCCTATCATTCTCCCATTCTTCATGTTCATCTCTTTTTGCTGTGGTTATTTTGTACTCTATCTTAGCTGTAGCACTTCTCTCAACCCAGTGGATTTTGCTTTCATTAACCATGTTGTGAAACTACACCAGACGTGGTTTATATTGAGCAGGCTGTTTTTCTTCATGTTTTGTTGTCTTCCACCAGGTTCTGCTGTGAGAGTGAACACAGGATTGGAGCCACTGGAGTGGAGGAGATCAAAACGAACCCTTTCTTTGAGGGAGTGGACTATGACCATATCAGGTAAACTGTCATCACACACAGATTAAACTGGAATCATCTTACTATTCATGCATAATGTCTTTTGCGTTTTAATTATAAATATTTTAAACCGTTAATATGCTACATTGTCAAATGATCCCTTTTAATTTGTCACATGACCTTGACACATTGCATGTTTAATTCAGCACGTAGTATCCAGTATCCAGTTATTCAAGAAATGGTTTTTAGTTATTTAATTTATTTTTATTTTTTATTCCAGTTTTGTTCAAAAATTATTTTGTTCTAATAATCAGACAGGAAGAAAACGGTAATTTTAGGGCTTGTATTACTGCTCTTTCATTCATGCTACAATTAGAAGCTCAGGTAGAGCACATTGCACTGTGGGATACATTATTCCATGCGGTGTGCTCTTTAAAATTTGGATACTGCTTATTTTGGTGAATCTAGGTTATATGGCTACTCTTTGTCTGACATTTGCAAAGCAAACATTTTTCAATTATTAAAAAGTTTGGGGTCAGTTAAGAATTATTATTTTTTCAACAAGACTACAGAGTCTTCAGTGTCACATGATCTTTCAGAAATCATTCCGGTATGCTTATTTGCTGCTCAATTTCCCCCCCTAGGGAGAGACCAGCGGCTATTCCAATTGAGATCAAAAGCATTGACGACACCTCCAACTTTGACGAGTTTCCTGATTCAGACATCCTCCAGCCTTCAGGTTTGTTTTTAGTGCTTTCTAAAGTACATAACATTTCTTTGGAGCTGTTATGTATTTCAAAACATCTTATTCTTACTGTCCCTCCCTCTTTCTCTAAAGTCGCTCCTGTGTCCAACCACACTGAGGCGGATCTGAAGAGTAAAGACTGGGTGTTCATCAACTACACATACAAGCGCTTTGAGGGGCTGACAGCACGAGGAGGCATCCCATCGTACATGAAAACTGGGAAGAGATAGGCTTCGATAGCACTTGAGAACTTGCTGCACTCTTTCAGTGGTTGTTTTCCCAAAATGAGACGTTCTCCATTGCTCCTCCTCACATCTCTAGGATCCTACATCATCCGTTTCCTGTTTAGACTCTCCCATTTATGGATGTGGACTTCGCCCACACTCAATCCATAGAAAGACAAAAGTTTTATCTAAGGGCTTCTTTTCCTTTAACACCCTGAATGTGCTCATTTCATCCCTGAGCTTTCGGTTTTATACTTCTTAAGGATCTAACATTTAAGGCAATCATATTTTAGGTTGCCAGATTTTATACATTTTGGAATGGAGATATTTTAGTACTCTGACACTGGTAAAAAAAAAAAAAGGGCTTGAACGGAAGCTAGTTAAACCTCCTGCACTCATAATTGGTTTTAATTGCATTAGCAGAGGTGGATCATCAGTTGGTTATTTCCATAAACTAGTATTTGTGGTAGAAGCCCTGTCTCAGCATTTTTCAAGTCCTCGTCTGCTGTACACATTTTAAAGACTGAAAACTTCCATTGTGTCCAATAAGATGGATGTTTTGAAAAATCCATACTTACTGTTTTTTTCTCGTGGTCACCATCCAAGATCTCAGTGACGGTGGATAACATGGGGCTTCATAATCAGTCTTTTCTGAATGTGATACACACAAACCCCCGGAGCTGCAGATGATGCCTTACATACGGATCCTTCCTATACACCAGCAGAAACATCATGAATGCATTTACCAATCAAACCAAATTGTTCATCAGCTTGCTAGCAAACATTACCAGCTGATGTCAAAGACCAAGCAAACTCTAGCAAACGGACAAGTGTTTGTTTTTTATTCAATGGGTCATTTTAGCCACTGACTGATTCAGAAGTTGCTTGGTGCTAATACTGTCGTTTCTCTTAAAAAATGGGCTCATTGCTGATGTTTGGGGAACAAAGTCTCATTTTTTTGCATCTTGAGGAAAATAACAACACTATTCAGGGATTTGAATTTGATCGAGTCTTCCATTTTAATATTGGGGATGATATTACCAAAGAGGCGCCACTTTTGATCGGCTTTATGGGCTTGACTCTCGATGTTGTTTGGTCGTGGATGCTTAAGCTTTCATACAGCATTAATTATACGTTCTTAAGCTGTTAACGTATAAACTTGTAGCAAAAGATTCATTCCATAATGGTTCCAGTCAGTCTGCGTTATTGGATGCTGCTTGTATCAGCATGTTGCTTGTGATGGCTGACTTTGTAAAAAATCAAACAAAGGTGTCCAGTACAATTTTCAGAAGTGTGTGAGATTCCAGACAGAGAATGACTGAGTCATATTTCAACAATCAGGACCCATATGTCTTCTTTCTGTGACCAAATTGAATGTATCTTGAAGATTTAAATAGGCTTCTAGAAGTTGCATTTGTTTAGGATTGGCTGCCCTGGAATGATCGGAGATTCCCCTGAATGCTTGAGTGAATAATTTGATGACTAAACAGCATGACAAAGGTTTTGTATATGGAATTGCTTGTTAGATCTCGAGCTGAGCAGCTGTTGAACACAATATACTGCAAGAGAAATATTATCACAAGTAACGGATTACTGTATCGCAGAATGCTACAAATAGAAGTAGCATGAAATTGTGATTGAATAGTGTTTTTTATCCTTAGAGCAATATGTGACCGTCTTAGGTCTGGATGTGTATTATTATTATTATTATTATCCTTTTTTTAATATATAAGAGTGGCTGGAGATTTTCATGCTGTCTGAGAGTCGGCCTGTTGCATGTTTTTGTGTGCTGGACAAATCAAAAGAGCTAAGAATGAGTTGGAGAATTTGTATTTAGATTTTTCTTTTTGCTGCTTTGTTTATTTGTTTCACTTGTTCTTCTGTTTTTGAATGGGAATATGTGAGGGTGATTTCATGGTTATCGCTTATGAAAGATGGCTTGATGAACTGATACACTGTCCACAAGAAGCAGATCACAGGCTGGGCTGCTTTGTATCTCTTGATGCTGTATCTCGCATGCTGAAAATGACCATGAAACCAGCGTGTCATAATGATAGTGTGTCTGTTTTCAAATCTCACCTATTTTTCTGTGGGTTTCTTGCTTGCAACCTTGTCCTAATGTGAGGATACTCTCTTTGAATGAGAAAAATTACTTTTTCTTTTTTCTTTTCAAAGATTAACAATGCACCTTTTGCTAGTTGTGATGTCATGTATATTTAAAACACACACACATTGACACATGGCAGGTTGTTAAATACACACTGAATGACTGTTGTGTTGTTTGCCTGTAAAAGTTTGTATTTCTTTTTGCAACTTTTTTTTCACCTAACCGGATGTAGACTAGTCTTAAGATTTCTGGGGTCTACATTTACTTGCTTAGAGCTAAAGAAATAACTACACCAATGTGTATAAAGGAGTTTATTCACACTGGCACTAGTCCTTACAAACTATCCAATGTTTTGCTGTTAATCCAGTGCTGATGGAGGAACAGCACTCCTGCTTCTGGATGGTTTGAACACCGTTCCAGTTTTCACTGATGTCACATTCTGCTGTGGGAGGTGGACGTTATTCCTCTCTCTGCCTTAAGTTTGAGTTGTAGAGTGTTTGTGGATTTTTCCTGCGCTCACAGAGCACCTTTCACTGGTTTATTTGTTTGATAGAGAGTTTGTTTTTGAGGTGTGGGCACACTTTGACCTGTTAAACGTCCTGAATAAAATTCCAGTTCATTTAAATGAGTGTGAGGCTCTTCTGTTCCTCTTACATAGGAACATTTTGTTCCTTAAAACGTATATTATACATTTTTTATTCATTTTAAAAAGTCCCTTCAACTATTCTAACAAAGTGAATAAATCTATCTTATTAAGACTTTTTTTCTTCTTCTTTTTGAAGAACATACCGTGCTAGAAATGTATTTTAATCTGAAAATCGTTATGGTTAATTATCTTTTGTCAACTGAATTATCAACCGCTGTTATAATGTATGTGATTGTTTTAAAGTAAGGCTGCTTTAAGTACAATTTAAAGGGATAGTTTACCCAAAAAGTTATTTGGTCATCATTTACTCAGCCTCCAGTTGTTCCAAACCTGCAGGAGTTTCTTCTGCTAAACACAAAAAAAGATAGTTTGAATACTGTTGATTAATCATGTTAATGGCTACTGTCAACATTCTTAAAAATATATTTTGTGCTAAATGGAAAAAAGTAACTTGTGTACGTTTGGAACAACTTTTGAGGGTGAGCAAGTGAATATTTTAAGCATTGTTTCCTGGCATCCATATTAGGAACCTGTGACTATACTCAACCCATTGTTGATGCCGTGAACTCTCTGACCTTTTAACACAAATGTAATGTGAATCTTTTCAGTTCACAGTTCATTAACAGCTCTGCTCTATAAATAGTACACAGATAGTCTGAACATGTTTTTCAATCGCATGCATTTATGACTTGGTCAAACTCATTCTTAACACTTTGCATCAGTGACTAAGGACTTTTTTAATCTTTTAAGCGTTTTCAAACATTGTTCTGGGAAAGTTGAGCTGTTCTTCTAAGTGTTATCCGGTAAAATCCCCACAAGAGCAGAAGGATGAGTGCTGCTATTGCAGCAGATACGGACACACTTATCAGTGCCATGTTTCGGACGATGCTGCTGGGATACGGGTTTCCTGTGCTCGTCGTGTTAGGAAACAGACTCTCAGGGTTTTCCCAGTGAATCAGACCTTTAGCAAAGTCTAAACTCACTTCTTTAGGTGATAAAACTTTCACCCCTTTATACATCCTCTTCACTCTTCGTTTGCCGGTGTCTAGTACGTCACAGCGGTATGTCCCAGAATCCTTTTCTCTAAGGGGGTCTAGCACCACCTTGTCCAGGCTCAGGGCTTCATAGCGGCTGAATAACGAGTCATCAGAAGTGATGATTCCACCGGCGAAGCGCCAAGACACCACAAATGCAAAGCGGCCCATGGCTTCCATCACTTCCTCTAAGCAGTCTAGCACCAGGCGCTGACCAGCAGTAGTTGTTTGGGTCTTTAGTCCACACTGCCAGGTGTCTAGGCAGCGGATGGTCCTCATCTTGCAGGAGGTGCTGGAGATGTTTCGGTTTCCCCCAGTAGGGCAGAGCTCTTGAGTGCGGAGGCCAAGTCCGCAGGTGGCACTGCAGGGAAAACTGCGGGTGATGACCCAGGTGCTGATCATCTCCAGTTCTTGCAGTTCGGCTTGGGTTAAATTGTTACACTTGCTTGGAGATTGGAGGAACATCCAGTGCAACAACACCAGCCAAAGTGCTGAATGTGCCATTGTGACTTCTGACACTGCTGCCAGAAAATATCCAGAATGAGAATCTGTAAGCCCAAATATTTATATAAATTAATTAATGTATGTATGTATATATAAATGTGTATATATATATATAAATATATATATATATATAAGATTCTGATCATCAAACCAGTTTTAATACCGCACAAAGATAATGCAAGTAAATACAAAATGCAGTTTTTAAATTATGATTTAATTTATTAAGGGAAAAAAAGTTGTTTTAACATTTTAACATACCTGGCCTTACATGAAAAAAGAATTGCCCCCTTGTGTTAAATCATGAAAGAAATGTAAGTAACCCCATTATTTAAAAAAGCGGAGTAAAATTTCACTACCCACACCCGGGCATAATTACTGCCGGACCTGCTGAATCAAGAAATCATAAAAAGAACCTTTCTGCCAAAGTGAAGCATGCTTGAAGAGCAACACATCATGACGCGATCTAAAGAAATTCAAGAACACATGAGAAAAAAAAACAGTTTACATGTATCAGTCTGGAAAGGGTTATAAAGCCATTTCTAAGTTCAGAACCACGGTCAGAATCTTTATCCACAAATAGAGAAAACTTGGAACAGTGCTGAACCGTCCCAGGTGTGGCCGGCCTACCAAAATTACTCCAAGAGCGCACAGACGAAGAACACAACAACATCTAAAGAACTGCAGGCCTCACTTGCCTCAATTAAAGTCAGTGTTCATGATTCAACAATAAGAAAGAGTCTGAGCAAAAACGGCATCCATGGGAGAGTTCCAAATGAAATGGACTGATGAGACAAGTGTTTTTTTTTAGTTTTTTTTTTTTTAAATTGTATTTATGTATTTTTTGGGAAGGTGTTTGTACCATTACATCTGGCGTAAACCAACACAGCATTTCATAAAAAGAACATCATACCAACAGTCAAACGTGGTGTGATGGTCTGGGGCTGCTTTGCAGCTTCAGGACCTGAACGACTTGCCATAATTGATGGAACCATTAAGTCTGCAGTCTATCAGAAAATCCTGAAGGAGAATGTCCGGGCATCAGTTTGTGACCTCAACGTTGTGAAAGACTCCAAAGGGTGCAAACAACCAGTTATTATATTTAGGAAGCATTTACTTTTTCATGCAGGGCCAGGCACGTTCTTAATAAATGAAGTAATTATTTCAAAACTGCATTTTCTATTTAAATGGGTTATATTTGTGTAATATTAAAATTAAATTTGTACAAACATTCTTAGCATACATGTATTAAATCAACATATTAACTAATGTAAACATATCTATAGCACACCTGAATATTTACAGTTGTGGTCATAAGTTTACATTATCTGCATTCTGTATACTGTGTTGTTACCTGGATGATCCTTGGATCAAGAATCATGTGTATGTAAACTTTTGAATGGGTTAATTTTTATGAGTTAAATTATTATTTTCTGTTGTGGATTATATGTTCATGTATTTTATGTGAAATATCTTATACAGGTCAGTACTAAATAAATAAAAAACACGCATTTTGTATGATCCCTCTAATTTTGGGAAAATAATTACAATTTTGCAGATATTGTGGAAAGAAAAAGATGTATTTGATATGTCAACTTATCATTCAAAAACAAGAATATATGGGCCTTACCTTAATTGCGGTGTTCAAAAGATATGAGAAGTTAAGATAAAAAAAAAGATAAAAAGATAACCCTGCAACTTTTAAGATTCGATTCTGCATTCTCTTTATCGCGTCATATTGGACGTCTGTTGCGTCTATCACGTGCGCTTGGATTAAGTCGGGAAAGCACGTGCTTAAAATAATATTTTGCTGTAACTGTCGGATAAAACATGTTTATTTGTTGTTAACAGTTAATATATTTTATTTGATGAATATTGAATAGTGTTTTTTTTTTTTTTTTTACAACGTTTGTGTTCGATCTTGCCACAAGATGGCGCTCAGTCTCACAGAACAAATGCAGTGTGATTAAATGGTTTGGATTACGGTTGTAGTCGTGATAAAATAACTGTTGATGATATTATCTCTGTGTCACCTATATTAGTTTAAGTTACTGGTAAATCACACATTTTTAAGTTATGTCAAAGCATGCAGTGGTAACTATAAGGCTAATCTACAGTTAGTCTAGGCAGCCCTTAAGCCAAGTAAAGCAGAACTAGAGGTTACTGACACCTCTCAAATGTCAGACAGCAATGATGCCTGGGGCTGAAAGACTCCTGTGGGGTAATAGTGATTCAGACCAGGCCAACGAGTCATTCTTACCCTTTAAATTTTTGCCCATTCATTTGGTGGAGCCTGGTGGTTTGGTGGCCATATAAGTTGTGTGTTAGAGAGGGATAGATAACTTAGTCTTTTGTGATGGGGTAAACAGGATGTGGACAGGCTCTGATGGCTGTTTTTTATCATGCTGAGGAAGCATCACCTCAAGGGCACAGACAGTACGAAGAAAGAAAGACAGACCAAACAAGCATTAAAGGAGTAGTTCAGCCCCGAAGAAAATTCTGTCATCATTTACTCACCCTCATGTTCTTCCAAACCTGTATGTTTTTCAATGTTCTGTAAATCACAAAAGAACACACACACACACATATATACACATACCGTATACATGCAAACAATGCTAAATGTAATTTGTTTCAATTTCTCACTAGAACTAGTAAAAACAGGGTTTTAAAACCTTCTTACTCTGTTTAGCCCTCTTACCATTAAGGAAAATACCCTCTTGATGGCTTTAATGATTAAATTAAACATATCTGAGTGTTCATATTTAATTCTGTGGAAACTTTTTTTTTCACTTGATTTTTGCAGAAGTGTTTTGAGCTTTGTCCAAAATAAAAAGCACATTTTAGATAGTATGATGAATGCATGTACTATGTAATACAGATGAAAGATACATTTGTCTTGTTGAAATTGTCATGTGGCCTGCAATTCCAGCATTGCTGCTCA
Source organism: Carassius gibelio (assembly GCF_023724105.1). Classification (NCBI taxonomy): domain Eukaryota; kingdom Metazoa; phylum Chordata; class Actinopteri; order Cypriniformes; family Cyprinidae; genus Carassius; species Carassius gibelio. Next base: position 13,747,718 of record NC_068403.1, on the reverse strand, counting down.
GCAATTAAAACTTCTCTTCCATTGCCTCATGGGATAGTAAAGGATAAACTCTTAAGAATCTTGCCAGAAGTATTCCAGATACTTTCTGTCTACTTTTTTATGAATACTGTAAATTCAGACACGCTGCCCCTTTTAAATACTCTTTTTTACCTTATATATAGTTAACGTGCATATTTGGAGGCAGCCTTTGTTCACATCGCTGGTTCACATTTGTCTCAATAGTAGGCTACAAACAGGATTTAGGTTTAGATATACTGACACCTATTGGCCTGCATGCATTCAAGTTTATGCACCTCTAACTGCTGTGGTTTTACACCAAAACAGTTTGTTTACTCATTAAAAATTTCATTAAATTTTTGTTATTCATTATTGGCGTTTTGTGCTGGTACATGGAAGGTCATTTGATATTAACATGGTGGCACCATGTTAAAACAATTATGTCTAAACTAGAGTCTTCATCTCATGCTAGTGAATATCATTTTAAACGCTATTCATTTTTATTTTATTTTTTCTTAATATATTAAATAAATAAATGAATAAAATACTGAATGCATCAGATGTGATGCCAGAGATGAAAAGAAACTATCTTCTCACAACACTTACACATCTAAAGATAGCAAGGGATCAGTTCATCAATTCAAGAAGACGTGATTTTTAAAGCGGTGCAACTTGCAGACGGTCCCTATAGCGGCAGACTCGCTTCTCTCTCTACAGCTCCCACAACCGACTCGCTTTTCATGTAGTCCACACTGAGCTCTCGTGATCTCACTATTTTGGCTTTTACTGCACGGTTTTGCCAGTGATTTCATGGTTGCTGATCGTTTCAAGTGCACTGCTTTTTTTATTTTTAACATCATTTCGCTCTGGCCACTTTCATCTTTTATGCTGCATGCAGTCGGTGGGCTACTACTCTAGTTGATCTTTTAATCGGAAAGTGTTTTAATGAGATGCAATTTGCTTTACGATTGAATTCGATGTTGCGCGTTGCTACTTTTACAGAAGTTTCTTCAGTTTCAATATAACATTTTCCCTCGCCGCATCCTGGTTGTTTGCAGCGCGCGACGGATCAATGGATTAATTATCACATATTCACATCAGTTTACACTCAACTGGCGTGTACTCTTGTTTGTTTGTAAGACTCTCTCTCTAAGGGTTTTTAAAAATGAGCGAAATAAACACCGAGGAGGACAGTCAACAAGAAAACGGAGACCTCGGCAGCAAGGACTCGGAGCGTCAGCTTCGCCTGAGACTGTGCGTTTTAAACGAGATATTGAACACTGAACGGGATTACGTGAGAAACTTGGCATTTCTGCAGTCGGTAAGTAGACTGGGTTCAATCTAAACTCTGTGAATGTTGCAGTTTGAGCACCCATGTGGCTGGTGACATGTTGCAGTGGTGCGGTTATTGTTACAGTCTCATAAACTGGAGATAAGGTGAAGCTGTCAAGCTGTGTTTTAGTCACTGTACTGGCGTCAAGAAAGAGGAAGAGGGAGAATATGTGAAACGGACAGCTTTTCTAAAACAAACAGTGTTGTCAAGGGTTTTTTTGTGTGACATTTTATAACAAAACAAAAAACAAGGGACTGTTTTGTAGAGGGACTTCTTGGGGGTTCATTAATGATGCTTTAAAAGGACTCGAATGTTGTTTTTCCAAGTGGGTGTTTTAACTCAACCTTATTTTGCTTCATATAGCCTACAGCCCAAACAATAAGGCTCAAGTACCAATTCCATCATTTATTTTATTAAACACACACAAAAATGATTCTGTGGGTAAAACATTTTTCAAAAATTGAAATCAAAAGCCCCTTTAAACCATATTACACACACATCTGATTAAGAATAACTTTTTAACTGACTCATTCTTATTTGTTGTACTTTTCCGTTCTCCGTAGGTTGGAGATGACTGAAGTGTGAACACTTTCAAACCGAGAAACAAGAGTCTGTCACTTTTACTGCCTTTTTAGTCATTCAAACAAGCTCTCTTACATTAGAATATATTTCCTGGTCATGTGCCATTTCCTTTTATAAGCTCTATCTCATAAAATCAGCAGCGACTCACGTAAGAGGTGGGATTTTCAGGGTCTAGTAAATCCCCTGTAACTTTCAGAACACTTCTTTTTTCTTTTTTTTTTTTTTGGTAAAACCGGTTGTGCTCATCAGCATACAATCCTGCTCAGCTCAGAGCCTGTGTTCTATAGTGACAGCCCTCCTGGAGCATCACTGACCCTCCACAGTATTTCAATGCCCTGATAACGTTTCTTAACAAGTAAAAAAATAAACAGTCTCCAGATAGTAATTTGGCATACTTGACATGTGTTTTCTTGCTCTGATTAGCATCTGATCAAGACATAGCATGCCTGGATTTAAGAACAGACAATCGTGAGCCCATTCATATTCCAACCTTACTACATATTTCAGTGTTTTAGAACTTATATAAACCCTGTTCTTCAGTTTTTCGTGCGTTCCCAAATGCATTTCTCACATTCCACACCAGCACATTTGTCCCAGTCCAAAACCTCTTGATCCTGGGATAAATTTAACAAGATCAAAGCAACTTGAGGGGTTTTACAAACACGCCAATGAAGGGTTAGCAGCCTTACAGTTATTAAACCAGTTTTATAACAATCCCTCATAATCATATTGGCCTGTTAAGCTTCTGGAGTACAGTGGCTTTGTGTGGAAGCTGCCAGTTGATGACGTCGAGACGACTGTGGCAGTTTAAGATTTAGGAAAGGCACTGTTTCTGGTTTGCTGTGAGAGGATGGGTTCACTTGTCCTAGTTATTGTTCTTTCTCTGCATATGGGAAGAATCTTAGGTCCCTGTCATCTGCTGAGTCTCAGAGGGATTCATCTCCCAAGCGGTGCGTTTGATGTTATCTGATCTGGAAGCATTAAGTGAAGCGCGACCAATCAAATTAGTCCCTGCAGATGCACCTGACGGCCTCTCGTCAAGATGTGCTGACGCAGGTGAAGCGAAGCGGACAGGGGTGCATCAGGTGAAAGGGAGAGGAAGCCGCTTCGTCTTTCAGCATCTGTGTCTTTCCAAGGGCCTCGGTGTGAAAAACAAGGCCATGCTTGAGATCGATATCAGAGACGTCTGCCTTTCAACTCATGGATGGCACTCTTGGTGGTCTTAATGCTCCTTTGTCAGCACGCACAGTCATTCCAAACTTCACTGGCTGCCACACTCTAGGGAGACTGATAATTGCTTCATGAATTTGTTTAGATATTTAAGTAAGATACCCAAACAACTTTTATTAGACCGAAAGGTTTCAGGGCTGTGGCTTTGTTGCTCCCTGAATGGCTCTTCATGCATCTGTTTATCTGTGGAATTCCTCAAGGAATCTCAAAGATATCACAAAAGGATAATGTCATGGTTTCAAAGCAAACCAGGCTGTGATGTGAAAACAGTTGGCAGAACCGAATATTCCCTGATGAGTCTTGTTTAGGCATTATGCCAAATAATGATTTTTTTTTTATTTTGTATATATATATATACATACAGAGTAAGGTTTAGATTTTAGGATTAGGAAAACATTCTAACCAGCACATTTTTAATGTTTTTTAGAAGACTGTGCAATCTTCTATTTACTCTGAGTGAGATGTAGGGAAAGGGGTGTGTAGAAGAATTGAGTCAAAAGTTCAAGTTGCTCCCAGAGTGACCTGTCCAATCAATGGCATTTTTTTTTTAACTCCAATGATCAAAATTTTTGGCAATATTATTAAGAAAAGCAGATGGCAAATGCTTTTTACAATTAAAATATTATTAATAATTTATTATAATTTATTGCTTTAGTATTTTGAATAATTGATTAAATATTGTAATGTTAAATGATTTATTTGAAAATGAATTATATTGTTTTATTTAAACAAGCTTTTTTGAGCATCTACAGCGTTCACGTGGCCATGTAAAACTGTAGCCTTTTTATTTTTATGTGTGAATTATTTAATTGATAAATCATTACTACATCTTATCCTTGAAAAAAAGTGAAGGAAATAGTGAATGCATTACAATTCAAAACTTTGTTTTTTGAAAAGATCTCTTATATGCTCAACAAAGCTTCATGAATTTGATCAAAAATACTGTAAAAACTGTGATATTGTGAAATATTATTTTAATATGAGAATTTATATTAATATTTTGATGGTAAAGCTGAATATCCAGCAGTCATGCCTACAGTCTTCAGTGTCACATAATCCTTCACAAATCATTTTAATATGCTGCTTTGGTGCTCCGAAATTAATAATAATTTGTGCCATTATCAGTAATATTTACTTTCACTTTCATCAATTTAATGCATCCTTATGCATGAGCCCAATATTAAATCCTTTATTAGTAGGCTACATCCCATTCAACAGACCTTTTAAACAATTAAGATAAGCTGATTTCAGGGAAAGTTTCCCTGGAGAAACCTGAGGGTTAACGGTCTTCCACGGGTAAAAAAAAAAAAAAAAAGTAGGAGATTGTGATTCAGTTAACTTTTGAGTTCCTAAATGTAAGAGCTTCAGTGTTTGTATATGACCGGGATCCGTTTCCTGTGTTGGGATCTGTGCCCCCTCTAATATCTTTGCTGCCTGTGCAGCTGTTGTTAGTTTGTGTGGCCCAGCTGGGCTCCTGTGGACAAGAGTCTGTTCACCCAAACAGAATGACATGAATGTATAGAGGAGCAGGGGAGGAAGTCAACCTGGCGCTTCCCGCTTGCTGATGATGTCTCTGTCTGAGTCCTTGCAGGAGGGACGCACAAGTGTAGGCTTTCTGTTTTCATTTACAGACTTGATCAGCACCACAGTGTCACAACCTGCTATCCAGCAACCATATGGCTCAGCGGGATACACGTCTGCGCCCGCCAAACTATGGAAACAATCCTCAGCTTAGATAAACTGGTATTTTATATTTTCTGTGTAAGCTGCAACTCTATAGACCAGATGCCCAAACCAGGGCCTGTGGGCCAGAGTTAGCCTGTGATGACATGTGTCCTTCCATTGTCTTGAGGACCTGTTTCTCTATGCATTTATAAGTAGTTCAGATTTATAAACCGTTAATTGCCGGTCCTTTGCAGTTATTTATGAAATTTACTATACCAGATTGTTTCAGTGTATTATTGCCTGCCTGATGTGTTTTAGAGGCTTAGATGGATGTACAGAATTAATCCATAAGAAGCTTAGATGGATGTATAGAATTAATCCATGAGAAGTTTTTTGCATGCTAAACTTGGGTTCTCTGACCCCTGTGGACCCTCCAGATGCACAGTAGTACTGATGATCATCAGTAGCGGCACCTGTATTAAAACAGTCTGCAGCTGTGAGCTCCTGCCGCAAGCTCTGCCGATTACTCTACTATATCCTTTAAAATGTCAGATTATCAGTGTTTTAAAGCTGTGACAAATCATGCGTTATAAGCCAAGCCCAGGACACAGAGGAACAAGTCAGCACCAGGAATTTCAGGAATCCCTTTAACTTTTCCTGAGTTCAGTTAGCTTGGTAGACCTTTCCTCGTGTTCAAGCATCTGATATCAAACAAACACAGGGATAATGTTGCTAATTATAGCCTCATTTTTAATGCTGACAAGATTTGTGGAGGGGGTTGAGTTTCCTCATGTTCTACTCTGATAACGCATCACTTGAGGGAAAAACAGTTGAAGGAAAAGTGCTTTTGTAGTTTGAGCTGTTTCCGATGACTTTTATGATGTCTGTACTCCGTAACACCCAAAGACCCAAGGATATCTGGAAAAGAACCAAACACAAGCATTCATTTCTACAGTAGTCGTTTGGTTCTGGAGAATTCTATAATCAGTCACCTGAGCCATCTCTGTAATGCAGGGATGTCCAAACCTGCCCATAGAAGTCTAGTGTCCTGCAAAGTGTAGCACTAATTTGTCACAATATACTATACCTGCCTGGAAGATTTGATTAATTATGAAGAATTTGATCAGCAGGTTCTGGTGTGTGTAATTGGGGTTGGACACTGACCCTCCAAAAACAGGATTTTATACCCCTGCTGTAATTAGATAAATCACTCGAGAGCCACAGGACTGTGTGAAAACTGATTGGTTGATGGTATCCCAGGAATGCACACAGTCCCAATCTACAGCATAGACCTTACAGATAACAATCTAATATGCTGATTTGATGCTCAAGAAACATTTCTTATCAGTATGAATGTTGAAAACAGTTCTTTGATGAATAGAAGGTTCAGAAAACCATTTATTTGAAATATAAATCTTTTTACATTTCTTAAAGCATTGTAGATTTCTTTATTTGACACTTTTGATCAATTTATCACATCCTAGCTGAATAAAAAATAATAAGCATACTGCCTCCAAATTTATGAATGGTAGTGTATGTTCCCTGCAAGTGATTTTATCAGAAAACACAGCTAATTTTGAATTGTCTATGGAGTGAAGAGTTTGTGGTGTCTACCATCGAATCCGCACAGTCAAACATATTTAATATTCTGTTGTGTGTTGAAAGATTTTGGGCCAATGATTGTTTGGCTGTTATACAGTATTAACGCCTGTATAGCTGAGTGGATTAAGCGTGCAGCGGTGGAAAATACACAAGCTTGTAGAGTGAATATACATTTAATTACTGAAAACTTTATAATTCAGTCGTATATGTGAAAAACAAGTAAGTAAAACAATGCACAAGTTACTTAACAGTAGTGAGGGAGAAAGGGAGGGAGAGAGAGAGAGAGAGAGCACACTCACGCATTTCTGTTGTGTGATCTTTGATGTTCACTCACTTAGCACACATTTGGATTATAACTAAATCGTAAAAAAAAAAAGACAGTTTATAGGGGCATTCACTAAAAATAGCATTTATTTTCAACCTTAGGCAGACTCTGGCAAAAGTGAATCTAGCAGCCTGTGTGTAATGCGCTAGACAGTACGTTACCACTGTCCCTATCGTATGCCCAGGAGACTACAGGCTGTCATTAAGGCTAAGGGTTGCCCGTCTAAGTATTGATAGTAAATACTAACAGCTGTATGAATAATTTTTTGTTCATTGTAATCCATTGCATACCTTTCTATCACAGTTATCAAACATTATCAAGATGAATTTGTTCTGAGACAGTTTAACTATGAGTTCTTGTCATATTTTATTACCATCTTCTAAGCTATAGAGAATAAACTGTGATCATGTAAAATGTTGAAGGTGTCTGAACAAATTTTGGTTTGACTATATATTTAACAAATTAAGTTGACCAGCTTTTTACAAATGTAATAAAAATATCGGTATCAGTACTCGGTATCGGCAATTACCAAAAATAAAAGTATCGTATTGGGCGAGTACTGGAAAAAGTGGTATCGGTGCATCGCTACTGATTGGTGAGTCACTGTGAGGTAACGAGCACAGCATGAAACTGATACAGTCATCTGTGTTCCTGACCACGCTGACAGAGGCCTGAGAGAGCTGTCGATGAGTTATTTATTCAGATATCAAAAACAGAAACACATTGGGATATGTAACCAGCCAATGGTGTAATAACTGTCCCCTGCTCTCACTAGATTCACACCTCTGATTTAATCGCATCTACCTAAACATGTGAATAAGGTATGCCTGTTGGCACCTCTTCATCTTTAACAAAAAAGCTGACAGCAAACAAAGCCATGTGTTCGATATTATGAATGCTATCAGACGGAGGAGAGGTATGCAGACCACAGGCATATGGGATAAGACTTTTAGCAGATGTTCCCAAAATGTTCAATAAACTTCGGATTACGGCTTGCAGCATTACACTGACACTTACATAACTCTGCTTTAAGCAGGTCTGTTTTATGTTCCTGGCTGTTTAATTATTTAGGTGATGAGGATTTATGTGCATGTATGGGGTTTGTTTTCCTTTGGATCTCTTTGTGGGATAGTGGCTGTGATTATTTACTTGAATCTGATACAATACTTGTGCTTTCTCACTCTCTCTTGACCGCCAATAGCCTTGATTGTGACCCCATCACAAACATTACTTTTGCAGCTATAGACAATAGCCCCCTACTGGAGAGGCATGTTTTGCAAAGAGAAAGGCAGCAGTAAATAAAAGGCCATAATTGAAGTATCGACCCTTGACACCTTTGTCCAGAAGAGCTCTAAGGAATTCCTCAGTTGTCCTCAGGGAATTGCCCCTGCGGTTTGTGGCCAGGGGCCGGCCGTAGTGTCATGACTCTTGAGATATTTTTTGCGGGGGGATCTTCAGATGTAGGCTATAGCTTATTCAGTTGCTTCTGAAAGGGAAGAAATATGAACAGCGTGATGTTAACTTATCCCACTTACCTCATCATTGGACAAACAAAGGAGCGTGTAGTATTGATGGATGTGAATTGTGTCAGAATGATTGGAACTGAATTATTTACTTGAGTCCTAAAGAACACTTGAAGATGGAATTAGGCCAGTTAGCTTAAACTAATGCTTGCTTAAAAATTCATTAAAGGTCATTAATTTAGGTAACTAAATAAGATATATATCAGAGAGCTTAACTAAAGTAAGCCATTGGAATTCATTGACATAATGTTTACTGATTCTTAAAAAAAAAAGGGATATTTCACCTAAAAATTGGTCTTCTTTTTGTATTTTTTTTGTATTTATTTTTTAATTGAATCACTTTCATGTTATTCATGTCAATTTTATTTTTAGGAACCGATTGATAAAGGATAAAGAAAGCAGCGGTGAATTTGAAAACTGTGAATCAGACTTCTCACAACATATTCCAAATGTATTATGTTTCAGATCAGTAGGCGGAGAATAGACTTTTGGGTTTGAACACATTTAGTCACAAGTGTTTCTGTGCTATGAAAGAAAACCTCTGAAAGTGGAAAATCTCAAATGGTTTTAGACACCGTTCACACTTGGATTTTGTTGTGTCGATTTACATATGTATATTAATACCAAGTGTAAACAGGGCTATTGTGTCAACGAGTTCAAGGCTGGATCAAGTCCAATTTGTGAATGTAATGATACTGCATATAATCAAAAAGCCTGGAATCTACTAGTAAACAAGGAATTCTTGCGAATTAATTAGTTATTTTTGGAGCTTATTACAAGTGTGGAAAAAATCTAAATGAAGATTATTTAAAATATTAAATCATATCAGTCATGTGGAATTAGTGAACTGTCATTTTTGTATCATATATAGAACTTCAAGCAAAACCTGCTGTTTGATTGAATTATTACTGTTTGATAATGAATGAACTCATTCAATCTGTACTTTAATCTGTCATAACCCTTTAACGGATGTAAAGCATCCGATGTTTTGTAATCTTGTGGGTGTATTTCCTGTGGTAAGATGGAAGAGTCTTGTCCAGCCACCAAAGCCACTCTTAGGATGATAATCAATGAAGAAATGACAGAAATCGTGCATTTGTAATTTGACTCTAATGAAGCAATACTGCAATAATGATGATACACTTTGTGGCTTTTGGGCTGAATGTGCGTCAGTGATATTGAATCCATTATTCTAGAGGGAAGTAGGAATGACACATCAGTAAATTAGATAATATGCACACACGCATATGAGCCTGTGGTAAATGACAAAGTAAGCTGCTGCAGTTGTTCAAGGCCAAATAAATACCATTATGCGTCAGTACACTCCAAAGGTAATTAAACAGTATGTGTTTGTTTGAGTACTCATGCAAGTGTCTCTCTATGTGAAGTGATAATGATTGCTGTCTGTTGTTGTCGTATGGGCTAGCTCAGGGACCACTCTGTCCTTTCCCCCCTGTGGTGATTGAACCCCTGGCTCTCATGGCACCTTTCCATGTGCTCAATCACTCTTCCATGTAGAGGAGCCCAAATGCCTTCCAGATGGCCAATCCAATCTGGACTGAGATCTTATCTGGACTACCACATGTCAGCACCAATCGTTTGTAGCATTACTGTTCAACGGTCAACCAGTGTTGGATTTTCCATACCCTCAAGCTTCTTAATGATATAGTAGGGTCACAGACAGGAGTTTTCTTGTGAATGAAGCCATTTTGCGTAATGCAATGTACACAACTACCTCACATTGGAAGCATATCTTTAATTGTTTTTGCTTGGCAGATGAGAAAACAGGTGGAAAAATCTCATTACATTAAAGGGTAGATCAAAACCATATTCCATAGGGCTGTGACGGTGGCAGATTTTTACTACTGTTGTGGTAATGGATCAACAACCGCTGGTGGTGTGGTGTTGATATTAGTGGTCAACTGATATGTGTTGTTTTGACAGATAATGCTGATGTCTTGGAAAGCAGGGGGGGCGATACAACAAAATACTTATTATAATCACTGATGCTACACTGAATACACTTGTCCTACTTATGAGCTACTGACAAATGTCCTGTAGACACAAGACAGACTCAACCTGTAGTGAAGCGGCGGTGTCATGGGCCAGTCATTTGCATCGTGGGAACTTATACAAACGCGGATGTGTGAACCACTCAAACCATCCTAGCAACAACTCAGAAGATCATAGGCAAGCACCACTCACAACATCCTCAGAGAATCTAGTTTGGAAAGTCATCTTAATCGGGCCTTGTCCAGATTGCCATTAGGTTATATAGCATAATCTAGCTCAGTGCATCAGTGCTGAGTGTCTCGTCCCTTGTCACCCTCATTTTTTTCTGTCTCTCTTCATGTCATGTCGTGCCATGGCTCGTTTCCACCCATGTGTGCAGCTCAAACAGCCGTGAACTTTGAAGCCCCTCATAGCGGAAGTGCGTGACAGGGGGTCGAACTCAAAGAGGACTTTGTTACAGCAGCCGCTGCTTGAGGGGTGGTGGGGAATCAGAGTCATGAAGAAAGAGGGCAGAGCTCGGATCCCCTCTTTCAAACCTCATCCTCCTGTTACTGGGCTCTTTGTCTCCATTAGCTGGGTTGCGGCCACAAAGAGGAACCCCCCACCCCACCACCCCAGTTTATTTATTCAATTTCACGCCATGCCGGCCAAAATGGCCCCTTCCTTGGGTCCAAAACTACTTCATACCCTTTTGCAGCTAGGCATATTCTCACAGAGAGCCATGAAAGGGCCCTTTGGAATGGCTGGGGTGTTTTTAGCTGGGCATTCACAGGAAGCGTGAGCATCAGATTCAGTGTATTTTGCTGTTGCTCACATTGTGGGAACCAGTTCGGGTTGTAAAGATTCTCCTCACTTGTTCTGGAAAAAGAGGACAAATGTGTGGTTTTGAGAACTACGGGGGTTCTTATGTGACCCTTTATTGTTCATTCAAAGTTAAAGTACTAGCAAGTTAACACCACTGTTTGTATAAAGCTGGAAAAATCACCTTTAGGCAGGATGCTGTTAGTCCTGACATGTGCTGAGACATTTAACTTGAGGAAGGCTCGGTGAGTTAATGTCTAAGGATGTCCTAGAGTGGACATCCTATAGGTTAACATCCTGTCACTTAGCAGTACCCATAATATCAGACTGGATGAGTTTTTCATCAGGTACCTTCAGCCCTCATAGTGACACACATGGTGCTGTGGGTTTATAGTCAACATGAAATCAAAACTGACCATCTTTACTTTCATTACATATTCCTGGGCTTTTTGCAAGTGGTTCAGCAGTACGTTATTCCAAAGAAAAAATGTGTTTTTTTTCTTTCTAATGTTCTTCTTCTGAAATGACTTTCTTTTTCCACTGATGTCAAGCACGTTGCACAGGCCAGTGGATGATGTTGACATTTAGACATTGTTTTATTATACACACATTTGATCTGACTTTATTCTGGTATTTAACGCCCACTTTTCACAATCCAATCAGTTCCTGATGGGTCACTGAATATCCTTATCCATTCTTAAATAAATCAAATTATAGTGTTGGTGTTTCACTTTGTAAAGTAAGGTGGGTTGGTTTTGTTGTCTTTTCAGTTATTTACTCTACTGTACATGGCAATTTTTGTAGCCTGGTGAATTCTGAACATTCAGATGAATTTGGCTTTTATTTCAAACTTTTTATTATATGCATGTATGTACATGTATTTCCTTCAAACTGTCCTTGCTTTTTTCAGAATGCCTGAGCTCACTTTCTTGTTGTGCATTTGAAACTCCTCATTGTTGCTGCTGTAAAATTACTGCTGAATGAAAGCAACTATCAGGCAAATTGACTGTTAGCAAAGTGTCTGCAGAAATGTCTGCCGTCTATTTCTGCCTGAACGCTGAGTAATCACATTCAGTTTGTGATTGCTATAGAGTCTGAGACAGTAGTCTAAAGGTACTATACTTTGAACGTAGAAATTTTGATTTATTCATACAACGATTAATTGTTAATGGAAAAAGTGTTGCTAATATTCAGGGTTGCTATGTTTACATTCACTGGAGATGATCTGGGGTTGTAAATGTGAAGATATGTGTAAATGTGAAACATTCATGTTTGATGTGTCAATATACATTAGTCTTACCCTGACAGAGAAAGAAGTTTGACATGCTTTTATATCATTTCAGCCCATTAATAGTAGTGTAAGACATGGTTCACTTTGGTTCTCGCTTTTTAGTGTAAACGTGATATTAAAAATGAACTGAGAAACCAAAATTCTCTTGATCTTTTGACATATAAGAGGTCATTGTGTTATAAAAACATCCTGTAAGTTCCAGAACTCAAAACTTTGACTCAAACTTTTGACAAAAACATCTTATATTGAAGGAAGTCTGCCAAAACAACAGATTGTGGAATGTTCTACTCTATGATGTAATGGGTGTGGATAAACCCCGCCTCTCGATTCGCACATGATGTTTAAGAGGGGGGTGAATACGCAGGTCTATGTGGAAACCAAAAGATAAAGATGGCTCTGAAGAAAAGAAGATGCTGTGCATTGCCAAGTTGTGGGAAAAAACTGTCTTTGCATTGCATTCCTTCTGATCCCAACTTTAGGAAAGATTGAATGAACTTTACTCAACCTTTTTTTAAATGAAGTTCTAGACTGTCAGTAAGAACTCTGTGTGTTCACTTCTTTTTTTACTGCGGATTTGTTTACAATACAAGGCACAATTAGACGCAGAATTTTCAAAAATAAAATTAACATTATTATGTGATTTATTATTGCTTTGTCTGTTAAACAGATCATTTGATATGTCGTGAGTATTTATGCATCTATCTGTGAAGGATGTAGACTTTCAAACATACACAAGTGTTAGCCAGTTACTGCAGTGGGGGTTAACTTTTGAGTCTACTATCTGCTACGCCTATTCAAACAGAGCGTTCAGATGAGGGGGGTCAAAAACAGGACAGAAAATTACTATTACTTCTAAATCATGATGTTTTTTCTGTGTAAAAGTCTTGATAACATTTTAAGTGGGCCTCTGAGAACAATACAAAAAAAAACTCCTTTTAAAGTCATATGATGCGATTTCAAATTTTCCTTTCTCTTTGGAGTTTTACAAGTTGTTCGTGAATAGATAAGGTATAAAGTTGCAAAGACTAAAATCTCAAACACAAAGAGATATTCTTTCTAAAAGTTAAGACTTGTCCATGCCCTCCTAAAATGCCTCATTTAACCATGCTAACCATGTCTACATCTATGTCACTGTGTGGGAAGATTTGCATAACACCACCCAAATGTTTACGCAAAGAAAGAAGGCGTAACTTTTATTCTTGCTGTAGTATTGTTGTTGCCGCCACAGCAATGTCGTGGAGACCCTGTGTGTTTCATTGTGAAAACTAAACTACTTTGTTTAGCCTTCCAAAAGAGGACGATATCTGCTTTATCATGCCTATAGCTGATCCATGCTGGTCACTGAGGAAATACATCAACTTCGCTTCGACTTTAACCATGGACGGAATGGAGTCCAGCCCCAGGGTCATCACATGTGGTTGCTGCAAGCCTGCCGGCCACTCCTTTGTCGAATCTGCCGGCCACGCCATTCTCAAGCCCACCATGTGTGACACTGTGTGTTTGGTCTTCCAAAAGAGGACACAACTAGAAATCAGTGGTTAAGTTGTATTTACAACGCCGTTCCAGAACAGGTTAACCCAAATATTCAGATGTGTGCAGCACATTTTATGAACCTGTTTCCTGAACCTGCAGAGTAGCTGACAATGCGTCTGTGCACAAAGAATGTTTCTGTGAAGTGGGGCAGTTCCAACTTTGCAAGGGCAGTCTGGCGCATCTGACTCGCAGTCTGTAAGTACGTTTTTTATATTTAAAGAATTTGACACTGACAATTCAAACACAAGTTTTGAGCAGTGTGGAGTAGTGCTTGTTGTTTGTCGTTTCTTCAATCACAAATGCAGAGAAGGTTTTAAGTTTATGCTGAGCGATATGCAACACGTAAAAAGACATTATAATCCATAATTTTGTCCCGACTGTATGCTACAATTGCCTCATTTGTAATGGGTTTTATTGTTTTTGTTTCATCTTGCTGGGACATGGAAATTTATTTAATTTTTTTATTTTTTACTTTAAACCACATAAACGCACTGCATTACACCAAATACACAACATAATCTACTTTGAAGCAACGTCATGTGACCCCTTAAAATGGGCCATTTTTGCATCTTATTTGAAAGCTTAAAGTATTAGAATATAATTTGATTATCATTTGTTGGACCAGGATGTGACCTGTAGGCTTAATGTTTAGCTTTGTTAGTTCAGAAATTGTACTTGTACACATTGTTCTGTGTAGCGCCTGTTAAAACCGCATATCACGGTTTTTCGAATGTCTCACTTCTGTTTCTTTGTTCAATTTAGTTGAAATCACATGCTACAGTAAAGGCTTAGAAATGTGCCTTAATGCTTTTGCGTTTCTGCATCTTTTTTCCTGATCTGTAGCTTCCCTTGTGGTGTTGAGCAATTTAGGCTCATCCAGACCAATGTTTTCCTGCTGATTTTGATCAGAATCTGACAGTTTCTTTTCTTTTCTCTTCTTTTCTTTTCTTTTGTCAACCAATAGGTAGGTACAAAGGTAACAATCCCAAATGCAATACCTTTTGACCACTTGTTTTAGTCAATGACTTGGAGTGACCGTCTCGTTTAAAGAAATTGCTGAATTTACCCTAGTTTCACAATCAGAGGTTTAAAAAGAGCATGTTGCAATAGCCAGACTTTCCTGATTTCAATAGAGTGCCACTGTACTTGCCCTGTGTGACAGAATTTTATGCTTTTATGTACGTACATGTGGTAAAAAAATAGGATCTCAGTAGCACATAAGAGAATATTCTAGAAGTCAAATAGCTTTGATATCCCCGGACATGTTGATTGTCCACCACACTTTCTTTCACCGTCTGTGTACTGGTCCTGCTAGGTCAACCAGAACAGTGCTAGTCTCGACGCCTGCTGATGGCAGAAGTGTTGGCAGCGGGCTCTTGACCATCAGTCCTGTTTGGAGAGGTTGAAGTCCATGACAACATATGGCCAGTCTGGTTTGGTTCACCTTACTGTCTGACCATCTTTGCCTGACTGCTTCACATCAAACAAAAGGCTTGTTGCCCATGTCTGACCTTCTGTCATTCCGAAATTCAGCATGGCTGATGGGTTAGATCTCCAGCGATGAGAGACAGTAAAGTATGTCAATCAAACTTTCACCCCTTTAGAATAATAGTGTGAATTCACAATGATTTTCTCTGTAAAAATATTTTTTGTTGCTCTGGTCAGAGTCTTTACTTTTGTCAAATCAAGAAGGGCTACAAACACACTATACCCTAAAGGATTGAAGTCTTAGGGTCTAACCCTAACCCTAAAGGATTGAAGTCTTTGAGCCTGAACGATACCTCAAGTCTGAGATGCATTTGTCCTCACTGCCTCAAGTTGTTTCTCGGTTTTAGCAGCACACTGGCATGCATGTGGCCTTATTTTTCTGCACTGACCACACAAAGCTTGTCAGACCGCACCGTTTCCTATCTAGAGTCATATCCTTCCTCTTTTTGTTTTTTTGTAAAGAGAACTCAACTTTATTTCCCCCTTCCTCACAAGTATCACCTCAATTCATACATTGCTATGATTTCGAGGGTGTTCTTTCTTTAAAAAGGGTTATATTTTTAGAGGAAGGTTCTCATTTCCTAATTGCACTCACCATTTACTAATCAGTAGAAAGTGAAAACCAGATTTTCTTTCCTGAAGATTCTTAAAACAGAACATACACGTTGCAGTATTAGCTAGCTGTTTTACAAATTGCCTTTGTTCAGAATCAAAATATTAACTTAAGTATAATGCAATATACATTTTATACCGTATATAAACGTATATATGTTTATATGACGATAGCTTTACTTAAAAGAAACAGTAAAAAGCTCATGAAGTGACTCTCATGGTAACTCTAGAGATTATGTTCATATGTTCATGTACTCATATATTGAGGTGGCAAAGGCCAAAAACACATTGAGCGTCACACGCGCTTCAGTATGTGTGTCGAAACTGTGTGTCTGCTTTATTCATTTACATAGAGACCAGCAGAACATGCAATATTCTTATTTAAAAGGTATATGTGGCTAAATGTATTCAAAAAGTGGCCCATATCGCATTTTGAGTGTTCTGATCTACTCTTGTTTTATCCATCCAAAATTAGGCACATTCCATATTATTGCATTATAAAATAAAGTTTTTTTTATGACTGGATTCCACAATTCTGTCTGCATTTTCCAAATCGCGGAAATCATAGGGCCCTATAAACATTTCAAACAGCTGAATTATTGATTATTACATAACAGCACTGTTTGTTACATGACCTCACCACATATTGCTTTATTGCATATATCTTGAAATTTTTTCCTGACATTTGTTATTCTGATGAAATGATGTTTTGAGAGTGAAAAATCCCAGTTGTTATTACTTCCTGTTCACTTCACATACTGGAAATGGAAGGTCAGGTTAAGCACATTGCAAGCAGTATTTCAGACTCAAGCAATAATAAAGTTTTATTTATCCGTACCGGCAGAAGGCAGCACATTGGCATTGCTAATATCAGCTAATTGAGTTGCAGTGGTGTTTGTTTATCAGAGAGGGACTAAGTGGTGAGTCTGTTTGCATGATAATGAACACCTCTCGTCTGTGAGAGAGGCCGTAAAGGAGGTTATTAGAGTGGCCCATCGCTGTTCAGTGTCTGACTCCTCCAGGAGCAAGCAAGTGTGACAGAAATGGCTCTTCAGGCTCTTGAGGACAGAGATGTGCTGGACCAAAGTGAATGGTATTCACTCAAGTCCTCTGTTCTGAGACCCTGGTAAGATCTGCCCATGTGTCATTGTTAGAACTGAACTGATGCTGGTTATAGCTGCACCTCAGCTGGAAAGTTACATCTGAAGGGTTCAGTTTGTAAGTTGTTTTTACATTTAACACTGTGGGTTGACATTTTTTATTTCGTGGAAAAGTGTATAAAATACTTATAAAAATAAAAAAAGACTTAAAGATAAAGCTATATATCCTTACACAAGGACAAAAGAGGTTTTGTATTTTGTATTTTTATTTTGTGTGCATTATTTATTGGTACTTTTGTATCTGATATGTTTTTTGTATTTGATCCATAGATGTTCATACTGAGATTTAGTTAAATTGAAGATAAAATTGTGATTTAATTTAAAGATTAAATTAAGATTAATCTGAGATAAATCTTCATATTTTCATAAATAAAATAATTTTTTTCAGGGGCAATAACTGCACTTAATAAAACAATATTTCCTTGTACATACTGAATATGGTTACTTATTGATACTTTTTTATGTTTGTGACTGTGATTGTTGTGACATTTGTTCAAGTTTCAGACCAGCAAAACAACTTAGTTCTAGTTCTGGATGTGAATTTATCATAGTGAGAGATAGAACTAAGAACATGAGCAAGTTTTGAACAAATCTAATGGGTTAATGGTAAAGTTTAGACATTAAAGTTAACTTCCACAACACAATAAAATGCACTGACAGAAATGCACTTAACACGGATGTTTATGGGAAATGATTTGCCACAGATGCTGTCGATAGAGCTTCTCGTATATTCCTTTAATGTACACATAATAGAAGCCACTGTTGTGAAAGATATTGCAGTAATTACAGGCCGTATAATGTCACCACAAGTACATATACTTTACATTGATGTTTTGTCCAGGCACATGCGTTTTTAAGGGGCTTACAGGAATTAGTTTACTGTGTGGTAGTAAAAACTGCGGTGGACATCATACATGGCTGTGGTTTGTCAGATGCACTAATGAGTGCATATTCAGTGCTCTGTGAGTGTTTATGTGCAAGTATTACTTCACAGTTTCCATGCGGTATATTGTTTTTGGCAGTAGTCCATCCTCAATACAAGGGTGAAAGGCTGTGCAAGCTTCCGAGTCTTTTTTTTTTCTTTTTCCTCTGTCTCAATAATGACAATCATTGTTTGATAACGTGCTAACTTAAAGGAAAACGCTCTAAACAATGAACAGTGTTGATGTATTGTGTGTGTGGGAAACAGCAGCCTTTTTGTTACGGAAAAGGTTCGCTCTGCCTTTTCCTTCCTGAAATGCAAGAGGCCAGGGTCTCGCTCCTGTCATTGAATTAGTGTCAGTGTTTGGTTAAGGTCACCCTGTTTTGCAGGTGGCAAAATTATAATGTCTGTTTCCTGGCAAAGCTTTTAATTGAGGGGGGAAAAGAATCAGCGAACAGCTTGTTTCCTTTGTGGGGACATATGGACACATTGCTGCTCTTCTACATCTAACAGCCTGTGGCTATTCTACTGTGTGTAATTCTATTCCCCTGTCCCTCTTACCAGCTGGACAGAACAGACAGTCACAGTCTTCAGATATGTAAACCTCATCAGAGTTCTTACAGTTTGTCAGTTTGCCTGTAGACTATAGATTTTCACTCTTTTCCTCGCTCTCAGTTGCATCTGTAATGTCTGGAGCCCTCACACACTTGAAGATTCCATTTGAGAGTTCTGTCCTCTTTTTTTTTTAGTTTTGTTCCAGCTGAAATAAAACGCCGGATCATCTCATTACTGAAAGAGATTGAAGTCACAACAAAATAGCTTGTAAAGGTTGATGTGCAATATTTCATTAGCTCAGTGGCTCTTTGAATCAGAATGAATGAATTCAATTTTCATTTCACACACATGCCCCCGGTCGCACCTGTCATCCTCTGCTGCTGACTTCACACTCTCCGTTGCCCAGAGAAACAGGAACCGTTGCCATGGAATCATAATGCAGCCTTGAAGTATCTGTTTATTTACTTGATTTTTTTGATGTGAGCATGATGCAGGGAAAGGCCAGAGAAGGGCCAAATCATCCCTAGGAAGGAAACTCTTAAACACTCGTCAAGGTGAATGAAGTGTACCTTTTTTCAATGTAACAGTTTCACATATCCCGTCTTACAGAGATGGCTGTATGTAACCCATCTATTAAAATTGTTTGTTGAGCATCATGACCATCCCAACAAAGCAACACGGTCTCAACCAATGGCATGAGTTTGGGCGTGGGGTTTAGGAAACCACTATTCATTATTTTTTGAAAATATTTAGAAATCTTTTCCATAAACTCAATCCATGTCATGCAAACACTCCTTTTACTCTTTACACCCTTCGTTCTGTTTGTGTGGCATTTTGGAGATTCGCATCCTGTCTATAACTCCACCAGCCCCTCGGGCTGAGTCACATGGATGACCATTTTATGGATTACTGTGTATGGGCCATATGAGAGATTAAATTAGCACACGCCTGAGGGACGGGCCCCTCGCATTGCCGCCAGGAACTGCAATGAACAATAAGACCACCATCATCACTACCCATATTACACTAGGTGTCAGTTACAAGTGAGTTCAGGTCCCTTCTGGGAAATCTGACTTGCAAAACATTTCATTCCAAACCTGTATGACTTTCTTTTTTCTAAAGAACACAGAAGGATAATTATTTTGACTAATGTTTAGACTGTTTTTGTCCATACAATGATAGTCAATAGGGTCCAAAACACTGTATAGACAACAAACGCTTTCTTCAAAAATATAGTTTTTGTTTTACAGAAAATAGAAAACCATGGAGGTTTGGAACAATAGAACTGAGTAAATGACAAAATTGTAATTTTTGGGTGAACTGTCCCTTTAAGTTGAATTGAGCATTTCTTGAGTGCAAGCATGTGATTTCAGATGATGTTTACAGCTAAATGTGTTGGAGAGTTTCTACAAACAAACACTCTTCTGAGCATAAGCTGCCATCCTAAATGTCTTCCAGAGACACAGAAGTGTGACCGAGAGTTGGTCTGTCATTATCAGAAGGACGCCAGGAGGAGATACAGCCAGTGCTTCTCATTAGTGAACTTTTCCTCCTGTTATGTGGTAAAGGAAAAAGAGGCGTGACAGCCTGCATTTAAGCTCTCACTCGCCTTTTATAATCTATGAGACTGGCGACGAGAGATTTTTCTACCGAAACAATCAGCCCTACGTTGACGCACAAAATCACCTCACATGCTAATAAAAGAATCAAAGAGAAAGATGGAATGAAAAAAAAAAACAATAGCAGAGGTGGCAAAGGTGAAACCGCTCAGGATAAGTCTTTAGCTTTGTGGTGGTGCTGTTGGAGATTGTCTGAGTGACAGGTAATTTAACAGACGCTGGGGCGGAGCGAGTCGAGCGCACTGTTAACAGATCGTCTCATTGCCACTGCTGCTGCTGATGATGAGAAGTGTTTTACAGAGCCAGAATTAGAAACAGTCAGTGAGTGGCAGACTGTCTTTCTCCAGGGGAGACTCTTCTAAAACTGTGCAAATCAGTTATGAAGATATTTATAAATCTCTCTCAACTCTCTGCTTCTGTTTGTATCTGCTTCTCAGCAAGCGAAATGAAGATTATGGGTAATGTGCCTGTCCACAGTTCACCATATATGCTGTTTATTCACAGAGTCGGTCTAAACGTGTGTATATCAAAGCTTCTCAGGGAGCCGGGACCCACTAAGGGCCTCAGCAAACTTTCAAGGGGGCTTCAAGATGATTGAAAAGTACTTCAGTTATTTTAAAACAACAAAAAAATCTGGATATTTATTATGTTTTTCATAATAACATTTTTTTTTAAGAATCAGTGTTCCCATCCATTGAAGTCATATAAATTAATAAAATCGTATAACTCCATGTGCATTTCTATAATGAATATGTATTTTACAAGGTAGAAATTGTTAGTACAAAATATAAATAAAAAAATATATAAAAAAAATGTTTTGCCCTTAATCCTTATCCAGTGAATAACAAAAAACTGTAAAGGTCATATTGTAGTTGATAATAGGGGCCCTGGATTCAGCAGTTTATATGTTTATACAGTGTAGGCTGAAGATTTGATGATGACTCCAAGTTTATAATGAGTTTTGCTATATTTACATGCAGTAAATGCAGATATAAATCATTACTTTGAGATTTTTGTTTGTTTTGATAGTTTAGTGTGCATGTTTGTGTAAAGGTCTACCGTCCTTACAGTTTTAACACATAGTCTGTATGCACAGCAGGGTAAAGTGCTGTTAAGATCTCTTTGTAAAGACTCTAAAGACTAAAATTAGTCTATGGCACTTCTGTTTATTCTCCCATCTCCGGTACACAGTGCAGTATGTGCTTGGGTTTGGCTTCATGTGTGTTTGTCACTGAAGGTTTAGTCTCTAGTCAGAGTTACAGACAGAAGGAGGGTGTAAACCTACAGGAAGTGTTACAGCTTTCAAACATTCACATAAGTGTGGGGACCATACAAATCTGCCCACCTTTATTTCACACCGCAGTGATTCCTTGTGTAAACACTAACTTTTTTCCCTTTGTGTCTCTCTCTATTTTTTTTTTTTAAATCAACAGGCTTTTCTCCAGAGAATAAGGCAGACTGCAGAAAACCAACAATGTCTCACTCCAGAGCAGTTTAAGGTAAAAAAAAAAAAAAAAGATTAATTAGATTACAAATTGTGTTATTTTTGGTGATTTAAAAATAAATACAAAAATCTTCCTTTCACGCAGATCTTATTTTCCAACATTGAGTCCATTTTGGAAGTCCATCGTGATTTTCTTTCCACTCTGGATGCCAGTTTGCAGCCTGAACCCCAAGCACACCATTCTCTTGGACATGTGTTCCTCAAGTTTGTGAGTCCATGAGATTGCATGAAAATCATCATTGAACTAATGCTTCTCTGATTAGCAATTGATTTATTATGGCTTTTGGACTTTTTAAACCCTTAACCATTTAAAAATCTGAGCCCCAATCCATCCCAGTGTGGGATCATTCCCAGTATCCTAGATCTGTTTGCGTTCACCTCCATTCTCTCAAAATACAATCAGCCCCGAGACTACCTGCCCTCCATGTGGTCTTTCTCAAAAGTCAACAGTAGTTCAATAAAAAGTGTAGAAAATGCAGTTTCACTCACAGTTTCAATTTTAGCAACAAATGTTCAGTTGGAACAAAGGAAAGAAAAGTAGTTAGCAGCTCTACAGGCTTAGAAGAAGATCTGTCTGCTTCACTTTATTTTGGATCTCAGTCCAAAATCACTGCATGATGCATTAAGAAAACAATACACCTGTCAGCTGGTTTGTTACATTTTTCTGTTTCTGAAAGGATTGATATGACATTATGTGGGTTACTATTTTATTTTTATTAGAATTTTGGGGTATTAAAAAATTACAAACAATTAATAAAAAATAATAATTTTTCACATGCATTAAAGTTGCAATTTTATGGAAGCATTTGTAATTTTGTCTAAATAGCTGTCTACAATTCTAGCTTCTTTATCAATTCAAACAGTTCTTTATAAATGAAAATGAAAATATTTTCCCTCTCTGGAAATATGGTCATAATGATGATTTGTGATCTGAACAGTGATTTAATTTATTTCCTAATGTTGGCTGTCAACCATGCATATTAATTCTGGCACTTTAACTCTTTCTATGGTTCCCACAAGAAGCCATTTTGGGTTTGGCATTTGTATGTGACCTTCGACCAAGTTCACTGAAACATTCTGAGGTTTTAACCTCAAACTGGAATGAATTTCCTCTTAATTGGACTCAGTGTGAATGTGTGTGTTTTTTGGATGAACGGTGCTCTAAAGCATATGCCAGGACAGATGTTCGCCTCGTTCATGGATGAGGTTGTGTGATGCTGCCAAACTCTCTCATTACAGGTGCTGAGGTCTGGAGCCCTGAGGGCCCAACCAGAGTACTGACACACACACACACACAAACACACACACACACGTTTGTTTTTGTGAAAAGTGGGGACATCCCATAGGCGTAATAGTTTTTATACTGTACAAACTGTATATTCTATAACCCTACACCTAACCCTCACAGGAAACTTTGTGCATTTTTACTTTCTCAAAAAAACTCATTCTGTATGGTTTATAAGCATTTTGAAAAATGGGGACAAGGGTTATGTCCTCATAAGTCCCCCTCTCCTTGTAATACCTGTGTCATACCCATGTCATTATACAGAGTTGTGTCCTGATATGACACACACACACACACACACACACACACATTAATGCAAATACCAAACCCTCTCTAGACATATACACACAAACATATATAGATAACATCTTTTCATATAGACAACATGCACAGACAAATGAAGAGGGTAAATGGAGAAAGAAAAGAGGAAAACACACAATTGCTCTCTAACCACACAATGCCTGTGGAATCCCAGTATTGGTTTCCTTCTCTGTCAGGATGCCTCAAGCTCCCTCATCTGTCAGGATTCACAGTGTCCCTGTCAAGGTTACAGTGCCTACACAGACTGTTCCTGTGGAACTCGGATAAATGACATCCTACCCTCACCACATGCATCTTTAATAAACTGTCATCTCAGCCCTGATTTAAACCAGATGAACAGTTCTTCTAGACTTATTTTAGCCAGACCCAACAGATCCTGTTTAATGTAATGTAATTTATTTTTTGTATATTTTTTTATATAAAGGTTAAGTTGGACCAGCATTTATTTACAAGCATTTATTTATTTATAGGTCACTAAAGCTGTGCACTGCTCACTTTTAAATGTCTGAAGATGAGCTGCTTTTCTTTTTAGCTTATACCCTATTTCCACCTAGCTTTGCACACCACCGATAAGGTGTGGCTTTCAGTCAAAACCTATGCACTTTGATTTCATTTCCTGTGTTGTTTCAAATAATGTAGGGCAAAATGACAGGGCCTTGTTGCTTCTCTGGCAGTTTCACTGCCTGAAATCACCCCCCATGTCACTTCACAGCTCGGTATTTGAGAGAATGGTTAAAGGAAGAGGCATATTGAGCTATGTAAAATTTCTTTAAATATTTATTACACGTTCAGTATTTCCCATACGAGCTAAGCTCAGGTCCTAGGTGGATCAGAGGGCCTGCCAGCCTGGGACAAAGTTTATACCTGAACATGAGATTTATAAATTGGAATGTGCAAAAACAGACCTCCTTTCTAATAAAAGAAAGTTTGACTCTTGAGTGTTTTGAAGTGTTTTGACTCTCCTCTCTTTACTGCAGAGGGACCGTTTCTCTGTGTATGGCGAGTACTGTAGTAACCACGAGAAAGCACTCAGACTACTGATGGAGCTTAACAAGATCCCTCACGTACGGACTTTCCTACTGGTAAGCACCTTTCCTTTTCAAAAAGTCCAGTGTATTTTATTTAGATTTTATCATATTCTGATGAAGATCCCTCACACATCTTGTGACCGTGCAGGCACGGATAAGTTTCACATATGAAGCCCTGCAACAGATTTCATTAGTGATAAGATCACATAAACATTAGTGATTAGATCAGTTCGTCATCTCCAAAATTGATTGAAGTGAAAGTTATACCCAAGCTTATTTTACTGTACAAACCAGGATGTGAGAGTGTGCCTTTCAATGTTTTCTATGGAAACCCACTGTATTCTCAACATAAATCAGTTTGTTGTGCAAATCCAATCATGTGTTTGTTTTTTCAGCACCTCATGTTGTTAGGAGGAAAAAAGAGCACAGATGTTCCTCTTGAGGGGTATCTCCTCTCTCCCATTCAGAGGATCTGTAAATACCCTTTGCTACTAAAGGTACAACTTCCATTTTTCCACAATGGCTATTGTCAAGCATGTGCATTATGAGTTGATTATTTCTTCCATATATATATATATAGTACTACTTTGCAACATTAATAAAGCTATACATTAACAGTAGCTTTGTGTATAACGGGACAAACAAATATAAAACTAAACATATAAAATGACATTTGCAACACATTTTACTTCAATAATTAGACATATCCAAATGAAAGAAGTTTTATCAGTTAGGATTTTTTTTTAAATGGCTGTTACTATTTAGAACTTTAGTTATAAGTTAACATTTTGTAGTGTCCTTAATGATGCCAGAGGAAAAGAAAAGAGCAGCGGTGTACATTTATAATTACTGAGATGTTGTCTTTCTTGGGAGTAAGATCATGAAAGTATTAAAAGGGGTAAATTTTTATTTACTGTTCATTTTAAACACCCCTTTATATCCCAACATATCAGCAGATAGTTGATGTGTAACTGTGTAACACAGGCATGTACCTGCTGTTTGTCCTTCAGGAACTCTTGAAGAGGACCCCTAAGAAGCATTCAGACTACCCAGCGGTAGAGGAAGCTCTGCAGGCCATGAAAGCCGTGTGCTGCAACATCAACGAGACCAAGCGACAGATGGAGAAACTAGAGGCTCTTGAGATATTACAGTCCCGCATAGAGGGCTGGGAGGTGAGTCAGATACATGATCACTCATTGTCATAGATGATGCACTTGGTGGATGGTTTTAAAGGAAAAGAGCAGCACCAGTTAGTTTGGTTTAATGTTTCTTTAAAAAACCTCTTTGTTTTTGGGAAGCTCCTCTTTGACAGAATGCTTTGTGTTTATGAGCATTTTTTAAGCGTAGCCTCAAAAGAATCACTGATGTGGACATGATCAGCGTCGCATTCTGTCTGCTGATGACATTTTCTCAGGACAGGAAGAGGATGTCTTAACACAAAGGCCCGTTACTATAGAGATCTGTTAGTTTTGTGTGCCACCACAAACTTTGTGGGCCACTCTCTCTCTTTGCTCGTCTTTCATTGCTTGTCTCTCCCCGCCTCCTTTTTTTCCATCATCTTCTCTATGCCATAGTTACTTTGTCTCCATCCTCTCTTTCTCTCACTCTTTGTACCCTGTCCATTAACCCTCTTTATTGATTTATCTGATGCAGTACTGAGTGGTTGGACAAAGTGAGGCGTTTTCTATAGCTGGCGTTAAGCTTTAAGTGTTGCTTAGATGGTTAAAATTTTCTCCATTTAATGCAAACAGTGCATTTTTGGTTTCTGTTGTGTAATTTTCTAGTCAAGTCATGCTTCTGTGAACATTCAAGATTCCTGCAAAGCATGACAGGATGGGCGTTATTTAACATATATTAAAGTAGAAATAGGAATAGTCTGCCCATAAAAATAGAATTTTCATTGTTTACTCAATCTGATGTTGTTCCAAATCCATATCGTTTCCTTTCTTCTGTAGAACACAAAAACAAAAAAGAATGTGCAGGACACTGTTAAACATATAATAATAGTTAATGTGGGCTGTCGAACTATAAATTGACAGGAATAAATGCAAAATGTACAAGAAATAAAAAGAAAATACAAAAGATAGGTTTTTAATACTTCAGAAAACTTGGAATATAGAATATGTTGGAATATAGTGGAATGTATCTTTTTTTATATACAAAGCTTGACATTCTGGGTATCACTGTACAATCCTGAACATTTCACAGAAGAAAGCAAATAATATGAGTTTGGAATGACAGAATTCCTTCAAGGTTTCAGTTCTTCGGTTCTCCAGAGATCATGTATAGATAACTATTAAACATTTAACACAACATAAAATGAGGGCTTCAAGATCAGGCTTTATGTAACCCCAGACACAGAGTGTTTCAGGATGTGGGGTCTGATTGAAAAGCAAATGCATTAAGTTTCCATTTAGTCCAGAGTGTTTCACCTTTATAGGTAAATAGTGCAGAACAAGCGGAAAGCAGATTCCCATCTCTCTAATTGACCCGTCTGGGCATGCCATTGATTAAGCAGAGAAGATGGAGTCTGCTTATCAAACACACTCACACACGCCCACACCTGCCAAGCATAGAAAATCACATCCTGTACAGAGTCAGCACGAACCGCAGCGTCAGAGTCGAATCAGTTTTAAATGGCACTGGGTATTGAACAGGACACAGTCTGTGTTAACATGTCAGGCTTCCTCTGGCCCTTTAAAGAGAAAGGGGATGCTCCTATCTGAGGCACAGATGGAAGGTCTGGTTTAGTGACCAGATTGAAGTTGTTTTAAATGAAATTTGACATTCTCACAACACAAAAAGATTGCAAATATAATGTCCACTTCAACTTGATAAAATAAATTGATGTATAAATCTTGGCAGCATCTTCATAATTTTTTTTCAACTGCCACTACAAGAACAGCTAATCACTTCTAAATAAAACATTTATCATGGAGTGTTTATAGGTGAAACCCTTATACTGTTCTTTTTCATGGAACTTGTGAAGATGTGCGTTTATCAAAATCAATGTAATGTTCCTTTGTTTTGTTCTCCAGGGGACGAACTTGACTGATATATGCACCGAACTGTTGCTCCAAGGCAACCTTTTGAAGATATCAGCTGGAAACATCCAGGAACGGGTCTTCTTCCTGTTTGACAACCTCCTAGTTTACTGCAAGAGGAAGTCCCGGTTAGGCCTTTAAGATGCTTTTGAGTTTTATATTAATCTTGTCTAAAATATTTGTAACCTATCTGCATAAACATGCATAAACGTGATTTCTTGTAGATTACTGTTATCCCCAGTAAAAGTTCACTGAAACAGCTATCAGAATCATGTGTAGAAACCAAACAATATTGGTCTCATTTTGTTCCCTCTTTAAAAACCCAGAGTCTCTGGGAAGAAATCCACCAAAAGGACAAAATCCATCAACGGGCCGCAGTACGTGTTCAGAGGCCGCATCAACACGGAGGTCATGGAGGTCGAGAATGTGGAAGACGGAACTGGTAGGTTGGAGTTTGTTAGTGCTTTTAAAGTGTCTTGTATGTGTCATGTATTTCCGTGCTGCTTAAAGTATCGAATTGTTAGCTTTGCAACATGCTAACTTCAAACTCTGTTCAAATCAGTTGAGTTTCCTGTGTAGCTAAGTAGATTTTGAAACTATTGTGTTTGTTTCCTGCCACACAAATATTCATGTTTTAAAGATTTTTAAAGTAAAAAAAAAAGTCTGTGATGCTCTTCATTGCATAAATGTCCATAAAAATACAGTAAAAAGTAATATTGTTAAATATTACAAAATTTAAAAATGTAATTTATTCTTGTTAAAAACAGATTTTTTTTTTTACATTTTTATCAGCCATTAATCCAGTCCTTAGTGTCTCATGATCCTTCAGAAATCATTCTAATATCCTGATTCGGTGCTCAAAAAACACATTTCTTATTATTGTCAGTGATGAAACAGCTGCACTGCTTTATATTTTTGTGGAAAACCTGATTTTTTTTTTTTTTCAGAATTCTTTGATGTATAGAAATTTCAAAATTAATCTAAAGTATTAATAATGCAATTCTGATCATGTTAAAAAAGTAAATAAAATAATTAAACGATCTAAACTTTTACAGTACAAGCAACATTTTTCTTGGGATGTTTAAGGGAGTTTCCTGTATGATGTCCTTGTTTTTGTTCCATCTGATCACCATGTGATACTTCTGAACTTCACAAGAAACAAACAGAACCATTTAAAGGGAACTTCAGCTGATGCAGTAGAAATTAGCGCCTCTATGTCCTAAAGATATATTCATGCAGGGTTGGTTTCTCAGAATCGAGCGCTTTGCATTTAGCACCTCTGTTGCGCTGACAGCCGAGGGAACTCGTCAAAGGTGCCGTTCAGCTGTCGGGCCGAGCATTAAATTCAACTCTCAGGATAAGTAACGGCTGCTCTTCTCACCTTTTGCTCTTAGTCTTTCACCACACCTTAAGTAGCAGGGTGGAAGCGCAACTTTTCTCTCTTTTTCTCTGAGCCACATAGAAAAACATCCTTTCTGAAAAACAAGGCATAGGGCTGTCACAGTACCAGCCTAAACCACACGTGCCTTCAGTTGAACTGTGTTTCAGTCTCTCAATGTCATGTTTATTAGGGCTTGTGTCACATGACGCTCCACATCTGTGTAATTGCATCATTTAAATGCTGTGTTTTGCCTTATTGAATGAGGTTACAGATAAAATGACTTGCATGCTGGGGGTGAAGATTGAAGATAATGAGTTTGAAATTCAGATATTGGGCCTAATTGCAGTTTTATGATTACAGTGTTGTTTCAAGGGAGATTTCAAGACAGTTTAGTGATGAATAATTATTAGACGTGGTAGGTGTTATGACCAAAATCTTATATTAAGCTATGAGTAATTTTATGTGCCAGTCATTTTAATTTAAGCGGTCATATGATTTTGTGCTTGAACTGATGGTAAAACAAAGGACATTATTAACTGTCTTTATATGTATTTTAAAAGATGAAGCTCGTGATTGTGGAAAGGGGCATTACATTTACAACAAGTGCTTGTGGTGATTGGCCAATCACAATGCACTGTGTCAGTTGGCCAATCAGAGCAGACTGCGCTTGTCGGAAGGAGGGACTTTGTAGAAAACGACACTTTTGAGAGAGGTGGAGAATAAAGGACCTACATTAATTTACAGTATTTGAAAAATAATGTGTTTTTTGAAATTAAAGCATGTCAACATAATCTGTACACCAAATGCACAAAATAATGATCTTTAAAAAAGCTTCATATGATCCCTTTAATATTTTATGCTGTTAGGGTTAGTAAACCATAAGATAGGCTTATTTATAGTAAATTAACAACAATAAAAGACTGACTTTACTGCAAAAGCAGCACCATAATATGTAACGGTCATAATATGTAATATGTCTTGAGTGGAAAAAACTACAGTAATGAAATATATAGTTCTGACTCAAAATATTTTTTTTAGATCAGTCACATTTAAAGCAGTAATAAAATGGCACATCATTTGTGGCAACAGGAAATAAAGTGTGGCAGCCTTAAACATCTCATTTTTATTTTTTAACAATACTCCATGTTTCTTTATTGCTCTCCCATGCAAAGCTTGGCAATCTGATCTGCTTGCATTGACTGAGCTATTGTTTTAATTGGAAAACAATCAGATAATGCTTAGGTGGTGTTTATTACTGAACCAGACGTGTGCCAAATACGATTACCCATAAATTCTCTCCAGTTTACATGAGCTAAAAGCCTTTGTCAAATCCTCTCAGTGCTCTGAAATCTATTTATAC
The DNA here is from genome assembly GCF_023724105.1 of Carassius gibelio. NCBI lineage: Eukaryota > Metazoa > Chordata > Actinopteri > Cypriniformes > Cyprinidae > Carassius > Carassius gibelio. The sequence goes on along the minus strand of NC_068403.1, from coordinate 13,717,544 downwards.
TACCGCACATTAAACACTGCTCATTACCTATTCCATACCTCATTCATTTCTCCATATAATTCACCTGCTGTCAGGTCTGGGATAAAATTGGACCATGAGTAACAGTCTGAACCGCTCACTCAGACAGTCTCTTGTCAGGCTTTGGTTTAATGGTGGGAGAGAAGTGCCATGTGCCGAAATGCATCTTTAATGATTTCTGACACTAATAGGACAGTTGAACCTTTTTTACATTATTAATGCTTCTAGATTGTTGAAGATAATCTTATCTTATTATCTGTGTCAGCATTTGTGTTTGGGTCAGTAACTCATTTAGTAATGGTCAGAGGGAACCTTTTTAACCTTGGTAATAAGCTGTCAAAATGATATCTCATGTTATTAGCTTTGATGGATATTTTCTAACCTTTTTTGTCTTTTTTGTGTTCTTTCACTTTGTCTTTCCAGCGGACTATCACAGTAACAACTACACAGTGACCAGTGGCTGGAAGATTCACAACACGGCTAAAAACAAGTGGTTTGTGTGCATGGCCAAGAACGCTGAGGATAAGCAGAAATGGCTTGATGCCATTTTAAAGGAACGTGAACAGCGAGAGAGTGAGAAATTTTTCTTTGGTTTATAATTATGGAGTATGCAACATATTAGCATAAAATAACAGTTAAATGAAAAAAATAAATAAATAAAAAAATTAAACTGTTATAACTCATACAAAATGTTTTGAATCAAACAAATGATAAAAAAAATTCTGATGGCATGATGACTGGTTTTACAATTTAACATGTTGATTTAGTAAATATTTCTGTAAAACTGCTAATTATGTTTAAACTGGCCATATGATGTGATTTCAAGTTTTCCTTTCTCTATGGAGTGTTACAAGCCCTTGGTGCATAAAGAAGATCTGTAAAGTTGCAAAGACCAACGGGACATGAATCATATTACTTGAGGCATTTGGCCAATCACAAAGCCCTGAATACCTGGCCAGTCAGAACACACCTCGCTTTTCAGAGCGATGAGTTTTGTAAGAATCGACGCGTTTCAGAAAGGCGGGCATAGAGCACATTGCATTACGCCAAATACACAAAATAATGTTCTTTTTAATAACATCATATGAAACCTTTAAATGATTGTATAGTGGTGATTTTCAAAAGTGATTTTAAATTATTTAAAAAATAATTTCTCAATAGCCAGTCCTAGTCACAACATTTACTAAATAATCATACTTGTCAAAGCAAATATTTTTACATCTATTGAATAGGAATGAACTAATTTCTGCTGTGCTTTGTAATTTAGCATCCTTGATTCTGCTATACCTAGTATGTCTTTATGTGGATTTTTTTCTTTTTGTTCTGTTGTGATATGAAGCACCTGTCCTCGGCTGGGACACCTGTTCTTGTTTTATCTGGTTATGAGGCCTGTGTTTTATTAACAGGGTTGTTCTGGTTGTTAGGTCACATGATCATAGCAGTAAAACCCCAAATATACCACAGAGCTCATTCTGATCGCAGCTCTTATGTTTCAGCATGAAGTATTAGTCTGCAGGATCGGTTTGCCAGTGTCCAAGGCAAAGTCCTCAGCCAGAGTATTGTAATGTGGTGTGAGTTGGCGGTAGGGCGAGACGTAACTTTAATGCTGCGTTTCCAGATGAAAGCAGTTTATGGAGCGTATCGGGTTTCCAATGTTTGAAATTGGAGCCCATTTCAACAGGTGCTGCATCCGTCACACCTCTCTGACCTTCCAGATCTTTAGCCAGCGCCCCCTTCGTTCCCCTGTGCAAGTCAAAGACGTCATTGAATTACATGTTCCAATTAATACTTAGCTTGGCATTCAAAAGTGGCTCCAATTTAGGAATTCTGGTCATCTAGAGTTTAAGATCAGAAATATATTTAATTCAAACTAAAATAATATGAATTACGCATTACAAGTACATGGTCTCCTTAAAATATACTTTTAAATAATTAACGATTTTTTTAAAAATAATTATTAGTAATAAAAAAATGCATGTTAAATGGTAGCATTATTTAACATTTTTAATTTAAAACAAAGTATTTATTTATTTTTGAAGAATGAAGAATATGGGTGAACATTCCCTGAATTTATACCTATGTTCATCCATTTCGTGTTTGTGTGCACTGTTTGAAATCAGCAGTTCAAAATAAGTGGAAAAAAAAACAATCAAGATTTAGGGTTTGAAATGAAGGCTTGCTCATTTCTAAAATTGCAATTCAGCATCAGACCTACAGGTGCCACGGTGGAAATTACACTTCAGCAGGGTTATTTCTGAGGAGCCATTTTTAATGATGTGTTGCCTCTTTACTGAGACTTGATTGAATTGGAGCCTCGTACAGCTGCCACGAACACCTCCTCAAAAAAGTCTTTGTGAGCGAGAGCTACAGCTGCCGGTGGCTTCCCTCTCTCCGGGGTCTCAGACACAGTAAAGAGCTCTGAATGAGAGCCATGCCAGCTGCCGCCACATCTGAGCACGTCCCACCTCCTGCATCAGCTGCAATCCCATTGATAGTCTCTCTTTAACACCACCTTTTGTTTAAATGTATGGTAAAAACATGAATGTTTTCTTTGACTGAACGGTTCTTTGCATTAAGCAACATACAAACTGCATCGGACTACTTATGAAGAGGTTTTTTTAGCCAGCCTACTTTGTGCGAAGCTCCTATTTCCGTTGCAGCTTGACTCATTGCACTATTACACAGTTTTTAATATGCAACGTTGTTGTCTTCAGGTCTTTTCAGGAAACTGCAAACATTTTGGTAGAGGTCTTTATCTGCATTTTTTTCTCCCCTTATTAACCACGTCACGCCACTCGACCAGAAGTGTAGCAAGAAAATTAATTTGAGTAGTTTATTGGGGGACTTGTCTTTAGTAATATGTGATAAGCAGTCACAGTTTAATTTTTAAAGACTTGCTAATGCTACCTTTTATTATTTGATGGAATTTGACAAATAGAATTAATGGTTTAATTTTGTGTATGGTGTGTGGCTTGTTTGTACTGTAGAATGCTGATACCGTTTTTTTTTTTTTTTTTTTTTTGATTGAGCCTCAGCCCTTCAACCACCAAAATACCTCAAATAGCAGCATGCATGTGCAAGTGTGAACACACAAACACTTGCAAACCTGTGTCTTATAATAAAATCAGTTAAACCAGTGTTTCCTTTCAGCCTCACCTAAATGTTAACTCACACAGTAACACCCACACTGATTCAGTGAAACAGCTAGTAAGTGACGCTCGAGGAATAAACTGTATTTAAACAGCAGTACAGTCTAAAATGTTTTTTTTACATTCAGACCAGTTCAGTTCCTTCCAAAAATTTGCTATTAAAAATGATTTCTCCCAGCCTTAAGTCCATTTATGCTTGCCAAATATGACTTATGATTTCTATGAAAAATAATGCACATCTGACTTGTGTTGCAGGTGGAACAAACTGAGATAAAAAAAAAAATAATTCATGCACATTTGGATTTATTCATTAAATAACTTTTACAAAATCATTTATAAATTATAATTTAATAATTTATATATATATATATATATATATATATATATATATATATATATATATATATATATATATATATATATATATATATATATATATATATAATGTTTTTTATTCACCAAAAAGTTATACAGTATAAACAGTTATACTATTATAAAATTAAATTAAACCGTTTACTTGTTTCATGAATGAAGCGCATTGTTATTGTTGCTCTTGGATGTGTATTTCTCAATTTGTATCAATATTGTTTTTGCAAAATATACTAATGTTATTGATGTTTTTATATATATATATATATATATATATATATATATATATATATATATATGTAGATATATTTTTCATGTGTATACATGTTCTACTTTTTTTTTTTTTTTAACTATAATCTCAAAACATTTTTTTTTTTTTACAATAATTTTTATTACAATAAATTGCAGATTTTTTCACTTTTATTAGGAGTTCTTGACTCTTTTTCTCTCATATTTATTGTCAGGTTTGAAGCTTGGGATGGAACGTGATGCCTACGTCATGATTGCAGGGAAGGGAGAAAAGCTCTACCATATGATGATGACCAAGAGCCGCCACCTCATCAAAGACCGCCGCAGGAAACTCACCAATGTACCCAAGTGCTTTTTGGGAAAGTAAGTTTGAGCATTATGTAATGCGTTTTAGAGATTCTCATTTACAGAGGGGTTCACCTTATGACTGGTCAGTTCCCATGCCAGTGATTGGCTCGCTCCGTGCTGTATGCGGCACCTTCCCTCGGCGGCTTTTACACCGTCTGACTGTCTCCTGAATATCTTGCAAGTCATCCTAATCCAAGAGGCCCCTGCATGAATGAAAATGCATGCACACACACATACACACTCACTTAGCACTTGTAGATGCTTTCCCAAGCTCACTGCCAAGCACCCCATTGGACACAGACATTCCCAGCAAAAAAGCCTTCATTAGAGAGAACTCTGCATTCAGTCTCTCTCTCTCTCTCTCTCTCTCTCTGTGTGTATCTCTCTTTTTTTCCTCTCTCTTTCTTTCTGTCGCTTGCTCACCCAGTCTTTCAACACCATGAATGAACAATGAGTGCTATGTACGCCATTAAACTTCCAAATACAGTGTGTGTGTGTGTTTGGGAGTTGAGAGGAGAGATTCCTCACACCAATTAAAATTCCCTTTTTGCACTGCACTAGTAGATAAGGGAAAAACACTGTGGTCCATTTAAAGCTATTATATTGATGCAATCTAGTTTATAAGGCCACAAAAATTCACAAGTTCAGATATGAGCCTCGTTAAATTGATTCATAAATCTGCAGGGCCTTTCTGCGGTGCAGTGTTGGGAGCCAGTAACTCAAAGTAACAAATGCTGCTAACTTTATCCACATTTTCAGCAACGCGAGTAGCTAACATATAGCTTACAGTCACGAGCCGATTTAACCAGTGAATAACAATATTATGCAACAAAATGCTGTTCTCACAATTGCAAATTCACTTCATTATAGTGAATTTCAGTTGGAGAAAACAAGAGAGGAATCATTTTTAAACTCATTTATTCATTGACTTATTCATAATTTGTATTATTATTTTGTAGTTAGATGCTGCTGTACCATTTTTCCAGTTCTAGACCTAGTTTTATTTAGTATTATAGTATTTAATTTAAAACTATATATTTCAGTTTACACAGAAATATATACTCTGATTGAGATCCTCACTGGTTTTGAGGCAGATTAATTACTGATTAAAAACAACAGTGTACTGTTTGATTTTAAAGTACCCCCCTATATGGCCCTTTTATTTGTTAACATCTTGTAGTGTACAGTAGCTAGGTTAACTTGACTATACAGTTCAAATACAGTTGAAGTAGCACTTCCGCTGAAGTGGCTTAATAGCGAACTGTCGCTGGGCTTACGGCCTCAGCTGTGCTGTTGTTCTCCTGTCAACACCTGACTGGATGAATTTCGCACTGCTCCCTCAGAACACAATTGTTTGTGCGTTTCAGCCTCGGTGGTCCAGGTGAAAGCAGCTGTGATTGGCTTCTGTTGTTCGCTGGCTTGCGCATCCATCTCAGAATAGAACACAATCTGACTCCTTCCAGGAACAGCCGAGCAGTTCAGCTGTTAATATGAACAAACGCTCTGCTACTGCTACTGCTCAGACTCTGGCTCCTTCTCTCATCTCTGTCTGACTTGAACCACTGTTTTGTTTTCCCCTGTTGTGCTTATGTTGAAGAATTCACAGCAAAATTTGATGAGATTTTGCATCAGCATCTGTTGTCTGAATACACAGAAATAATTTTGACTTGTCCCTCAGTTTGCAAAAACAAACAAAAAGTTGCGTTTATTAGACTGGTGCAGTATGTTAAAATTGTTCACTAATTATTCAGTTATTCAACTCAGGTTGTGACCAAATATCCATGATAAATCCTGCCATTGTTGCATAACACTTATAAGGACATAAAAAAGTCTGTTTAGATGAAGGTGAATGATGAGTGAAAAATCAACCCACAAGAAAAACATTGGATAATGCACAACTTTAAGTTCATCCATTCAGAACATCAGCTCCACTGTTAAAGTTTTTTTTTTTCTTTTGCAGTTCAAATAACACCGTTTTCTAACGAAGGGTTAATACTGCTTTTCATACATATGCAGGCTTTACTTTTCTGTCTTGCATCACTGAACTCTAAGCATATTTCTGTTAACATGTATATTATTACTACATTTCATCTAATGTCTTTCAAACTAAGGGCCACATCCAAATTATTTGCTGTGGTAATCAAGCTTCACTTGTAATCAGTAAACTGTTATATCCTAGTCATCCATCCATCCATCAGACAGATATAGATAAAAGCTTAAGAAATTCTCACACACATCTAAGGCGTGTGAGAGGGCTCTGTGTGCATTAGCTGTGGAGAATATTAATGAGTTACATAAACACTAATTAATTCACCCCAGGGACGCCCACCTCCACCCCTTCCCTTTCCTGCCAATCTGAATTAGAGACTTATGTAATCACAGCAGACTCACTGTCTGTTTCATTTCACTGCTCTCTTTCATGGGCCTGACCGCTCTCTCCTCTGTGAACTTCCTCTGCAGAGCTGCACATAAAATACATAACCCACATCATAAACATCTATTGTCTGGATTTTGTGTAAAGGGCAGGATTATGCGATTACTATCCTTTTATTGATATAAACAGCTTGACAGTTTTTTTATTAGTGGTCAGTGCAGCTGCTTAATGCATCTCTAATTGGTTTAGAGCTGCAGCTAACGATTATTTTGATAATCGATTTGTTGGCCAATTATTTTTTAAGATTAATCAATTAATCTGATTAAAATCCCTATTTTCTGTATTTTGATTTTATTGGGAAAAAGACACTATTCCACATTCTGCCCAATGTCCTTAAAACAAATGTGCTAACTGAATGCTATGAAAACATACAGTGCTTAATTTATTAGACCACCTGTCATAAGACACAAATATTTTAGGAATCTGACAAAAAAAAAACAATGTTCTAAAAATTTTATTGTAATTTTTTGGTCAAATACCAAATTGAAAAACAATATAAAGCACTTGACAATTTTTTTCTGCCTTTCACAGATAACAGCAATAATTATATTATAGCATTAAAAATAGCTTACTACTGTTACTAAAAAGCAAAAAATATATATTTTGGTAATTACCAATACAGTTAATTACCAATACGTTTAACGCACACGCCGGCGGTCTTTCAGTAAGATTTCATCTTAATGCAGCCTGTCAGGATGAGCCTTTATGCAAAAATGGAAAGGCTTGCATGAATTTGTGACATTTACAGATAAGGGTATGACTGTTAAGTAAAAGTTATATTTGCACCAAAGATGCACACATGTATCTGTAAAAGCGCCTGACAGGCAAGCCATTACGCTAATGCATCAGCTTAAAATAAAGATGTATCATGTTTTGAGCAGCTTGGATCACATACTTTTCCTGTGGAAGCTCATTCGGTTTCCTCCAATATGTGTAGATGCATTTTGTCCACAGAAATGCGTTATTCAGTTATGTAATTTGATGTGACCGGCTGTAGTTGTACGTGCACTGTGGGCAGACCTGAATAATCGACAATGAGAATTATTGACGATGATTTTCATTATCGATAATAATCAATTTTATCGATAAGTTGTTGCAGCCCTAAATCGGTTAATATTATTTCCCTTTGTGGTAGCACACTGTTTGTGTTTAGGGGATTGGTATACTGTTGAGTTGCATAGACAATCGAAGTGGTATTAGCTAGTATTGTCATCGCTGTCTAGTGTTTAATGGTGAAGGGTAAAGATTTATCCAGGTTAAGTATTTTAAAAGAGTTAATAAAGTTTTGCGTGTCGTCAGCTGATTTGGAGGAGATATGGAGGGCAGGTCAGTTGAGTAGTCAGGTGGGATATGAGTGGAGAATCTGGTCGTCTTACTGTACTGGGTGGATGTGGGGCACATTTGGCACCCGCATCTTCTCTTCTCCTCCTGCTCCATCTGTTAACCCGTCCTTTTATCCGACCCCTCTACCCTCACTGCTGTCGCTCAACATTTCAAGGACGGACACACACACACACACACACACACACACACATACACACACCCTTCTCAGTTCTCACATTTCCTTTAAGGCGTCATAATTGTTTATACGTTGGTTATTTCTGTCACTGAATCTAATGGGATTTACAGTTTCTCACGCAGCACATTTCAGGCATGAAGTCACGCAAATGCAATCACACACAACATTAGATTCACCACTAAACCACTTCACACATGTAAGTGCTGAAATTTCTGCTCGGCCCTCATCGGAACCCATTTATAATTGAATTACTCCTCTTCAAAATGTAATTTGGCAGTTGATCAGACTAGCTAGCATATACAGTATAGTAGCTACAGAAGTGTGTGTATATGTGTGTGTATAATATATTATATGAAGTTTATTTGCAAGAGAAAAATAAATAAATAAATAAAAATAAAAAAATTATATATATATATATATATATATATATATATATATATATATATTTTGTGTGTGTGTGTGTTTTAATGTCAATATGTTTTATTGTGTTATCTGTGTATTTTAGTTATTTTAATTGTGCAAAGAAATACACAATGAAAAAACATGTTTTTTGAAAATTGTTTTTTATCTGTTTTTGTTATTTGACGTACAGTGTTATATTATATTATATATTATATTAAATTATATATTTTATTATAGTATAATATATTATATTATATTATAAACAAAACTACTGGATATTAACAAAATTCTTATCAAATGTGATTATATTTCATGTATTTTTTTAATTTATTAAAATTTTAGCTTGAAGTACTTTCCTGAAACTAAAGCACTATGTGAACCCTGCTTGTGATGTTTGAACTTTTAAGTCCTTAAGAGGGTGGAATGCAGCTTGACATCATCATGATTTGTGTGACATCTTGGTGAACTTTTTACCATTCTTGACCAGTCACTCTGGAGGACTGAGGGAATCCAAGTTCCCAAGTACCTTTGACTAGGGGCTCATAAATCCTTTCTTTAGCATGCTTGCAGCATTGCGTTATGTGCGGCCTGACACAGCCGTTGTCTCTGTGTGTCCTCAGTGAGTTTGTCTCATGGCTTTTGGAGAGTGGAGAGATCAGTAAGGCTGAGGAGGGAATCAACCTGGGTCAAGCTCTCCTGGAGAACGGCATCATCCATCACGGTAAGAGAAGGTTCTCCCGTGAAGAAAACGGTGTTGTTTCCTTGATTCTGTTAGACATGGTATTCCAGTGGTTGAATTTTTAATTACTTTAGGGTAATGTAAATGTGAACACAGTACTATGGTATTCAAATACCATAGTTGATCTTAGGATGTGCAAAACCAGCATATGTTCAAAATCCTTTCAATTGGCTAAATGTATACATAAACAAGACTAATGATTGATTCAACCATTGTGACCCATCACTGTAAAATTACTAATTATAATCACTATTTCTTCATACAACTCCATTATTCTTTTTCACTCTCCATGTTTTCTTCCATTTATTCTTTTCACCTCTTTCAGCTCGGTTTCATCACCAAAATGCAACTGCTGTCTGTTCTGTTTTTTTTGATACGGTCTTGCCAAATGAAACCCAATCCATTAACAGTTTATACAAACGTTGGACTGTTACAAATCACAATTTGACAGATTTACACACTACGATTCTGGCAAATATCCTTGTTGGCTGGCACTCGCTGAAATCCCCTACAGATGATCGGCAGTCTGGATAGTAACATGACATGAAATGCTGGTAGAGAACAGCGTTCTTCTGCATTATTCAAGAGGTGCAGTGTTTGCCTGAGATTTGGGGAGCATCATACCTCTATTTTACAGCCAGGGGATTGTAACAAGTATTGTGACAAACACCAGAAGGGATTGAAGTGATGAATTCAAGTATGAGGGCTCAGGGGCTCGATCAATAATATGGTGGCGGCATTCAAGGAGAGGTCAAAAAGGCTTTTGTGGAGTGATGGCATTCACAAACTTCCATTAATCACAGACCTTCACGTACGTGTTTATAAGCCCGAGTCCGTGAGCAGCAAAGTGAGAGAAACAAATAGACCACACACTCAATTCCAGCTCATGGTGCTTTGTTATGTTAGAGGTGAAGTTTACTGTTTATGCAAAACATAACCAACATTTAACTCTATCTATATGTGTTTTTTCCATCATAGTGTCAGATAAACATCAGTTCAAGAATGAGCAAGTGTTGTACCGCTTCCGGTATGATGATGGCACTTATAAAGCCAGGAGTGAAATGGAGGACATCATCTCAAAGGTATTTCCCCTGGAATAAAATGATAGCTCATGTACAAATGATACATCCTTTTGTTTTTTTGGTGATGAGCTCAGCAAAAGAATCAATCCAGGGCAGACAAGATGAGAGAAATGTGATTTAGAAATACACTTAAAATTCACTAAATATTGTAAAGTGACTTTAAAAAGTTGCATTGCATTATATTAGTCAGTATATGTGTGTGCTGTGCTAACATCAAACTCTACTGGAATCAATATAGAGTCAAGTTTCATGTGGAAAAACTGTTTGTGTAGGCAGCTCACTAGGTTTGGTCCGTTTGAACCAGTCAGTTTACAGATTTAAATCAACAGAATCTTGAGTGCCATATGATCTCGATAAATAAAGACTACAAAATGGTCTACTTAACAATTGTTGTCAACAACTCAATCAAGCAGTGATTTCAACAGTAAATGAAAGGAAGAAAGCATTGCAGCTGTTGGTACAAATGCTTTATGTGAGTGTATGTGTGTCCGACAGGGTTTGAGACTTTACTGTCGTCTCCACAGTCTCTTCACACCTGTTATCAAGTAAGTGACACATGTTCTATGACATACTTCACTCTCCAAACAAGTGACAAAACTATTACTTAATTAACACGGTTAGGATTTGTATTCAAGTTTCTGATAGTATGTGTTGTTAACACCCTTTTCTTGCACATGGACAGTAGCATTACCATTTATTTACAGTATTGTCTTTTTCAGATATAAATCCAGTTTATAGTTAAACATCTTTTTGACAGCAAATACAAATGACTTTTAATAAACAGTTTAATTTCAACTGTTGTAAAAGGTGAGACGTGTCTGTTTGTACTTCATAGATTCACCTTGGCCAGCTGCACATGATAGACTGTGTGTGTGTGTGTGTGTGTGTGTGTGTGTGTGTGTGTGTGTGTGTGAGGACTGCAGGGTCATATTGCTTTGCTGTCACCATTCACCTTTGATATCTCACATAATGAGCGAGGAGAGGCCATTGAACTGCAGTTGGGACCAAATCTGATCTCAGATCCACAAATTAACACAGAACGTGTTAGTTACTTGCCCTTTAGCATATACTTTTTATCTTTTTAAGTGACTTACTAATTACATTATACTAATTGCGAAGGACAGACCACCCTGGAGCAAACTGGGTCCTAGTGGTAATAAAAGATCTCAGTTGATAGAAGATATTTTCAGATTATTGATCTCCATTAGCTTGGCTTGAACCCATCTTTATCACTAAATTGTTCAGTACCCACTTCAACACGATCACTGAATTGGGACATTTCTATTTTTATTATATCAATTATATTAGAAATATAAAAGGCCTAATTTGGGTTTTTCCAGTGGTATATCTTGTTAGAAATTCCCTGCTCTTTTGCTTGTCTTGTAGTCAGATATCCGATGTTGTTTATGTTACCGTCTGAACAGTTGTGAACATTTTTAAACTCTTCTTTATGTACAGAGACCGAGATCATCATCTGAAAACCTTCAAATCTGTCATACCAGCAAGCAAACTGGTGGATTGGCTTGTGTCACAGGTAATATGAGGAAGGACACACACACACACACACACATCAGTTTATTGCTTGCACATGCACACACAAACACACACTTTTTGTACATCGTTCAGCTCAGGGTTTTTGGGTTTCTGTACACATTTAATATCCCATTTCTGGTCTAATTGAATGCCTACTTATTTACAGTTCAGTGTTCACAGCTGCTTAATTATGTAATTTAATTCCAAACACAGAAGTCATTTAGCATGATTTTCCTTCTTCAGGGTGACAGCACAGCCCGTGAAGATGCAGTGACCCTCGGTGTCGGACTCTGCAATGCTGGTTTCATGCACCACGGTCAGTCACTGTGTCCACATATTAATTGTACTTCATATAAAATCCTGATGTGGTTTTCGATCAGTTATTGTTATAATGTTAGTCGATTTGCCAATAACTGCTATGTTTGGACACCTAAAATTAGTTTTAAAGAGTGCCATAAAATACTTTGTTACCCAAATTTTATCCAGTCATTTAGTTCACTTAAACCCTGAACCTTTGTTGCAATCTATTGCAAACTTTGACACAATCCAATCCATAACTGTTGGATTGAAGTCCCAGCTACAAATGTTTCTTTTCTTTTATCCATTTCACTCAGGATATAAAAGACATCTCACTGTGATTTTAAAGGTCAAATGTACAGTTTCTGTGCTCTGATGAAATCAGATGGAATTGCAGAAAGTATCATGAAAATGTTACATGTGTAAACTTTAGATTTTTCCATTTTGTTGCCTTTTCTGTTTGCCATTGCAACACATGTGGTGTTCAGAGCAAAGCTTTGAGAGTGAAAGCCTTTTTTTAAAAAGCAATAAGCCCCAAGAAGCTATGGTTTACAGTAATAAGCAACACATAGATGCAGTGGTGCAGTAGTACTGAGATAACATAAATTTTAGTTTTTTGGTGTAGTATTTTACATTTTCAATCAAGACTCAAGCTGATCAGAATCAAGCGCTAGAACTATTTAATGACCAAGTGTTATCTTTTTTTTCACTCTAAATTCATTGATCAGTGCATTAAGAGCAGTACAGTTATAAACACCAGTGTGGGGTTTTACAGTTATGGATTCTTAACATCACCCTGAATGTGTCTGCCAGAGGTCTAATTTGTTAGTATGAGAGACACAGAAAAGTCAAATGAAGAGAGATGAGTGTGCTTTAGATGTAAACAGCTGCTGCAATAACATCTGGGGCCTCTGATGGAACAGAAATAGTCACAATATTGGAAAAGATCATTTTCAGATGAGATACACATGCTCACAGGCACAAGCGTCCTGTCAGGGTTATTGAAGTGTTTTGCAGCCACGTTGGATCTCAACTTCCAAAATAGTCCAAAACAATGTTTTGTTTGGAATTCATAGATCAAAGTTACAGAAAGCACACACACACACACACACACACACACACACACTCAATATCACATCTCTTCCTGAGAGGGAAAAACAGCACACAGCAGATCTCCCATTAAAACCTCTGCCTTCATCCTTCGCCTCAGATTTGCCCAAACATCAATCCCACAGACATCATGAGTTGTTTTGACGGGAACTGAAGGGTGATGCAATCGGCCCATTTCACACTGTCAAATCATTTTGTCTTCAGCAGATATGACCAGCACTGAGTGTTTGGTTTACCTGTTTCTAAATGTGTGAAATAGTTTTTTAAAATTAAATTCCAGTTGAATTAAATTCAAACTTTGCCTTACAGTTCTGGAGAAAAGCGAATTTAAGGACGAGTCACAGTTCTTCCGCTTCTACGCCGATGAGGAGACAGAGGGTACGAGCTCCAAGAGTAAACAGCTCCGCAGTGACTTCAGACTCATCGAGAACATCCTTGCCAAATCCTTAGTGGTGAGATACACAGACACACACACACAGCCGGGGAGAGCAGTGTTGACGGATAACTAGCAATACCACTAACTTAACCAAATTTTTCAGTAGCTGAACTTATTTCGAAATGCTGTAGCTTTTGCAATAACGCGAGCGTAGTTGTTTAGATGTTGCTTTATAGCTCAAGTGACCTATGATCAAACCTTCTGTCAAGTCATTTCTCTCTCAAAGATCCTGTTCTCAAAGTAAAATTAATTTCGACTACTTAAATTATGTGTAGCCTGACAAGATACAGGAGATATCAGATTTAGATCATTCTCAGTTTGACAAACTGGCCCCAATATCAACAATACTAACATAAAAGGAAACAGAAAACCCAATAATTTCATGTTGGAAGTAACATATTAACAAAACACACCCCTTTATTTATAAGCACACACTCAAGCGCAACCATCAGCCATGCATTGATTTTTCTCCTCCGTGCCAATTAAGACCCTCCTCGTCCATCAGTAATTACCCTAACCTTTACAAACTACTCTTTCATCCCTTATAGACTGACAGATTCCTCCTCCAGATCATGTCCTCTTAGATGCTAAGAGCTTTCAGACGTCAGGACCTTACGCCACTACAGATTTTCAGAGAAAATAGGGGTTGAAAGATAGAGAAAAAACAAAGGAAGGCATTTAGACTGCTGGTAAACATGTTCTTATTAAAAGCTCTTAGATAATAAAAGCACATAAAATCCCATCTCATGTATAGCTGTGAAGAAACTGAGCATTATATCCTTGTAATGTCCCAGACGTGACCTAAAACCAGTATATCTTTCAACCGTGATAACACCTTTAGCACCTGCGCTGGCCTATTAGCATGCAGCTGTGGCACATTTGAACAAATTATTGTTTGGATATTTTTAGAAGAAAAGACTTAACACCTCAAACAGCTTTTGGACTACAGGAAGCATCGCTTGTTCACACATTTGCACAAACGCTGATGCTCTCTCAATGTGGCACCGAGCTGCTAAATCATAAATTGAGTCCCGAAAGTAACACCTTTTTTCCATTCCGTTCTGCATTTATTTTGAGAGGCAACCAGCTCTTGTGATGATATTGTGTTTCTCTTGTCCATGCACAGATCCACCCTGAAGAGGAGGACTATGGGTTTGAGATTGAAGAGAAGAACAAGGCCATCGTAGTGAAGAGTGTGACCAAGGGCTCATATGCAGAGGTAAGAGTTTGGTTAACCGCATCCTAGTTCTCCACATTTCTCTGACCTATACAAAAAAAATCAGTGAAAGAGCAAACCCAAAATACATGTTAACATTTGGCTCGAGTCCCACTGTCTGCCACATTTGGGGTTTTCTTTCTTATAAGGCATTTTCACCCAAATTCTGGCCATATGTGTGAGCTGGTAGCCTTCAGAGAGTAAGAAAACCTAAACAACTGTTTCACAAGTTTCACTGTCCTGATCATCTGTCACATTTAGCACTGGTTCATTGAAGTAATACTTAGTAATACTGTATGATTAAAATAGGCTCAAAAACTATATCAAATGTTATTGCTAAATGAGGCTTAGTTTTATATTTAGAACCTTTTTTTGTTAACATGAAGGTTACATTCATATTTGAACTGTGCAATTATATTATATTCCAGTTATATTTCAAAAATGTTAATCTATCTGACTTATTCACTGTCCACATGGTTTTACATATATATAAATATAATGCAAAGTGTGCCAGCCTGATAGATGTCCATTTATTTTTATCCAGTGTGGGTTCTATAATAATGTGACTTAAACTCTTCTTGATAGCTAGATCTCTCAAGGACTCTTTTTGCATCTAATCTAACCTTGATTGTTTCCCCGGTCTTTTGTTGGATATGTAGTGTGGATCTAATGTGATGAATCTGCCTTTGAGAAATAAAGCTTGATCATTATCTCTCATTTGAAAGAGGACCTGTTCAGCTCGAATGCGTTAATTTCAGTGCACAGGGTTATTTGTGTTCATGCTCTGCCAGATATTTATGGAAGATTGGTAGGTAATTATGGTTAAGATCTAAACCACCACTCATTTTATCCCCACTGTGCCTGTTAGACCTGACACGAGACATTTTGTTCATATTCAGGATTCACACTGCTGCTCACAGGAGCATCTGCAGAAGATGAGAGTGTGATGGTAATGGTGATTAATCCAGTGAATGAGAGGAAGTGATGTATGTCCTGACACTTACGTCACAGGCTGCTCAGATCATGTGTCAGGTCCAGGACACGCTTGCTTAATTCATTCCTCTCCCCCTGTCTTCACAGCTCTGCTCTCTGGAGATCCGGGAGAAGAAATTAAGCATGTCCCATCATATTCTCCTCAGAGTCTTCACACTTAACTTATTAACCATCTCTTTCTTCAAAACTTTTCTTTCTTGTTTTTTTCATCCCATTTTTTCTGTTTCTTATAGATTACAAGGCTTTCTTTCTTCATTTTTGATTGTTTGTTCTGGATTCGTGGTATTCATTTCCTTTGTTTTCATCTTTATATATTTGGTGCAGATGGCAGGCCTGCAGCCGGGTAGAAAGATCTACTCCATTAATGAGGACCTGGTGTTCCTAAGAGCTTTTTCTGAGGTGGAGACCATGATCAACCAGTCCTTCTGTATACGCCGCTCGCTCAGACTGCTGGTGGCCACCAAGAACAAAGAGTAAATCCATGTTTATTACAGAAATCAAATACTTATGCCCAGACACACAGAAGTGTTAACTGTAGCCGGGTACAGTGTAAAAAGACTGGTATCAGAGTTACATGCAGGACAGCAGCACACCGCAAAACAGTTGTTTTCAAATGACTGTTCATTAATGTTTAAGGCACTTCTTGTTCCTCAGTCTAGACACAATGTTGTTCTTGGAAAAAAATATATTCTGTTTAGTAACACAGAATGCATCCAGTACAGCAACACTCTTGCTCATGTAATGTTGCTTAAATAAAAGGGACAAAAGAACCTAACTTATGTGCTTATATCCTGTCTTTGTGTGTGTGTGTGTGTGTGTGTGTGTGTATGACAGGATTGTGAAGATCCCAGATGTTCATGGCACTCTTCCTTTTGTTCTCTGTGGTTCTTGTCCACCTTACGTTCATGCAGTTAAGAAAGGTGAGTCCTCATTGTTTGTAATGATCAAAACAAGCATACACGTAATATCACATTCATATGCAAAGTGATTATGGCCTCAAAACCCTAGAGCCATTCTGATTTTTTTCCATAAAAATTCACATGTGTTATTCTGAATCGGGGAATGCATTGTCTGCCTGACAGATGTTAATGTACTATAAAAAGCTTTCAAATAAAGCAAATTCATGACACCAGGCTGCTGTGGTCATGTGATCAACATCTGGTGCTCTTCAGCATTTGAACCCAAACTCGGGATGCCTGCACACGTTTCTGGATTTAAAAAGCGCACTCTAGGAGCTTTTTGAAGTCAAAGCCGTTAGCTCATCTTCATGGCACTTAGACAAAAGTAGAGATTTATGACGTGTCATTATGGGAGCTTTCATCACTTCAAGTGCCCCTGAATGCAGGGGGTGTAAATTCCAGAATAAGTGGTCTATTCAAAGCAGAGTCAAGAATACATGAAATCATACATGATTATTGTTAATAAACAATAATCATAAGTTCTTGTCTCATAAATCTTCCCGTTGCTTGTTTGATTAAGATAATATATCAAGACAGATACCTGGTAATTCATATAAAATGATGTGCAATTAAAAATAAAGGTTCCAAATAGTTGTTTTTATTTTTGATTTTCCAAAGAACCTTTCAATAAACTGTTCTCTGTACATCATAGGCATATTTTTGTGTTTACAGGCTCTGAGGCGGCGTCAGCGGGTCTTCAGCCCGGTCAGTGTGTCCTTAAAGTCAATGGCAACAACATGAACCAGAGCAGTTACCAGGAAGTCCTGGAGCACTTTAGTGGCCATCAGCCTGTCCTGGAGCAGCAAGATACTGTGAGAATCAACACTGCATTATGTGTTTTTTTTTAATAGACTATGTGGTCCACATATGGTGATCCCAGAGGTTACTTGCTTCAGACACTCTATACAGTGCCTGTTTCCTCCCTTTGTGATATTGTTCTTTTCTTCTGCCGCAGAGCTGTGGTCAGTGGGCGTACCGTGTGTATGAGGATGTGGAAGAGCAGATGTCTTTTAGGGGGTGTGAGAATGGCTCCGATTCAGAGGATGGCTGCACTAATGGAACAGGTTGTGTGTGTGTGTGTGTTTTTGGCAAATTACTCGGTGCGAAAGGTGTACCCAAAAAGTTATTGTCGTTAACGGAAACTATTATGAATACAAAAGCCATGGGAACTTTAGATCCAGTGTCATACGCATTTGTGGATTCAAGCTTGTGTGAAGACATTTTGTCCTCTGCTAAGTACCAAAGACTTTTGACCAGTGGTGGACCATTGACGTCATTGACCTCTTGTGTGAATTCACATTAATTACAAACAGATAAATCTCTCAAACCCTACTAAAAGCAAAAGATGTTTGAACTATTTATGAATATGTCAGGTGATGTCCTGTACACATTTATTTGTGTTTCCATTTGATCCTTTACACTTGTGTGTTCTTTGGATTTCCTAGGCTCTGTAAGAAGGCTGGAACAGTTGTCCATCTCTGACGATGTTCCTTCAGTCAGTCTGAATGTGGATAATGTTCATGTGGAACATGGGGTTGTGTACGAGTACGTCAGCACGGCAGGAATCAAACACTGTGTGCTGGAGAAGATGGTGGAACCCAAGGGCTGCTTCAACCTTGCTGCAAAGGTCAGACCACATTTTAATATTAAATATTTCATTTTATGAATTTTGAATTTTGATGACCCATAATTGTGCTTGTGCGTATACTATACATATTACATTTCTAGATGGACATTCAAAGGAAGTTCTCTGACCTACCACATGTTCATGTTCTCAGATGCTGCAGGCCTTTGTGAAGGACGACAGTCTGTTTGTGAAGAGCTGCCGACAGCTAATGGCTCAGAATGAGAAGGTGGTGACCATGCCACAGTTTGAGTTTCGGAGCATCTGTGACACCAAGCTGGAGAGCATAGAAAAACGCATTTGCAGCTACAAACAGGTGTGACATCTGTCTTACTGTTACTACTTTATCGTTTTCCCAATGCTCTATGGATTATACAATATCTCCGTGTTTCGAGACATGAATGACCCTTTTTTATTAATTTAATTGATATTTAAAAATTAAATAAAAGGCATTAAAAACAATGCAAATGCTGTCTCATAGTACTTTACTATTCTTTTCTTATCAGTTTGTGGAGGAATTGCAGACGAAGGCCTGGCCCACGTTTAAGCAGGCGAGCACTAAACCTCATGTTCTGGGCTGCATGGACTTCGTCCCCACCAACTGTCATCTGAACCTGATGCAGGTGTCCTGTCCGAAGAACACCTCCTCATCAATCCGAGGCTTCAGCATCCGCTTCGGACGCAAGAACTCCTTCTTTGGCCTTGATCCTGATCAAGGTACATATAGTCATGGTACCATTTATAACTGAAGGGATTTATTCTAGTGCTGTCAAACAATTAGTCACATTCAAAAGAAAAGTTTTTGTTTACATAATATATATTTTTTATGTATATATAAATACAAACACATGCATGTATATATTGAAAAAAGAAATTGTTTATATATTAAATATATTTATATATAATATACATTCTATGAATATTATTTTATACATGCACACAGATGTAAGTATTTTCATTATATATACTGTATGTGTGTTTATTTATATATACATAATAAATGTGTACACAGTACCCATACATATATCATAATAAACAAAAACTTTTCTTTTGGAAGCGATTAATCGGTTGACAGCACTAATTATATCAAATTTAAGTATTTTAGTTAAATATTAGATATTTTTTATAATCCATGTTAATATTTCTGTTTCTTGTAAAGGCTAAATAAAATCAGTTAAAGAGAATATGTAATGTTTAAGTCTTAGAATGACTTGATTAAATACTACGATTCAGCTCATTGGCTCAGTTAACCAAATCTCCATGTTACAATTATTGAAAGTTGTAAAAAAGTAATTAAGCTTTATGGTGAAAACCTCCCAGGTCTTGTAAAAATCATGGCCTGCTATTCCCAAAGCAATCCCGAACCTTTTAAAGCATCTCCATCAGACCTCCATTAAGACACCATTAGACCATGATAAGTAGCTTTTAGTGATGTCATCCCCACTGTCCCATAGGTCTATAGTCATCCAGCGCCCGCATCTCTCTCTCTTAGTATGACTGTTTGGTTTTTGTTTATGAGGCCTGATGCTTTATTTAAGAGGATAAACCTTAAGACATTTTAGCTTTATTATCAAATACAACAAATTGGCAAACTCAACTGTGAAGCAATTGTTCAGATTTGTCCAGATTCTTCTTGGAGCAAAACAATTATAACATTTATAAATAGCCATTTTCATTTCATTTAGTTTTATTTTATAATTTAGTTATCTTTATTTAAAACATATCATTAGCAACAATAACGATAAATGATGCAACTTTAATCAAACAGCTTTAAACTTGTAAAAAAGAAAAAAAAATCCTGGATTTTAATGAATTACTTTAAAACCAAAGCCATTCTGTACTTGTCCAAAAATTTAAAAACCTTTAACATTTAGCTAAGTTTTAAAATTCAACTGGGCATCCCTAGAACTTAGAGCCAAAGAAGCTGGCTTTCATTTTTGGCTTCACCTGCACAGACTGCTGCGGCCCAACTTTCTGTCTAGCCGCCACGTGTAGCTGGGAATGAACCACATAATGCTTTGTTTCTTATGCTCTGCAGCACGAGAGCTTTTTATTTATCAGTATCTGCTACACATCTGCTCTGCAGTTGTCTCACGGTCTGAGATGTTTAAAATTCCTCTGCTACACTTCTCTGCAGCCTACAGCCTCATGTTCCATGGCTTTACCACATACAAGTGTATCCCTCACTGCTTTTCAGTCATTCGATTCTTCTGTGTTGTTGAGTCACAAAAACTCCAAAATTAGTATGTTGCATCCCTAAACAGCATTTTAAGGCATGCGCCCAGCATGAAGGCTGTTGCAAAGTCTGAGTACCATAATTATGTCTTCTAAGATGACTTCTTTAGGCCAGATTGTAAGGTGGCATTACTTATATTCCCAGATTGCAAACTCAGTTACTCAAACTCAAGAAATCCAGGGCATGAATCAAGAAGGCACTCTTTTAAATTTTGATTAATGTCACTTATTTTCTTCCTGCAGCTAATTTGAATCCCATGTCCCACGCCGTGCATTGTGTGACCAGCATGGCGGCCCCCTCCTGGAGTTGCCAGAGTTTAGATGAAGAGACAGAGGAGGGTGAAGGGAGCATAGAGGACGGCAGGAAGTATGAAGAGGGAGGTCTCAGCTTCCTTCTCAAACAGGAAGACATGGAGAGCCAGGATAAATACATCTGCCTCTATAACCGCCTGGACATTTCAGTGCGAGAGATGAAGCAATATGTGGCCCAGATAGATGTGTAAGTGGTGAAGTAATTTAACAGTGTTCGATCAATCAATGTTTCAAATAGATTTAATGTGATGTGTGATGAGCTCTTTAAAATGTAAAAAAATTAAAATCTAAATCTATAGTTAATATACATGTAATCTAATCATTAAGATAAAATATTTAATAATCTACAAAAATGTTCTCAAATTCTCATCTGATAGTTTAGAGTAGGTTTTAGTGGCCTCCTCTTTGAGTTCTTCGAGTTCAAAATTTCAGGATGTTTTACAGTCTAAAAATATTTATGGCTTTTATTTCATTTAAGCCATAACAGACGACTGCAGAGAAGACATTTCAACAGCCTCTCAGGAGGAACGAATGTTTGTTATTCAGTGGCTAGCATGTGCTTAAGTTAATTGTCAGTGAAATGGATTTAATTTCCCAATCCCGTTCCCCCGTCTCTTTCCCAGTGCCTTTCTGTCAGTCTACACTTCCTTGTCACATAAAATAACAAAGATCATTAGTAAAACAAAAGGGTGTTTCTTCAACTAGAGACAGTTTTGTCCTTATTGTCTTAAAATACCCTTAAATAGACTAAGCTCTCTTATAACGTTTGATATGGTTACTAGTTTAATTTATTCGTTAACGTCATTTATTTGATCAAATTTAAAATGAAACCATAAAATAGATCAATATTATTGCAAACTAAAATATCTGTTTTCTGTTTTTGTGTATGTTTTTAAAATGTTATATATTCCTGTGAGATCAAAAGCAGTATTTTCAGGATTCTTTAAAGTTCTATAGAAATCTTTCATAACAATGTAAAGGTTTTTAACCTTTATTTTGATTAATTAAATGCATACTAATTTCTTTGTTTTTTTTTAAACGTCTAATATATGATTCAAATTTTAATTACGTTAAGAATGAATAATCAGATAATGATGTCTTATTCTCATAATTTTTTATCTGTTGATCTGCTCCAACATTAATAACATGAATCATTATTGAGCGAATCAACTCATAACTCACATAGTGTTCAATGTCAAAACATTCTCATAATTCATTATAACAGTTCAAATCTATCGGTTTCCAAACCTCTCTAATTATGTTTCATCTTAGACTTCTGTCATCAATAACTGGACCGACCCAGCCGCAGGGCTCAGAGCCGCCCTCGTTTGAGAGCGCCCCCCCAACCTCTCCCATACCAGAAGAGACGGACCAAGACAAGACAGAGCATGGCGGGAACAAGAAAGTGTGCTTCAAAGTCAACGAAGATGATCAGGAGGACTCTGGACATGACACCATGAGCTACAGAGACTCCTACAGGTGAGGAAACGATGTTTATGAAACATGTTGGAGCCTGGGTTCTTAAATGAGGAACACAGGTTCAAGTCCAACCTGCAACATTCCCATTACCCATTACCACACTGTTAATAAGTATACATCTGTAATGAGTATATGAGTAAGTTTTTTTTAAATGCCAATATTGGTACAGGTACCAATTGTCATTATTGACTTTAATAATAACATTTTGTATTCTGTGAAATGACAGATTGACATTCAATAAAAGATGATTCAAAATCCCAGTTTTCCTCCAGCACATGTGAAGCAGAGAGCTAGACAGGCATCTGGGCTCCTGTCTGCTTCTCCTGTCAAACAGACACGTAGGGAGATGATTAACATCCCTTACAAAGAACCTGTAGTGCCACAGCAACCCAGACGCCCTCTTTAAATACTGAAGAATACAGTCAGTCTGTGTTGTTTTGTCATCATTATATGGAGCAAAGTATGTGTGATCTAGACCTGACGGAGCAGGGCAAAGCTGGGGCTGACCACAGCCGAGTGGATTTTATGCTTCTGTCGGGATAAATGGATGCCCTCTTTAGCACCCTCTATCATTATGTGGCGTTCCACTTTAAAATCCTGCTACTCTGTGATAGGGTGAGCTCATGAACAGCTGCAGCCGTCATGTTTTATAGATAGAAGCACTTTTTCTTCTATTTAGGCTCTTACAGTAAGTAACTGGATTTGTCTGTGGGATGTAAGGTAGGCCGTCTGTTCTTGTTATCTTGAGAAGAGGGCTGGATGTTGGAGGGACATGTATTTTCAAGGGTTCAGGAGGTTGAATGGTAAAATATGAGGGAATGCTCCTCTTTCCACTTTCTGCTTCTGGGAGTTTTGCAACCTGCTGGTCATGAGCAGGATCTGCTTCCATTCTTGGCTTGTGGTGGCACTAAATTTGGCCTCCCCTCTCATTGTGGGGTGGGGGAAGGGAACTACTTCTACTCTTTCTACTACTAGTGGGTTTAAGTACAGTGTTTTCCCCTCTCAAGCTTTTTGGAGCAAAAAAAGACATTTAGAAAGTTTTATTCTGTCTCAGAATAAACATTTTAAGGATGGCAAGATGACATCCACCTAAACTCTGAAAATGTTGAAGTTTGTTGATGTTTAAATTGTTTCTAAATCACTTCAGCTCCGTGTAAACATTTTCTTCAAGGGATGGTTTATTATTTAATTACCTTTGTTTCTTCTGTAGGAAAAAAAATAAATTCAACATCGTTGTCCATGCAATGCAAGTCTTCTACTTATCTTTTGATTCCAACAGAATAAAAATCATATCAATAAAATCATGGAGCAGCCCTTTAGGTATTTTGCAATCATGTGATAATACGAATGAATGTGAATTTAACCAGTTTAATTTAAACGTTTGTGAAAGCATTTATTTACTTCCCCCTTTTTGCAATTGTTCTAAAAAGAAAAGTTATTAGCTCATCAAAATGTGTTCTTCTGAGCCCAAACTAAATGAATAATAGGTGTTCAACCACTGTCCTGCCACTGCATTGCAGTACATTTCATGATAAAATGAACAGGAATGAATCAGCCATACACAGATCCTGGAGAGTTGTTTGTTTCAGCAAAGCTTTCCTTTACGATTGTAATTTTTCTTCAGCTTTGAATAATTACTGAACTTCGCATCTGTTGCATTGGCTATACATATTTATAAATCTGGAAGTGGTCTGTGCAGGCATCCTTCTCATCACATGAAAACATTTGTGTCTGTGTTTTCACAGTGAATGTAACAGTAACCGAGACTCAGTGCTGTCATACACCAGCGTCCGGAGCAACAGTTCTTACCTGGGCAGTGATGAGATGGGCTCAGGTAACTGTCGTCTGTTAGATACGGTTACAATGCTGAAATTTAGGACAATAACTAACAGGACATCGCTATTTTTATTGGGTTTTTTGTTGTTGTTGTATTCAGGAGATGAGTTGCCATGTGATATGCAGATTCCTTTAGACAAGCAGGATAAACTTCACGGATGTCTGGAACACCTTTTCAATCAGGTATATAGAGTTCCCCTTTTGCCAATTTTAACTTGATATTCCTTTTGTAACTGTTGCCCTTTGTCTGACTCCACTCACCTCATTATTGTCTTCTATTTTTGCTCTTCATCAATACATCCCCTCTTAGTTTCCCTCTCTTCTCCCACAGTGTCGTTTATCACATTACCATCATCTCTTGTAAGCACTCTTTGACCTCTGCACCTCTGCTCTCTGACCTCAAAATCTATCGTCTTCTGGAGGTCACCAGATTTCGACCCCCTCTCAGTTTCCCAGATATCAATAATGAGTTCTTTCATCCACTGCAGACAGGTTACACGTGAACAGACTGAAAGCAGCAGGCCTGGTGTTAGCAAGGGCGTTAGCCGGTCTTCAGTTAGCACAGGATGTTTGTGGTGACGGGGTTAACTGTATCTTTTTCATTCTCAGGTTGACTCGATCAACAGTCTCCTGAAGGGCCCTATCATGAGCAGAGCCTGCGAGGAAACCAAACATTTCCACAACGACCACAGTCAGCCAGGTACCGCCCGGTCGGGTGTGCGTGTGCGCTAAATTTGAAACTCGTTTGAGGGATGTGTGTATTTGGGTTCTCTGTTGGTGCGTTTGGGGGTGACTTTTATAGGTGGGGTAGGGGTGTGTGAATGTTTCTGTTTGCATCTGTACGTTATTACCTCTGCATGTGAGAATACCACAGTAGTTTCTCCTATGTGTTTTATGTATTTTAGGGGAGTAGTATAATTAGCTTGTGTTTAACTATGGGGTTCTGACAACAGTTATGTATTATGTGGGTTTTTGTGAGAGTTCACACTGCCAGCTACATCTTTTGACCTGTTAAAATGTTTGTAAGATATTGCAAAGCACATTCGCTTTATAGATTATATTGTCCCCTATATGCATATATTTATACTGTGTATATAAATGTATATAAATATATACATTTTTTTATATTTTTAGTCCTTAACTTATAATGTCTATTAACTATAATAGAGTTTCGGCACACGGATGAGTGGACTGCACATTGGCGGTATGTCTTGCACAAGAATATCCAGGAGGACCCTTGGAATTTGCCCATTTCAATTAAATCTTTAGTTAACAGCCTTCATCGCTTCGTAGAAGGTAAGTCAGTAACTATTTACTTTTCTGAACATGTTTTATAGTGCACAAATCATCATCGTGCATTATTTTAATGATGATTCATGCAATAAAATCTGCAGTAATAATTGCAAATAAAAATAGATTAAAAAAATTACCATTGGAATAATGGCTGAACGAAATACTTTAAACTGTTTTGTGAAGTTAAAAACTTTAACAAAATTGAAACTTTAAGTTGAGCTGGCATCACGTCTATCATAGAAAAGCGATGGAAAAGCAGTGCAGTGGAAATGCAGAAAACATGCTGTGTGAACAGCCCCTACACCAGTAAACTGGATTAGAAAAGCGTTTCATGTTCAAGTTGTTCTGGCTATAATGTCCTGTATTATTGTGCATTGGGTTGTATTCATGTCTGTTTGTAACTGTTGCAGATGGAAGGAGTCAACTCTTGTTGGCGTTGCTTAAATGCACTGGTAAGTTACTCTAGATTTGCAACTTTCCCTTGTTGAACTTGACCATTGTAGATCATTTCAAATAGTTATTGAAAGGCAACCCAGAATGTTTACATGGTCCCGCACTTGCGTCATCATCTGTGTGAGACTTCAGAAAGGCAACTGCATTGTGTGTGATTTATCATCCCTACTACTGTTCTGGACTGAGCTGTATTTACAGACACCTTCATGTGCTGTGATAAGGGAGTGTTTTATTGGAATTCTGTAGCAGGGAGTGTGTGCATATGTTTGTGTGCGTGCAGTCAAGCTGCAGTGGGGTGTGTCTGTAGACACAGATAAAGTGAGAGTGGGTTTGTCTCGTGGGGTCTGTGGTGGGAGACATATGGAAGCTGTTGAGTGTTTGCTTTGGAACCTGATCTAGAGCCCTTATCCCTACTGCTCCACACAGACAGCAGCTCAGCTCCAATCTCTGTTCCCACCCAGCACTGCTGTGAAACCCACCATCTGCTTAAAGTATTACACACTCTGAACATGGCTTACAACTGTTTTAGGACATTCAGGATTCCCCTCAGGCCACTGATTGGGACATATGCTGATCTGTGAACAGTAAATTAATCGGGATTAGCAACATCTGCCAATAAAACTTTAAATTAGAGTAATTACAATTTATAAAATAGTAGTTAAAACAGTAAAATTAACCAGTTAATAATGGCTTCTGACCCATACATGTCAATTTCAGAGGAATTATCATCATCATCATCATTTGGAGCATTTTCTCAACAAATATTAATATTTGTTTGGTGTCAACAAGAAAGTATTTAACCAAGTAATGCATTTATTTTTTAAAGTATTTAAGCAAGTAATGTATGCATTGTAAAAATTAAACTGATTAAAAGTGATCACAAGTGACAGTAAATTCATTGTTAACCTGTTAGCCAGCACCACACAAATGTTTTAGCATCTTTCCATTTATCAGAGAATCCAGAAATAAATGTATCATGATTTCCACCAAAATATTAAGCAGCACAACCTTTTTGAGCATTAATAATAAAACAAAAAGTTTCTTAAGCAGCAAATCAGCATTAGAACAATTTATGATCATGTGACACTAAAGATGGGAGAAAATACATTTTAAAATATATGAATAATTGTAATAATGTTTGAAAATATTGCTGTTTTTACTGTATTTTTAATCAAATAAATTCAGCCTTGATGAGCTCAAGAGGCTTCTTCCAAAAACATTAAAACATCCAAACATAATACAAACATATGGAAAAATAATTACATATTTTCCATGCATAATGAATAAATTTGAGTGTACACACATATGTACATATGTTTATACTACTCTTCTGTCCCAGACACAGAACTCCAGCTGCGGCGGGACGTCATATTCTGCCAGTCTCTGGTGGGGGCGCTGTGTGCATTGGCCGAGCAGCTTGTGAATGCTCTGAACCTGCGGTTCAACAATAACGGAGAGTATGAGGAGGACAGTAAAGAGGTCAGCCGGAAATGGCTGGAGCAAATTTCCACCATCGGAGTGCTCTTTAACTTACAGTCAACACTTTCTCCACATGTGGTAAGACTATTAGACATGGCATCTTATCATAGCTGATTCAGTGACGGTCATCCCACAGTGGCTCAGTGCTTTCTACTAATACACACAAGTATGATGATAAAGTTTTAGAATTGAATCCTGAGACTGTTAGGACTAAATACAGAACCAAAGCCATCATATCCGGGATTTTCCTGGATGTGTTCAGGATTATTTCAATCATATACTCTCATGCTTGAAGATCTTGATTATTTTGGGTTCACAAACTGTTTTCTTGAACAGAGAGAAGAGCGAATCATGCTGGAAGACACAAAAGCAGCACTGCAAGATCTGGATAAAGTCACCGTGCTGTTCCGCCCGCTGGAGAACGAGTGTCTCGTCCCAAGTATGACACCACACCACATATATGAACACATCGAGTACTAGCTTGTCTACACAGTGCAAACAGAAGAATACATGCAAGCGTGTTGTGTGTGTGTGTTTGTGTGATTATATAAAAACACACACACACAGCTTAGAAATGGTATAAATATTTATTAAACTTGTATGTTGAGTAAATTAAAGTTTTCAAATGCTTTCTTTAAACCACTGTAACTCCAGCAACAATGACCACAGATTCCTTTCCTTTATAAATAGTTAGATCTAGGGTCCCTCCCTTTCTCTGATAAAGCTGTGTGATTCCACTAAAAAGTGAAAGCCAAAACTCTCATCCTTATATAGCAGCACCTCCTTCCCCTCCTCACACACACCCTCCAGATGTCCTCTTCAGGAATGTCAGATAGGAGAACAGCTTTATCTGCCCTCTTCTGTTTTGGTTTGACTAAATCTGAGGGAGGATGTTCTGCTCTGTGGTTTGTTCCTGCCACAAAGGTGTTTTATTTAGGTCTCTGTGTTGTACAAATGTGAACAGCTTCACTTTTTCTCTTCCACACATCTGTGAGGTTTTTGCCTTTACTCATCTAATTACAACATAATTAACCTGACAAGATTCCCAGTGTCTTCACACATAAAGAATACCTTATACAGTATGTAAGGATGCAAATGAAGTAGTGCAAAGGACAAAGATTGAAATTGGATAGAATTTTAAATATTCTCTTCCTGTGACTCATGCATCCTTTAATGCTCTTTTTCCAGACACATCTGTGCATTACCAGGTGGAAGGCAGTCGGCAGGCCATCAGGGTGACAATGTTCTTGGACAGCTGTCATTTCAGTGAGCTGCCAACAAGACTGCAGAACGGAGGCTCTTTGAAGCTTCAATCCGTCCTCTTCACTAGAGGTGAGAGCAGACAAAAGAAACAACACAAATGACTCTTTCCATTCTAAATGGGTTTCATTTGTAATTTACAATTCTCAAACTTTGTGAGCTGCCTACAGAGGTTATATTTTAAGGCACTATAGGCTATTCAAAAAGGTAGCCTTCTTAATTATGCTGCCTCTTAAGATGCCAGGCATGCTTCTTTTGAGGAAACGCCTATCCCAAAATATAATGTGATAAGAATAAATCAAGGCAAGAGAAGTGTCTTTTTTTTTGTAATTTGTTTTTGTTATTTTGAATATGGTTATATCAGTTTTACTTCTAGTTATTTGTTGAGAAATGATTCCTTGTCATCTAGCTGAAACAAAATGAGTTTATTTCGATTAACAAAAAAATTAAATAATGGTTTAATTTTGTTTATTTTACTTAAAAACAATAACCTTGGTAATATCATTGCATTATTTTACTATATATATATATATTTTTTTTTTGTCTTTGTGCTGTGTATTTTTATGCCAAGGTTTTTGTTCAACTTGCAAGCCTGGTATCAGAAAACTATCTAAATCAATTTACGTTCTTACAAAATATGAAAATGAGTGATGTTCCAAATCGGTCACTTGTTTGGTTCCATGACGTTTAGGGTTCTGCTTTATAAGAGGCATTTATAGCTAAAATCCAAATATGGCCTTGTTTTAAAACTTAAAAAGGTAACACTTTAGAATGAGGTTCCAATAGTAAATGTTAGTTATTGTCTTAATTAACATGAACAAACAACGAACAATAGATTTCTTACTGTATTTATTCATCTTTGTTAATGTTAGTTATGAAAATACAGTCATTCATTGTTAGTTCATGCTAATTCATGGTGCATTAACTAATTTTAACAAGCACAACTTTTGATTTGAATAATGCATTAGTAAATGTTGAAATTAACATTAATATTAGTAAATGCTGTAGAAGGATTGTTCTTCCTTGGTTCATGTTAACTAAAGTAGTTAAGTAACATTAACTAATGGAACCTTATTCTAAAGTGTTACCCTTTTAAAATCTAGACTTTCAAGGGGATTGCCTATTCAGATGTCACAGAGAGAGTGTTAGAATTAGTCATGGTCCTAATCTAATGTGCTCATTTAGAACTAATTAAAGCCTCGATGTTCCTTTATGAGTCGTGGTCTCCATCTAGTGGCAAGTTGAGAGTACTACAGCATGATATTGATCTACATTTTCTTAATCCTCATCAGGGCTGGAGAAGCCAGAAGGTGTGTTGTCTCAGGATTTTGTTGCCATGGAAGAGTTTCAGCAGCGTACAAATGCTCTGTCACTGGAGAAGGTCAAAGGTTATTACCGCAAACTCAGGTACATTTGGCCATCACTGACTGACCTTTGCTTGAAGTATTGATTGATTTTGATTTTGCTGTTAAGCTATCTTTATATTTAAAGTAATAACATGGTTTAAAAAGATAACTTTAAAAAAATATAAGTTATTAAGTAAATAATTTACGTAATACATAGATTTTTATATTTAAATGGCAAAAGAAAAGTGTTAATTGTTTTTATAATGTCTTTCTTTTTTCTAGGGCTTTTTATCTGGAGAAATCAAATTCAGACTCAAATTCCACTGCAGTGAAAATAGACCAGGTAACATGGTTGTTATTAAACATTGTTTGGTCATTTATGTTTGTTTCAATGTTTTTATTCTGCAAAGATGCATTAAATTGATCAATAGTGCAAGTAAATACATTTACATTGTTACAAAAGATTTCTGTTTAAAATAAATTATATTCTTTTGAACTTCCTAATCATTAAAAAATCTTGAAGAAATATAACATTTTCCAAAAAAAAGAAAGAAATAATAAAAATCATCATTGATATTGTTCCAAAAAAACAAACAAACATGTTAATCACATATAAAATAAAAGTTTTTGTTTACATAATATATGTGTGTTCTGTGTATATTTATTATGTATGAAATAATAATCATTCATTTCATTATTTTAATCTCCAGCTCCTCCGGCCGCTTAACACCTTGGATGACCTCTGTCGGCTCATGCAGACGTATATGAATGTAAAACCCGGCTCTGCGGGTCAGCCCTCTGGAGTCAGTGTTCTTTTGGTGTCCTCCGAACTCTGCAGCCGGCTGGGAGCCTGTCACATCACCATGTGTGCCACTGGGATGCAGAGGTAACTGCAGTGAAATGTTGTTTTCATGTTGCTCTCGATCCAGTAGTCAAGCGTGAATCCACAGATGGGAATAGAGTTTTATAGAGTGACGGCTCATAACACGCGCTTCTTATCTTTAAGCCTATTACTACTGAAGTACAGCCACAGTCTAATATTTTATTTTTACTTTCATTTATTCCTGCTCAAATGTGCATCTAATCCAGGTTATTTGTATCCTAGGTTACTGATACAGTGAGATAAATCTATAACAGATTGTCTAAACTGCCTCTTGATGAAGGTTTTTATTCTGTGTAGATGTACTCTGACTGTGTCACTGGAGCAGGCTGTTACTCTATCCAGAAACCATGGCCTCATGCCCCGCTGCCTAATGCAGACCATGGACATCATGCGCAAACAGGTACAGCTTATGACATATAACTCAAACTGCTCAGCTTATGTCTTTAAATCTTTCCAAATCAATCCTGTGGTTTGGTAGAAAATGTTCTACATCTATACCTGCTGCCAAATAGGCCACTCCAGTATACATTTTGCCCAGTAGGTGGCCACTAAAATACTTCTGTACTGTACACTTAAAGGACAACTTCATCGATTTTCAACCAGCTTTGTATGTTACCTGCTCTCAGATATCTGTGTGTATTTGTCAGTAAAATCTGCCAGATGGTGCAAAACACATACAGACTTTTGCTAACAAATAAACAGAGATATCTGGATGCATGTAACATAGAAATAGTACACATTGTTTATTTACATGTACCCCTGACTTTGACAATAAAAAAATAGTAAAAAATTGGTAATGTTTTCCCTTAAAAATGTAATGGTAATTATATACAGCAATTTTTATGTCAGTGTGCAAAGATATGCATTTAAAAGTAGTGCTGTCAAATGATTAATCGTGATAAATAACATCCAAAGGTTTGTTTACGCAATATATCATGATTAATCGTTTGACTACTATTTAGAAGACATGTTTGAACTTTCTCGGTTTGTTGAATTATAAGCAATATCAAAAAGCTTTTGACTGGCATCAACTCCTGATGATATGACTCAAATGTGGTCACTTGGATGAAAACTGTAGGAGTTTGAATAAAAAGATTAGATTTGTTTTAAAAACTAAATCTAGTTTTGAGAGACTGACTCCAAAACTCTGCCTAATCAGTATGCTAAATCTCGCAACTTTTAGCATACAGTTCTATAGGTCTACTTATTATGCGAGAAATAAAATATAACAAGAAGAACTTGAACAGATACAATACAGGCCTACACACCTGCAGTGCTTGACATATGCTTGAATATATCAGTAAAAGTGTGTGGGCAAGTAGTCTAAAGGATAGAATTGTTGGTATTTCGAGCAACAAACTAGTAATATACACTCAGAAACTGACGGAACTAAAAATTTTGAGGAGACGTTTTAGAACGTTTTAAGGTATTCTGATAGTATTCCAACCATCCATAATAACTATC
This sequence comes from Carassius gibelio, assembly GCF_023724105.1. NCBI lineage: Eukaryota > Metazoa > Chordata > Actinopteri > Cypriniformes > Cyprinidae > Carassius > Carassius gibelio. The sequence goes on along the minus strand of NC_068403.1, from coordinate 13,685,027 downwards.
TTTATTTATAGGGCACCAGAGTGGAGATCTCTGCCAAAAATCTCAGAGTAATGGACCAGATGCCACCGTGTGCTCCCAGGTATGAATGACTCTTGCTATATAACTATGAAAAGTGATTATTCCTAGTGTGGCTTTGGAGTTGAATGAAACTTCTCTTTTGAATCCTCATCACAGGCTCTTCAGGTTGTGTTTACCCCCCTCCGATGGAGATCTTTGAATGAGGTGATGTCTGTCTCTCAGACCTTCTAGATGCTGGGAGATATCAAGACTGGCTAATCATTTTGAGACCATGCCTCAGCACATATCAACTCCCGGCCAGCCTCATCCAGAGAGGTCTGGCTGAGGTCAACACAACGAGGACTGAGAACCATCCGGCCACTTTTATCTCCTGCTCTGGCAGCTGAGAAAATCGCTAATGCTAACGACGCTAATCTTGGCTAGCAGTGTCTGCCCACATTGCTACATTGTTTGGCCTCCTAATGGATCTGGACTGGCATGTGAATGGCTAAATCTAACTGTATTATCTCTTCTTTCACCTCTGACTGCAATCTTGCGTCAGCGAATAGGGTGGTTTGGTATGGATGGCGACGTTATGTTCAGATACGTGGTGATTATGTGCAATTACTGTAGCTTAGCATGCATGTGTCTGCACTGTGTCATGGGAGGTGGAGCCCTCAGAGCGCTGTTGCGATTCTCTCACTCATATCAGGTATTTCAAAAGTACTGAAATCATTCCAGCCTACATGGACCAGTTTCAATATCCTAATTCTCATCCGTCATTGTGTTTAAAATTCGCTTCATTTATGTTTAACAACACAATTTTTTTGTGAAGTTCTAGCACCGGCGCATTTATGATAATAGCAGGGAAACATTTGGTGGCTATAAGCTTCTCAAACAATACAAAAATACAAGATTTCACTCCAATCAAAATGTTGATATTGAAGGTTGAAACCATTATTGATCAACTGGGTGAAAAAAAAGGGGATATAGCACTTTTTAAACATGAATCAGTGCTGTGTACAGTGTGTGACTGTCCCGGCTGTTTGGAAAAGCACAATAAAAAATGCTTGTGTTCTTCAGTGTTTATTAAAAGTACTGTACATTTTAGAAGAGAAAGAAAAGCAAAGGGATCATGTGAAGAATCAATAGATATAGTAGGATTTTATTGAAGTTTTGTTATTTAGGTAAATATATGTGTATGTATCAGAGGCATAAGCAAATGCTCTTTGGGAACAGCAGTGCTATAATTTAAAAAGTATTAATAATGTTAAAACATATAATATTGTACATCTTTCATTTTGTATACTTAGTGTATATTCGAATAGGAAACGGTATTGTGCTTTTACACAGTGTGTTCGATGTTTAATTTTCTAACTTCAGCTGTGTGGTCAGTAACCGAGAAGGCCTGGAAATTGAACCGTGTTCCTGGATTAGTTAAGCTAGTGTGTACAGTATGTGACCGCTTTTGTAACATGCAAAGTCTGCATTTCTCTTAACATATATATAATTATACAGTATATGTTCATTTCAGTAGTCCTGACAGTTGACAGTATTTGCTCAAATTTGACACAATTTTAAGAACTCCAACAAAGATTTGAGTAAATAAGGTCACTTAAAGACAATAATGCAACAAAGCATCATGTCTTAATGAAATCTTGATGAGACATTCATTGTGTTTGTATTGTAGCTCATAACACGTCACTGTCTGTTACATATCAGCATGGAAGTTAGAAACTGCAATTTAAAACCATGAAATATTTTAAACAATACTTGAATTTATGCTAATAAATAGTGTTTTTTCCCTCCTTGTATCTACACAAATTGAAGCCCAGTGCTGGTAAAATTCTGATTTTAACATTTTATTTGGTCCTCAAAGCAAATGGTTTTTAAACTGGAAACAAGTGTTTTTAATCCACAGAATCTGTGCGGTGTCATGATATATTTTGAAGGTCTTTGTTGTTGCTTGTTATTATGCTTTATAATGTCCACATGAAACCTATCATTTCTGTATGATAGACCTAAATCTAGTAAAACCCAAAGACATAGCATTAGCGTTAGCATGTTTCTGTCACTGTATATTAAAATCTCAGGTTTCTGCACTATTTCGGTCCATTATTGTGCGATTAGCTTCCCCTTTCAAAAGTTGTGACTGAATAATTTAACCTCACTAATCAGTCAGCTGAAACATGCTATGCTTGTAATCAAATGTGCTTTTTTTTTTGTTTTGTTTTTTTTACTTTAAACTTCTGTCCTGTTTTCAGTACTATTTTAAGTTTATTATTGCCAGTTGTTAACTTCTTGACATGATTTCAACTGTACCTTTTAGCTCAAAGAGCAAAACATTTTCAGTGGTGCTTACAAATCAAGCCTTTTTTGGGAGGGCCTTATAGTTTCTTGGTCTTTACCTCAAATTGTTCTCTTAATTTGACAAATTCTGTTGGTTTCTATTAATAAGAGCAGTTTAATCAAAACCTCACTGGTGGAGTGAAGAAGTAGATCTAATCTGCATCTTTAAATATTTAACTTTAATGTTTGACTGTGATGTCTCTGTCTATATGCTGTCCTGAACTTTTAATGATAAATACATTAAATGGCTCTTAAACTTACCTTGCTGATAATGTAAGAATGTATCCAATTGTTTTTAACTCAAGTGTTGAATTAAAAGCATTGTTTAAGCTCTCCTTTCTGAAGTAATGTAATATCTATATTTCCTCCAAGAATGCACCTTCAGTTAAAACTAATGTCCTGCAGTAAATCCAGCGGTCCGAAGCTTCAGAATTGTCTAATTAGGGATGTATAATTGCCTTATACCCTAAAGCTCAGCGTGTCACCCTCATTTCCAAATGCAACCTGACAAAACTGTTAATTGTATATATAAGTGGGCATGGAGAGAGGTTAAGAACAGTGAAAAGTCCTGTTTATTGCACTTTCAATTAAACCACAACTTTTGTTTGGTTTGCCTTAACCATTTTTCCCCATTTATTGACTGTCTAGTTGCACACCTGTGCAGAAATAAGCCCTATGGAGATTTTATAATGTTTTAAGGTAAGCATCACCCTTTTTAACATGACACCAACCTGGAATAACCTACTGCTTGTCTCCATTGTGCTGTTAAAGGCATTCAGATTTCAGCATGGCAAAGTTCTAGTTCCTTTTCTTCCATGAATGATTTAACTAGCTTTCTAATTATTTACTACTTGCAACAATTTGTTACATCAGCCCCTTCTTTCAAAATCCGACAGCTGAAACATTAAATATAGAGGCTCGTGCAGGAGCCGGAAGGCGTAAAGATAAAGGACTACCCCATTGCAGTTTCGCCTTAGCGTTTCAATTGGCTTTTAGTACGAGACCACCGCACTACAGAACACACCCCGGTTCGGCGATGTCTGCCCACGATTACTTTATACACTCGTTTGGATCCTTTAAACTGTAAGGATGGTGAAAAAATCCGCTAACGGTGAAGTTTATCACCCTCCCGCAGGGGAGAAGAAACTGAAAGTCGGCTTTGTGGGACTGGACCCCGGGGCTGCGGAGACGAGCCGAGACGGGGCACTTCTCATTGCCGGTTCCGAGAGCACAAAACGGGGCAGCATCCTGAGCAGACCGAGGTCCAGCATCTCCAGGGGGAGAATCGCTCACAAAAGAAACGCACGTTACCGCAGACTGCAAAATTTCCTTTACAATGCGCTGGAAAGACCCCGAGGCTGGGCGTTCATTTACCACGCTTATGTGTGAGTATGTGCTTTTCTGCGTGACGTGGGAATCACCCACCTTTACTGACACAGATGCTGTGCTGCACCGCCCAGAATGCTGAAAGTTTGACATTGTTGTCGGCCTGCCTGCAGCTTTTGTCGCAGAGCGTCAGTCAAACAGTGGGGAAATATGTAAAAGTTTTGTCTGGTTGCAAATGTCTATACATTTAGAGCCAGGCCGCCAAATGAGCTTTTCACAGCTGTGCATATTTCTGAGTCGTTGGAAAGTGTTCACAGATTATTAGCCTACTGTAGACTGTAGGGTATCATCAGGCAGCGGTTTCAGAACCGGTCAGCTCCTGTAGTACCGCGTCAGCGCGCTCGATCGTGTTTGCCGCGGCAACAAATCCGTGATGCTTGCCAAGAGGGAAAACCGTGCCAGAGGTTCACGGTTTCGCCGGTGGCATGCCAACGCGGCCGTCGCTGGGTTCTTTATTGTGGCACAAGGGTGTAGGAACAATCTGGAAAGTGAGGAAACTAATTTTCTGACCATCTTAGTCTGGCTTATGAATATTAATCGGTTGACGTAACTTTCGCGTAAATAATTGGCAGAAAGGCAGTTAATGATCCGAGCGTTTAAAACCAGGCGAGTTTTTTCTTTCAAAACTAGCTAGACAACTAGAATAATGTTATGTAAATGGTTCTTTTTTCATTCTAAGTGATTTTACAGTGTCTTGGCTACTTAAACTTGACAGTCATGGGCGAGACCGTCAAAAATATATATTTTTACTACAGTAGCCTATGTAATGTGTATTATATTAGTGTCTGCTGTCTATTTCAAAAGCATGGATGTCAATCTAAATTATTCGAACATCTCACCACACTGAATTGTGTGCTGAGTCTTTTTCAGCTCTTAAAATACATGACAGAGATAGATAAGGGGAAAGAGCACTGGATGAAGAAGATATTTATCTAGAATCAACTGAAAAGCCGTACTGTATGCGTGCCAGAAAGTCTTAATTCACTCTAACCAATGCATTTCCAATCAATGAGAATCAAAACAATACACAACACGGAAGTACCAAGTACTACTACAATTATTAGACATTAAGACATTATTAGTAGCATTTACTGTAAATACTGTACCATTCATTGTACATTAATGTAGTAGTTTATCTATATGATTATTGTTTGGAATGTAAATCACTGTACTGTTTGCCAACAAAATATGAGCAGTACACTGATGAAATGCTAGAAATGCTTCTGACAAAGCTTCCAATGTTCCCTCTTCTGACTAGCCTTTTGTGAATCCTTATGAGGCTTTATTTTATTTTCTACTGGCGTGTATTATATGACTCCATCATTATCTTGCTGAGTGGTCCCTAATCAAGAATCTTTACAGATTAAAATTTCTAATAAGTAATTTGGAGCATGTCCTAAAGGATTCTAATAGGAATGTAATCAAATAAGATCCTACAGGATAAACTTAAGTTCTTGCAGGAAGTTATTTATTATTATTTTTTTGAGCCTGAAATTGTGTAATCATTATAACCCTAAATACAGTTTTTCTGCTGGGTATTGGGAGCTTAAACACTTTAGACCGTTAAATAGGAGTTATAAAGATTTTCTTTAATTTTATTTTTGGTGTCTTTCAGCTACATGATATTCCTTTTGATTTTATATTCCTAAATATCCTATAGGATTGGTTTCAAATGATAACACTTATAAACCTCTGTATCTTTTGGTTGGACAGATGAGATTGGTCCTGTGATTGAATCTTAAATCAAGGCGTGTACAGCATCACTTATTCTGTAGCCTTTTAGAAACACAAAGAGCTCCATTACCTCAAATGTCATCTCTTATGATGCATCTAAACCAGTCTGTCATAATGCAGCATCATAACCTCAGACTGTATCATGGATGCTGGAGTATGAGCTGTCTAATCTTCTGAGTGGCTGTAAATGTCTTTGTCCGCTCTGCTGGTCATGCAACCCTCATAGAAGACTCCCACTTCAGCCTGAGACTAGAATGTGAGTTCTGAAGATACATTATTTATACAGCCACCATCCTTATTTTACTCTGTCTAGTGTGCCCACACACACACACACACACACACACACACACACACACACACACACACACAGACACACACACACACACACACACAGACAGAGTGCAGTGCAGTGTGCTGACTTTGGCCTCTTACGTTAAGTGTTTTTTCTCTCTCTTTCACAAGCATTAAATGCAGAGATAGCACTTTGCATGCTGTACAGACTCAGCTAAGTCCTTATTTCTAAAGCTTAAGGAAAGGGGTACAAGGAGATATTTAGAAGTGGTGAATGCTTTGATATGCAAGTGAGTATTTGTGCCTTATTGTATATGCAACTTTATTTTGCTGCTAGTTAGTTGTTGATAGCTAATGCAAAAAAAGGGGGAAGAATATAATAATCTATTATGAATTACACAACAATATATACACTCACAACTCTATAAAATAAGAGTATTTTATGAATAAAATTATATAAAAATTCAAATGAATGAAAAAAATGATAAAACGACAATAAAGACATTAGTGATCATACAGAAAATATCAAATGAATGTTTTATTTAAAAAAAATACTATTAATAAGTTTTTTTGTAAACCAAATCAACATATTATAATTATTTTGTGACATTGAAGACACTATTTTAAATGTATTTTTAATTAAAACTGAATGGTATTGTAAACTTTTAAGACATTACTTAATTGTTATTTAACGTGAATTAAGATTTGATGTCACCTAATAACAAATCATTGTATATGTCCTCGGTTCAGTCTGGAGTTTCGTTTTGAGAGAATTGGGCTAATAGGGTGAATGAGGTAAATCGATTGCTCTATTACCTATTCACTGCTGACTCAAAGAATGTGTCCTTGTCTCTCTGTTTGACAGGCCCGTATAGTCTACTCCGCCTTACAATTTCCAGATTAGTCTGTGGCTGTTGCCAACATCAGGAGCAATAACCAGCCTGACAAAGACAAAAGGGCTTAATGACTATCTATTTATCGTGTTTATGTAATTGGTTTGTACTGTAGGTTTTTTACATTTGATGTTCAGATATTTAGTATCACAAACAGTGAGTGTCAAAATGCTGTATTGTTGCTGAAGTAATTGCAGTCTTGTGTTTGATGCCTCTGTGGTCAGTTTGACTGTTTGTGAAAATCTTATTAGATTTTCTTGGGTTGCACTTTCAAAGCACAAAGTTTGTAAAGCCCCTTACCTGAAGGCAGTACATTAAGATCTGCATGTCAGCAAACATCAGCATCAGTGACGTACAAAACTCCAGTGTAGCTGTGTTAATGTCAAGTTTGTAATAAATGACTTCATCCTCTGAAGACACTACGTGGCCATAAAGTCCACACCATCTGAGAGCAGGAAGGTGAGCAATCCTTTCTCATAATGTGATGTGTTGTTCCTGTAAGCCACGTCAGGTGTCTGATGTCACTGGTCCTGCACGACTCAGCATTTTATGGCCATGCGTAATGAGTAAAGATTAGATTGCCTGTGAGAATTCTCATTTGAGCTGATTTACTTACCATTGACTTTCTAATCCTCTGTCTCCCACCTTTATTAATGCACCCCACATTTATTCACCTCTGGCCTCATTCCCTTTAGAACCAGTCTGTTTTACTGATCTCCTTCTGTTAGATTGTTCCAAATTAGCAGATTAGTTTCTGTTATGACATATAATATTAATACCTGGGGCAAGAAACAGCTTACTCAGCAACTCAGATTTTATATAAGATCTTATAAAAGAACAGCAAAAGTTTGTCATTTTAAATCAATACAGATCTATTGAATATTAATATAGGTAGTTTTTTTTATCATAATGGTTTTCTTTGCATATTGAAGAAGTCTGGAATCCTGGCTCATTTATTACTCTCGCAGGGCTTAAATCCAAAAATTGAGATTCACACAGACTCAGGGCCAAAGACTAAATATTGTCTGCTTTGTAAAGGGAAACTGTCCACTGCAATGGAATAAAAAAATAGATAAATAGTTTAGTTAAAAGACTACATTTGAAACAAATGTCACTTTAAACAAACAGAAGGGAATTCAAACACCACAAGAGCATGTACACTATTGTTTAAAAGAAGAATGACAATTTTTTCAATGTATTTTAAAATGAGTATGTTATAGATCAAATAACAGTGATCAGGGTTTTGTTTTTGTCTTGGAGAAAATAGAATGAAATGGGCACCTTTTATTTTCATTGTCACCCTCATGATCTCAGACTGACCTCTTCTCTGAAGGCATTGCGCTGGTCATTTGAGTGCCTTCACTGATTGTGTGATGATGGTCGAGATTCCCTGACATTTAACTTTATCACACAGCGCCACATCACTGCTTGTTGCCTTTGTAATGGTGTGAATCATTAGGCATCAATGTTTTGGAAGTCTCCAGGTAGCTTTGGTTGTCAGTTCAGAGTATTTCTGGTTCCCCCCAAAGTTTTATCTCAATGTTTTTATCCGTCATTGTTTCTCTTTCTCTCTCTCATTGTACATGGGTGTGAGGCCCAGAGAGGTTTTATGCTAATGAGACTTTCAGCTATTTTAGTCTCATTTCTCTTCACTCTCCTTCTCTCTCTTGAGGGATTTATCTCTGAGTTTAACTGCAGAGTGTCAGGAACTCTCCAAGGATTCTTGCTTCTCTCAAAGATCACAAAACCAACGATGGGCCCAAGAGGGCCCAATTCTAATTAAGTGTCTAAACTCAATGTCCTTCATGAATATGCATCAACTACTTTATCCAAAACAAATAATATCAATGAATAACTTCTAATACTGAAGCGTCCTGTATCAGTTGGAGCTTGTAGAGTTGCTTTGATATCTCACGTGAGAGAACAAGCCAGCGTTCCATTATTGGTTTGATTTACTGCTCTCCTGTCTTGCAGGTTTCTGCTGGTGTTTTCCTGTCTGGTTCTGTCAGTGTTCGCAACAATCAAAGAATACAAGAAAAGCTCTGAGAGTGCCTTGTACATCCTGGTTTGTATCTGATCCTCGTTTAACATGATTTACAGGCAGAAGCTGATACATGTAGTGATGCTGTCAGGGTTTTATATCAAACACTTGTGTGTGCACATTGTAAATACTGTAGATCACAGTAGATCCTGTTCCACATTCTAACAGAACGTGACGAGTAGGACATTATCCAGTGGTGATGTGAACATGAAACTTTATAGATCTGTTTGAATCAGTGTAACAGTAGCCATCAAGCACTTACATACTGCTCTCATAAAAAGATTGCACGTGCTGTGTTCTGTGTATTTTTGACTTGTTACTATTTTTGTAAAAAATGTGTTTTATAGTAATAAGTTTTATATCTATTTGTTAAGTTTTGTTTTTCTCATTTGCTAACAATTTGACTTTTATGTTATATTATATTATATTATATTATACAACTAAGTTTTAGAATATCTGTCGAATACCAAATTTGAATGAAACATGAATGATAATTTATTCAATTTTATTTTATTTTATTTTATTTTATTTATCATTGGGCATTATATTACATTATAACTATATAACTATAATATGGCAGCACAAATAAATGTCAGTAAGTGGATGTGTCTGCTGTCTGTCCAGGAAATTGTGACAATCGTGGTGTTTGGTGTGGAATATATTGTGCGGATTTGGGCAGCCGGCTGCTGCTGTCGCTACAGAGGATGGAGAGGAAGGCTGAGATTTGCACGCAAACCCTTCTGTATCATCGGTTAGAAAATCAATTCAGTTTTTTTTGGTCTGTTCTGATTTTCTTCTATAATGCATGTTTCCTCCTCTCTCTCTCTTCTCTTTCTGTGTGTGTCTCTCTATTCTTTTTGCTCAAGAGACAATAAAATCTGCTTTGCCAACTTTTTGGGGGGCAGTAAATGAGAAAACTCTCTGAATTGTGACACTTGATAGACTGGAACCAGTGCTACAGTAGAATAATGTGAACTCCATTAGTGCATGATTTAAACGAATATAACATAAAGAATTTTCTTGTTCTGCAGATATCATGGTCCTTTTTGCCTCTGTGTCAGTGCTGGCCGCTGGCTCACAGGGAAATGTTTTTGCCACCTCTGCCATTCGGAGTCTGAGGTTTCTTCAGATCCTTCGAATGCTGCGTATGGACCGCCGCGGTGGCACATGGAAGCTCCTGGGATCTGTGGTTTACGCACACAGCAAGGTGACCAGTAACATGGCTGTATTCATTTTTCTGTCCACATTGAAAGCAGAAATTATGTGCAATGCAAAACAATCACTGTATCAAACTGTGGATAGTTAGAACAAAGTGTTAAACACCAGATCATTTCATGTATTGATTGTCTGTCAATACACTAATGTTTATTTTTGTTTACTTATGAATTTGTGTGCTGAATGGGTAGTAAATGTGTACTAATTGAAAACAGAGACTGCTAAAGTTCACATTAAGTAGTTTACTGAGTGAACATATTTCCACCAGTCTGCAATTCAGGTCAGTGGGCAGCAAATTCATTACTATTTATTAGTTTCTATTACTGGAGAAACTGTATCACTCCATTTAGTCTGCAGCTATTAACACTATTCAGGGCTTTAAGCACCCCGTGAAATGATTTGAAAGCACATTTCTTTGCTGTATTCAGAGATTTTGGCATTTTATTTAGCAAAATGTGGTCCAGTATATGTTACAAAATATTAGTTTTTAAATAAATGTTTTCTTTTTAACTTTTTATTCATTAAAGAATCCTGAAAATGTATCACAGTTTCTACAAAATATTTCTAATAGTTAATAGTTAATAGTTTTAACTTTGTATAAGAGAATATGTTTCGCCATTACAGAAATGAATTACATTTCAAATATATTCAAATAGAAAGCTATTTATTTTTCCAATTGTAAAAGTATTTCGTAGTATTACTCTTTTCACTGGTTATAAATGCTGCTATGCTGAACACTGAAGACTTTTTTCAAAAACACTTAAAAATCTTACTAGCCCCAAACTTCTGGTCTCAAAGGAAAAGATGTGGACTAAAAGGCACAGATGTATTCTTTATTTAGGCATCCAGACAGCAGTTTGAAAAATTATCTTTATATGGGATTGCATGCAGTTAGCATGTTTAATTTTAAGTAAGAAATTAATCACATGTTCTTGATGTTCCTAACATTTCTGAATCCCTAAATGTAGGAACTCATTACGGCGTGGTATATTGGATTCCTTTGTCTTATCCTGGCATCTTTCTTGGTGTACTCAGTGGAGAAGGATGACAATGCAGAGATGTTCGAGACCTACGCTGACGCCCTCTGGTGGGGGCTGGTAAGTGCTACAGCTTCAGCCAAGCTCCATCTAATCAGATAAAATGAGAAGATAAGACAAAGTGAAACAAGACACTGCTCATGGATCCATTTCACAAGTGGACCAGTGCACTAAAAGAACTGGCAGCTCCTCTTAGGCTCCTTTGGCAGATAATTTCACTCCAGAGTAACTTAGTGTAAACTAATTGTGGACATTACTCCATGAACTCTGCTCAAGGACCCAACAGGATCCCTACATGGGTTGAAATTATAACCTCTACATGACCATCCTAAACCCTTACTAGCTTATATTATTAGTATATACAGTACATAAGCTATGCCATTGTTAAGGAAAATTATTTCTATTCTCTAGATCACTCTCACAACTATTGGTTATGGGGACAAGTATCCTGTCACGTGGAATGGGCGTCTAATCGCTGCCATGTTCAGTTTGATCGGTGTAGCTTTCTTCGCTCTTCCTGCGGTGAGTTTAAAGCGATATGATGTCATCTCTAGTGCCTGACTTCAGACATGGCTCACAAACAGGTGTATTTCTGCACTGTTTTCTCTGTTGCAGGGTATCCTGGGCTCAGGCTTTGCTCTAAAGGTTCAAGAGCAGCACAGACAGAAGCATTTTGAGAAGCGTCGTAACCCTGCTGCATCTCTTATCCAGGTCAGACCTGGAACGCGTGTAATTCACACCACACACATTTCGAGTGGATCAGCATTCTGCTGTCTGTAAATGTGCTTACTTATATCTTTTCATATTTAGTTGATGTTGACTTTGCTATGTTTAAAAATATATGAGGATCGTCTTTTAACTTACACACTCTCATCATGTTTTCTTTGATTTCAAAGGCTTGAAATGTTGGTGGTTACTGCATAGAGTTATGTATTACTATATGGAAGTCATGTGCTATCTTAGAAGTTAATTTCAGTTATTTTTTTCCCCACATCAGGCAGCTTGGAGATTTTATGCCACTAATCTTTCCAGGACAGACCTGCTGTCCACATGGGACTTTTATGAGCAGACTGTGTCGGTCCCAATGTACAGGTAGTCAGTCATCTTATAGACCACTGTAACTGTAGATACTGTATTTTAAAGACCCATTTCTTGCTCGTTTGTATGCTGTTTTTCTATTTATTTTAATTCTCAACCGTGTTTTTTTCTATTTTAAAAGTCTTTTCTCTGTTCTGCCTCTACTTAAAGACTCATTCCTCCTGTAAATCAGCTCGACATATTAAGAAGCCTGACGGGGAAATCTGGTTTCAGGTCTGGTAATTTTACCAAAGAGCATTTGAAATATTAAAATATCAATGTAAATAATATTATAATTATCATATCTCAGAGGGGTCTAAAGTCTCAGCCCACATTGATAATCTGTAAATAATCTAATGTTTTAAATCTTGTGAAACAAAGAAAAGTTAATGACCATGCAGAAGAAATTCTTCAGATTCAGCACTATTTCTAGCTCATTAATCAAAGTGATTGATTATGTGACTTTTTTGCACATGGTCAGATGCTTTTTTTTGCTTCCATTGCTCTTTAGATCACATCATGCTTGAGAACATGGGCTTTACACAAATTGTAGTTTATGCAGCTGAAATGCTAATAATTTGCACTCAAATTATGCTGATAATATAATAATACAAATACAAATATATTGGAAAAGGATGGAAAAAAAGAAAAAAAGAAAGGCAGCCTTATCATTAATTCTCTCTGCCTTTTGGCCTTCACTGTATTTGTGAATGTAATTCCTGTTTAAAATGTTTGTTTGTGGTGTTGCCTGCTTCAATCTCCTGTCTTTATCGCTTCTGTCTTTCTAAAGGAAGGACTCGCAGCTAGAAGTCACTCCAAGGTTTGTTGCCCTGGATTATCCCATAGAAACTTGACTTTTCCCAAATCACGTCAATCAAAAACTCATTCAGACACATAGAGAATCGTAGTTTCAGATCACCATCATCATTCTTCAAATGAGAAAGCAGCCCGTATCGCTGTGTTTGAAGTCATTTGAAATCACAAGTGTTATTCAAAGACAACCTGGTTGCACTTTATACTACAGTACCTTCAAGTGGTATTTACACAACATAATAAATGCAGTTTAAAGGAACGAACATCTCATTAAAAAGAAAACAATCACACTTTTGTGGTCTGCTCTGTAAAATACCTGCTATAGCAATCCTGTAAAATCAAGTGCAACATATGACCCATCCAGCTCATTTCATTCGGTGTAACAGTGTTGGCTGTTTTTAGGGGGTTTTGGGGAATAACTCTGATTTTAGGTCCCACACTTGGACATGGCCTAAACCATTTTTGACCACTGCTTGTATAATCTTTTCTCTCTCATGACCCACTCCAACCACATTCGCAGTAGTGAGATTTCACACAAAGACACCCTGTGTGGGTGCTGCCCGAGAAGCAATAGGTACCGTTGCACACAGATACTAACATCTGCACGCCCAGATCTCTCTCTCTCTCCAGCATTTGAATTGATCTCTTTCCTTTCTGACTTTGATTTCCCCCCTATTTCTAAATGTATTCCTTCAGTGTGTATCATCATCGGCTCAAGTGAAATATTGCAACATATTTTGAGACATACAGCATAGTGCACATTCATATCTCTCGTCAGCTCAGGTGGGCTGAGAAATGTTCTGCTCTCCAGCATCTAAAAATGTTGTCTTGTTTGAACCAGAGATGCAGACATTTGTTTAGCTTTGTTGAAAGAGTTTTGCTTTGCGGATCAACTTTCCCACTTAGCACCTGGAAGCACTTCCCATTGCTTCTTACCTCAATCCCACGAGACCATCCTCCTCTGCAAGCTGCCTTGTGTTGTATTAGGGTCTCTCACTTTTTCATTTATTCACTTGGCTGTTTTTTAAAAGGTGTTTAATTAACAGTTGTGTATTTTTTCAGCATGCCCGACAACATGCATGTGTTTCATTGCTTTGTTGTTGAAAAGTTTCCGCTGTGGCAGCATGTGGGTCTGCTGTTGCATCCAGAAGTTGTGGATTGCATTGCATGACTGAGAAGCACCATTATCCATATCTTTGCCCATGTAAGTCTGATCTTAAATAAAATAGAAGAATACAGAAACCATGCATTCAGTGTTTGCTAAGGAATTCAAATGTGTTTTAATGTACGGTTGCGAAATTGCTTACAGATTACATGTTTCAGTCATTTTTAGAAATGTACAGAACTGAATTCCCAAGCTGTTATTTGATTATTTATTATATTTCAGTGTTTTCTTTTTAGTGGCTTCAGCTGAACATTCCTAAAGCAATATTTACATATCAGTAAATATGTTGTTCCTTTAATATTTTTTGTAACATTCAATTATGAAATTATGAAATCCATCTGCACTTAGTTTTAGTTTATAATTTTCTTAGTAATGTGAATTTTTGTGTATTTAATTATGTATTTGTTATTTTGTTTGTTTATTTTGTACTGGGCGTTAGATTTGTACAGATGTGTAGAATGGACTCATATTCAGTGACGTGAATTTTTAAGCAAAAACAAATACATATATATATTTCTGTATAATAATATAATTTAAAAAAAGGTACAGCTATTGAAACTGAATTAAGTGATTTCTTTGTCTTTTCTGATTAGCACCCTATTTTTTTAAATCTTACAAAATGCATAAATCTTACAAAAAAAGTTCATGCCTAAAACAGAAATTTCAATCAGTGCTAGACATACAAAAATACTTTTTTTCTGCAGTGTATGGTCATTAATATAATTTACTGGGTATTTTCTTTTTAGCACTGGATGGTTTCCACACTGGAAAAATACTTCTAAGTGTGTGGGCTCAAGATGATTTGTCTGTTTCCTTTGCTTTTTTTTGTTTGTCTTGTTGTACTTCATTGTGTCTGCTGTGCAGTCGTAAGGCCAGCTTGAAAGAGAAAGGCAGTCCCTCTAAGAGCACCGGGGGGAAGACCCCGAAGCCAGAGGAGGGAGTCAAAGAGAGTCCAAGCAAAGTGACCAAGAGCTTGAGCTTCACAGAGCGGAACAAAGCAAAACACGCTTTCAGAATGAAAGATGGAGCTTCTCGGCAGAACTCTGAAGGTCAGAGAATGTTGTTATGTGCACATACACAAGAATATTGGTATACACACTCTGTTATTGTGAGTGGAAAGTGTAAACTGCTTCCAAACGTACATTCACCTGTACATTACATACTTACTCTGCATACTGTAGGTGTCTTTTCTGTTTTTTTTTTTGGAGTGAGATTTTAGCAGCTAGCAAGAGTAGTTTGTTATTTCCTGGCACAGAACCAGATGCCACACTAGATTGCTTAATGTGTCATAGCACAAAAGATGGTGTCAGTGATAGTCGATTCATTAGAATCCATAAGACGGCAGGTGTGAGTTTCTATTTAAAGAAATAGCCTAAAAGAAGAACTGATCTTTTTTTTTCATGAGTTTAGTCCCCTTGCTTTGACACATAATGTTTCAAATCATGTTTTGCAGTGCAACATTGTATTATTGTCTAAAGATGCTTTTGGATGCTGTACCATTTGTGGCTTTTCAGTTGAAGTTAGGAGCGGGTTTATATGCCCTTAGACACTCGATCCCCGCAAAATATTTAATGCACGGTGAAAATGCTTTGTGGGAATTCACTAAGAATCAATTGCATCTGCTGATAGTGATGTTGTTTTTTTGCACATGCTACTGCATTTGTATTGTTTAGTATCTGATTCAGTACAGGAACTGCAAATCAGGCAACAGTGTAAATGGCTGAAGATTTCATGCTAAATGAAATTTGCACAGGAGCATGTGCTGATTTGCCCTGGAATGACTGTCAGTTAAACTGTATTTTGGGTGGTCAATGAATGAGACGTATTACTCTCATTACCTGTTTTATGCTCTTGGCAAAACTCTGTAGTGCTCAACTTCATTATATATATATATATAAATATAAATGGATCCATTTTATGTATTTCACTTCCTGCACACTCACCAGTTTCTCTCTCATTTCTCTCTACTGGAAAAAATAAAGTGCTGATTGAGTTGCAAGATGAGGACTTCGCCATGAAGAGTTCTCCAGGTTAGGCCATGATCCAGAAATATGATCCAAAACGTACAGAGATGACAGAGCAGTTTCTCTTAGAAGTAGACTTTATTAAATCTGAATCTGTAAGTACACTAATGCAGGAATAACTGCTCGCAAATGCCACCTGGTAGAAATGACAAAATATTGTGTTTGATAATTAATGAACAGTATCACAGACCTCAGCTAAATGAATTTGTATAAATAACTTATGTAGCAGTGACCCCACAGCATAAGCAATACGAGAAACAGATTTGGGGTTTGTGGTTTTTCCATGAATATGATATAAAAAAAGGCAAACAACATATTCTGTCCAATTCAGTTTCTATAAGGTTTGCCATTTTGGCAGCCCTAATATTAAAATTTAGACATTTAAATAAATAAATAGGAATAAAATTCAAAAATTTGTGCTTTTGTTTTGTACTAGCAGCAGGCATAAATAAATAAATAAATAAATAAATAAATAAATAAATAAATAAATTATTAAAAGTAAAATTCATAATAGGTATGCCACAATGAGTATTGAAAAAAAAACTGAAATGACAAATTATATTAATGAAAAACAATTTTTTTTATTATTATTTTTTTTATATGAAGTCATTTGACAATGAAGTATATGATTTTCATGGAAAGTGCTTTATAATGATGTCTAAGCAAATCTCCCCATTCATAATGTAAAAGAAGTCTAATATAAGTGACACCATGTGTTATACAGTTGCATGGTTGAAGTCATTGTCATCTTTGACCATCTCTCTCTCTCTCTCATCTCTCTTTCTCTATTTCTTTCTCTCTATCTTTCACATTTTCTCTTTTTCTCTTCCCATTTTGGCAGCGATTGAGGGCTTAATCAGTAAGACAAACTATGTTGTCTGGGGCTGCATCTCTTTAGCACTAGTCCAAAAAAATCTCAACACCAGTCTGCTAAAGATACCCAATGCATGTTTTAAATATGGCTCCTTAATTACCAAACTGCAGCATATCTTTACAGATCTGCCCATCATCCAACACTCTCTGTCATGAACGCTTGGCTGGAAGTTTCATCTCACTTGAAGCATCACGCAAAATATCAATTCTGTCACTGATGCTTGGATAGTTTTTACAGCAGCTATATTAGCCTTATCTGTCAACATATGACCGTGAAGTGAGACAGTAGAGCAAAGACGATCGGTCTCAGGCTCATCCCATGACAGAATGTGTTCCATGAAGGTGTTAATGAAACACTTTGCAACTTACACTTTCCATCAAGTACTTTGCACTAACCTGCATGAAAGAATCTCTCAGCTTATGAAGGAAACCAGTTTGTTTCCAGAAATCGGCAGTTTTAACTAGCTGGTTGTTACTGTCATTTGAATAGGATATGCTTTTTCGGCTGTCACATCCTCATTCAGATGGCATAAGGATGACACATGTAGTACCAATATTTAAGCTTTTTTTGTCCCAGCTTTACGTTAACCAGCATTTTTCAGGGAGTTGAAATTTGTTAGAGTTTGTTAGGTGGACAAACATTTCTCTCACATGTGCTATTGCAGTAAATGCTCAGGCTAGCAGGTTCTGGTAAGTGCGGCGTGCATGAGTTACACTGTTGTTTCAGCTCCAAATGCACATTGAAATATTAAAAGCATGTCTGAAGCTTCTGACTAATGCTGACATAGTGATCATGAGATCAGGAGGGATATAAGTTTCACAGCCGCAGAAATTTGACCGTGCTCAACTCTTTTTCATCTATTTTTTTCCCCTGAGCATTTCTGAAGTGTGGAATATATTAAATTCAGTTTTTGGAAAATCTCAGTAGTGATTTAGCATTTTTTTCAAGGAAAGTCACTTTGGGGTAATTTGTGATTTAAGTGCCTTAGTCAAGGACATACTCTGACTCCATATGCTTTTAAAAGGACAGTCTCACAAAAAAATTACATTTACTCATGTCGTTTCAAACCTGTATGGTGATCTATAATGGGTTTTACTCTAGCAATATCACACGAGCAACTATTGTAATGAATTTCAGCATAGCTAGGCAAAGTCTCATTCCTACAGTCATGCTGATATTCAGAACAACATCATCATTTGCAAGTGTGATATTGATTTTATACAACAGTTTTGTAAATAAGATGTTATTTCAAGAAACTTCACACAACATCAACTTGATACTCGGTGGGAATGCAGACAGGCAGAGTGATATTAACAGTGAAAGTCACAGTGCTGTTGGACTGCTGTAAATATCACTCTTGGAGCGCTGCTCAGCCAATCGAATTCAAGAACTGGAACTAACTGTTGTATAACGTGGAGTGCAGTTTATCGAGCATGTCTGCCATGGCAGATGTTTTCTGTCATCTTTGATCTTGTCACAGGGCTGTTCTTTGTTAACATTAGGACTCTTTACATTGGGAGCAGCCTGTTGTTTTGTGTGTTGTAGAGGCAAGTCTTCCAGAAGATTTTGGGGATGACAGAGGTTTCCCCTGTGAGTTTGCGCCGGATCTGTCTCCGGGACTCAAGGTCACCATCAGATCAATCTGGTAAGAGTCACCAATCTCTAGGCTAGAAAAAACTAGGGGTATAAATATTTGCAAAATAAATAACAAAATATTTATGCATAATAATTATACAAAAATGCTGAAACAATAATTTAACTGCTGGGACAATCAAATGTTTATTTAAGGGCTCATGAACTGCCTGTTTTTTATTTTGCACTGTTCTCTGATGTCCACTAATGTTATCAAGATTAAAAAAAAAAAAAAAAAACCTTCATAATTTAGAAGTAATAGGCTTTTGTCTGTACTTTTTTTTACCCCCTCATCGGAACGCTCTGTTTGAATAAGCGTGGCAGATTGTAGACTCGGACGTACAGTAAAGAGCCACTGATATGATTGGATAACACTTATGTATATTTGACAGTCTTCATCCGGACACTGCTAATGTTAAAAATACATAAACACTCAAATGATCTGTAATATCAGACAAAGCAATAGTGATCACGCAATAAAAACAGTTACTAACTCTTGTGAGGGGCGACATCGCATCCAATATATTTGAAATAGTATTGTCTCTTAGTTTCAATCTTTCTGAAAATCCTGTGCTGAACTGTGGCTTGTTTGTAAGTGAATCTGCGGGAATATAAAGTGTACAAAGGACCAAGTTTTTACTGGTGCAGTCTGGCACTTCATTAAAAATGAAGATCATCAAATAAATGTATCATTTTGTGTGTGTGTAGACCTGCGTTTGCCACTCTGTGCATCAATCAGTGGGCGGGGCTAAACTGACAGTGATGTAGAGGCAGGTGTTTATCATCTTCTGTGAGGCGATGCATCATAAAGTGACACAACCTGTCATTTTGGCAGATTGGCTTCAAAATAAGCAGTTTTTAGATTAATGAGAAGGGTTTGAGTTCTGAAACGTACAGAATGTTTTTTTTATAGCACAATGACATCTCGAAACATCAAGGGAATTTTGATTTCTCAGTTCATGACCCCTTTAAATTCTGTAATTATTGCTTTGAATTGTATTTTTAGATATGTTCCACCCTAATTAAAGTCTTATTCGGTCTTCCCCAGTGTTATGCGGTTCCTGGTGTCTAAGAGGAGATTTAAAGAGAGCCTCAGGCCTTATGATGTGATGGATGTGATAGAGCAGTATTCAGCAGGCCATCTGGACATGCTGTCACGCATCAAAAACCTTCAGTCCAGGCAAGACTTCAGTCTGTCTAGAATAAAAGTTTTCACCATTGCGGTGACCTAACAGTGACAGGATCCACCTGCTTCAGTAGTCAATCAGTATTTGGCAAGAGCTGTAGCAGAATTGTAAATAGCACCCTCTGGTGGTAATGTATGTGATGTTACAGAAAGATTCAACAAAACTCTAAAGCAGGATGAGATTTCAACACTGCTCAATCAAAATCACATTCACAGTGGGTTTCTTTTTTTGTGTCACATTCAAAATGATTTGAATTCAGATTCACTCCTTCTCCAGATTCACAATAAGCCTCATATATGTTGTGAAATTACATCCACACATATACTGATATATTCCAACAGCAAAAACCATTTCTGTCATACATGTAAACATGAGACACTGTTCCTAGAAGCGGGTGAGAAGTGAACAGACATGTATGGAATATATTCTTTCTTATTTGTGGACGGTCCTCACTGGGGTTCAGGGAGTGGTTTCCATGTGTTGCTTGATGATGCTTGGTATCCATGTTCTCTCTGTGTACTTTGCCAGGATAGATTTGATTGTGGGTCCCCCTCCCCCCTCGACCCCTCGCCACAAGAAGTACGTAATCATTCACCATTAGCTTTCCCAGGCTGCATGGCTTTATTATTGGACAGCATTGGATTAAAAACTCCAGTGTTGTGTCAGTTTATTGTCACTAACTGGATGGATTGTTTCTTGATTGGTTATTCTTTGTTCACCTTGAGAAAGATTTACATTTTTGACAGATATAATAATCTATAAATAACACTGAAACGAGCATATGAAAAGTTAATTTATGATTAATAAAAAGTGTTTTTGCTGCACAATAATTCAACACATTATGGTGTGACCATGCAGTCTGTTTAACGGGGGAAGGATGTAACTGTGCATGTTTTCCCAGGGTATTAAGAAGAGAGAATAACTTAAATGTACAGTGTGTAACACACAAAGCATCATAAGGCATGGAACCCGGTGACTTTTTGGATTATTTTTCATTTAACACCTTATTCCCCACATTATTTATTATATTAGTCAAATTCCCTGCCATTGATGCAGTATTGTCTGACTAACATTGTTGGGAAGCTACTTTAAGGGTACAGAATCGTTCTAAATATATCATTTCTGATATCATTTATAATTGAATCTGAGATATTTTACAGGATTTTTGAACAAATGAATATGAATCTCAATTAAGATGACAGTACCAAACTAATTATTATTATTATTTAATATACAAATAATAGCAACTAACAACAGAATTTAACACTATATTCTGTTATAAAAAAGTAGACAAAATATGTAGCACAGGCACTTGAATTTATGAAGCTATTTTATTATTAATTTACATAAACCTATTAAATAGATTTTGCTAGATAGTTTCAGACAGTGTTATTTTACTATTAGTTATTTTAGTATTTATATACTATTGTAGCTTTACATTTTAAAAATAGCTTTTATTTGTATATGTTTGGTTTAAGAACTGTATTTGATTTATTATGTGCTTATGCCCTTTTCATTTTTGTTAAGTTTTTTTTATAAATGTAATTAAATAATTCATTTATTTAAATGTTATTTTTATTTCATTTTCAGCTTTAGTGTTGGTTAACTATAACAAAACAAAAAGATTAGACTATACCAACATTACAGTATAATTGAGAACCATCAATTTTAACATTTATTAGACTTAAAAAAAAAAACTTTATAATTTAAGTGAACTTAAAACAATCTTCACATAAATCCATTATAATAAATGTCATGTTTACTTGTGCCCTTCAACAAGTAGGAAATATACAGAAGTTAAATAAAGGTATCAACACTAAATTCTAAATTAAATATAGATTAATCCTTAAAGCTACAGAAGTTATTATTTTTTTCTTTTGTTCTTTGATTAACAGATGTCACAGCACAGCTGGGTTATTAGGTTATTTGGCTGCTATTACTTTAAGAGCGTGCTGCTGAACGTGAAGCACTTTAATAAGAAGTGATAGAGACTACAGTGCGTTCCGTCATAATTGTGTGGAATTGAAGAGCATGTATTACGAGCACAGTATAACGGCTGACAGCACAGTAAAATGTATTTTTACTGACATATGGCTTGTCAACATCTCATCTGACCACAGTTCTCTCGCGATTTCAATTGACTTGCATCTGATGCTGAGGTGAATTGGAGTGCACATCTGAAAAGTCTCCCATTTGATGTGGTCATATAGACCTTCTGTGTCTAAATAAATGCAATCCTTTTCAAGAAAAGAGACAGAAGCAGTTGTGAGTGGGGTGGCCAACCCTAGCGTCGGCCATGCATTAACTGCATTAAACTGTAAAAATTAATCACCTGTATTAATGCTAATTTTGACAGCACAACTTGGTAGATGAGGCCTTTTAGGACAAATTATTTACTAGATTAATCAGATTTCCATGCTGAAAAAGGTAGTTAATTTATTTTTTTCTTAATTTTTAGTTAGTTTCTCCTCAACACTGATGTCAATAACTTTGCAAAGACACGTGTTTTCACTGCAGTATTGCGAGCGTTCATCTAAGTGTAATGCTGCAGCTTTGAAAGAGTCACATTTCCAAGATTCCAAGAGTCATCTTGATTTGTGGAGTCCCAAGTCCCTGACGAATGCATGCTGATCTACAACTTTGCAGTATTGCATGCAGCATGCAATATGGCAAATATTCACTTTCAGCAAATCAGACGTCAATCATCTTCCCTCTTATTTCAATTTGCTGTCCTATGTTTGCATTCGCATGCTTGAGTTCTCCTCCATTAAGCTAATTTCTGTTAACTTGACAAGGTACAGTGCACAGTTAACCACTGAATCTCAGTGTGGATGAGGGTGTATTGACTATGTGTCGAAGTGATGGTCTATTGGATCATTAGAGTGGACCAGATTGTGGGAAAGGGAGCCACGGCAGGAGAAAAGGACAAGTCCAAAAGCGACACGGAGATGGCTGAGGACCCAAGCATGATGGGACGTCTGAACAAGATGGAAAAGCAGGTGAAGTATGTTATATCAAGTTCATTTAGTGGAGGACAGTACACCCTTTAAATAAAGGTCCTTTATTAGAGTCTTTGGTTCCATAAAGAACATTTAGCATCCATGGGACCTTTCCATTCCACAGAACATTCCACCAAAAGCTAATTTAATTATTTGCATGAGTAGATTACATATAAAGTAAATGCAAAGATGCAAAGAGAAATGAATTCTCAAACACACAATATACGCTTCAAACACATCTTATGCTCAAGTTGTAAAATTTGAACTTATGTAGAAAGTTCTCATAACGTGTTGTAATGCTAGCCAATAAGCGAAAAGCTTTTTGACATGTCTGATTGTATAAAAAAATGTAAGAGATCATTATGGCATGTTTTTATTCACACGGGTGAGAAAAAAAACATCCCACAAGTAATCTAGAGGAATAATGCGATGAGAATATTCACTTTGTGTTTGGTGTGCTCACACCATTAAAAAGAAAGGTTCTTTAAAGGGTTCATCGAATGCCCATTTTCCACAAGTTGATATGATTCTTTAGGGTCTTAATGAAAAGTCTATAACATACTGTGGTTAAAATTTCTCAATGGTTGTATAAAACAACACCTTTTTACCTGGTCAAAAACAGCCCTTTTAAGAACAAGCTGTTTTGTTGCATGCCGCTTTAAATGCTAATGAGCTCTGCTCACCCTGCCCCTCTCTTCCGAGCCGCTCTCTGAGAGACGGTAAACTTTAACTGCATATGTATATGTCAGTGCTAAAGGACTTCACTGTTTCTCCTTGTGCAGGTGGGGGCAATGGATCTCAAACTCAACTTTTTGGTCAGCATGTACACCACACATATGGGCATCCCACGATCTGAGACCGAAGCCCTCCTAGGCTTTAAAATCCCTTACCCTGCTCCTCCCTACCACAGCCCTGATGATAAGAGTGAGAAAGCACAGGATGAGAACGAGGATGAGGATAAAAAGAGTGTGTCCCCTGTCCATCCTGGTCCCAACGGGACTCCCACTGATAGCCAATGTCGGCCCTCTGTCTCATGGCATCATCAGGATGACCATCCCCTCAATGTGCCTCTCTGGAACAACAGCCGAGGAGTTTCACCAATAGGCACTGACGACCCCTCGCTGTACCGCCTCCCGCCTCCACCATTCCATGAGATCGGGGACAGCAGCCGCTCACGTAGGTCCAGGAAATCTGTCCAGCAGCAGACGGCCATCGAGAGTGACACGTCCCTCTCTATTCCCTCAGTGGACCATGAGGAACTGGAGCGCTCTTTTAGCGGCTTTAGCATTTCTCAGGCCAGGGAAGAGGATTATGTGCCACCGGTGAGACTGGGGCTTTTTGGTAGAGGCGGCGGGACACCATGCACCCATCTCAGGCCTAATCTGGCTGAAGGGGAGTCGGATACAGACTCTGACCTCTATACCCCGGGAGCGCCATCCCCTCTTTCGTTTACTGGAGAGGGGCCTTTCGGTGACAGGATGTGGCCTGGTCTGAAATAGTTTGGAGTTTGTTTAATGGACCAGTATCCTGGATGTAGCTGATGGATGTGTATGTGGCCATTTGGACTTGATGGAGTGAATCGTTTTCAGTGTCAAAAAACTAAAATGTGGGAGTGATTACCGACTGCATAGATGCCACAGAATCGAGAATGAATCATAAACACTGCAATTAAAAAAAGATCCCAAACATGGAGGCTAAGGAAAAGATTGTGTGTATTCAATTACTGGCATGGAAATAAAAAAGGCACATCGTCTTTATTACTTTGCGTAGTCACCACAGCTAATGCAGTATCAAATGCACTTTACCTTTAAACTGTAATTTTAATTCATGAGATATTTATTTATTTATTTACATTGTTTTTTCCTGAAATGCGTTATGAGACTGTTATGAAAACGAGTAGTTAATCAGGGCATGTTCTATAGTAAGCATTTAATTAACATTTTAAAATGAAAGGTTCCTTTGGAGAAAATTAATTCAGCCAAAGAAAAAGAAGGCAGAAAGCTGAGCATGCCATACAGGTTCTTTTCCCTCTTACATTTCTTATCTCTGTAGAATGGAAAGATGAATTAATTTGTTATAGCTACATTCAATAGCTTTATAGCTAAAGTGAAAACACTTATGGAGAGAGACACATACTTTTGGAGGAGCTATTAATATTTGCAGGAACCCTGGTGATGATCAGAGGACAAATATCCATGCTATTGTATGCAATCAGTTTTAATTTTCTAGAATTGGTAAGCTGCACTATGATATCAAGTTTTATGCTGTAGTGAAGAAGGCACTGAATAATAATCAGAACTAAAAATACATTAACTGCATGGCATGTTTATGGAATATAGCTTGTTGACAACCTAATAGGACGACAAATGAGATAGCAATGAAAGAAAGTCCCTTCAGCTGCAGTCAGATATAGTCAGGGATGAAGGAATTGAAAATGTATCAATTGTATTTATTTGTTTTGTTTTTCAAGGTCAGTTTTACATTGAAACCACTTGTTTGTACAGGTTTCTTGTTGGGCCCAGAGACCACACATGTCTGCAAATGTAGCACTTTTCCTAGTAAAAAGGAGGAAAATTAATCTATTTAGATGTAGTTTACATAAGAAAACAGGGATAATCATGTTAAAAGATATGAAAATTTTTCAAAGCGCTGTTCAAACATTACAATATTAGGTTGCACACTGTAAGGAAATAAAGTTGGTTTTGTCTCAGACTTCTGGTTTGTCCGTGTCGTGAGATTTTGCATGGCCTTATGCAATGGTTTCTCTATCATACTTGCAGAGGCCTTGATTTCTTTGTGTGCACGTTTTGAATTCAGTAGATCCAGTCCAGGTTTTCTGAGGCCCACCAGTAAGACAGCACACCCACCGTCGTCACTAGACCCACTGCTAGCACTGAACGCAGCAGGGCAAGACACTATCGAGAGGTCAAAACAGAGTTAGGCTAGATTATTGGCTTTATTTATTAATGACTTTAATGCTGTTGTGCTCAAGGCTGATAGACTTAACTTGTACAACTTAAATTCTACATTAATAATGACAGGATCAGAACTGACATTTCTATGAAAAATATGAACACAATTTATACATAAATAAAGCGTGCCATGAGCATGTTGTTTTTCATATTTCAATTCATATTTACCTTATTTCTCTTGGGTTGTTCCTTCAGCTGCTTGTCTGCCTTCTGTAACCCCTTTGATAAGACTTTGTACCTTCCTGTGTACAAGCGTCTCTCGGTTGGTTCATCAGAATCACTTTGCTCCTGAATCATGTGGATAGCAGTAACACAATGACTGGTTACTATTATTTGATCATTTTATTAGTTTGCTTGATGATCTGCTGTTCTCACCTCAGTCTTCAGGATGCTGACAGTGTCATCTTCAGTGTTTGATTCCTGTTCACTGCTGCAGGACAACATAAAATTCAAGCTTACAAATCCGAAATATGAATGCTATTGAAGCTGAATGAAATCCATCTTACCTATCATTATCTTCCTCGTTTTGAGAAGATTGTTGGCGAAATCTTAACATTAATTTGTGGGTCCTGTCTGTGACTGTTAAGAGTGACGCACATATTTATTCATTTAGCAGGCATTTTTATCTGAAACCAAGATCTTGATACTAACAACATTTGAGCTACAAAAACTATTTTCCCAGCAATATATGTAGCTAATTTGGGAGTCATTTCTTAGTATTTTCAACATCAATGATGAAAATATTTCAACTTAATCATAATCAATATTTTCTGGATTCTGAAAGAATAGTATTTATTTGAATTTGAAATCTTTTGTAGTATTATAAACGTATACTGTCTCTTTTGATCAATTTAATGCATCCTTGCTGAATAAAATATTCAGTTTTAATTTATTTTAAAAAAATCTTACCGACCCCCAAAGTTTAGAACGGCTGTGAAATTCTATAGTAAATGTCACACTTACCCTCATTTTGTTCCTCTTCATAATATCTGTTAGATGCATCAGTTCTCGCTTGTTCCTGCTTCATTTCCCTCTCTATTTCACTTTTCAGCTTCTCCAGAAAATCGTAATCATCATCACCGATCATTGTACCTGAGTTCACTTGAACTTCTTCATTAATATCACAGTCATAATCCTCAAGTTTCATGTTGTCCTCATCCATCAGAAGGGCGCTGATATGATCTATGATGTGTGAGGGTTCACGGCTGTCTTCCTCGTTGCTTTGGTCTCGTTTGATTGAACTGGACTCTGGAGGATGCAACTCACTGATGCAACTTACTGTGCTCGGTTCCTCTTCACTGCTGTGTGGAAATATCACATGCAAATCGAATTTATGAGCTTGTATGGTGCACTTAAGTATAAGATATGTATGTAACACAAAACAAAACTTTTCTTTTCAATCGTCAAATCTTGAAATTTGTCTTACCTGTAACTATCCTCCTCATACTGAGAGGATTCTGGCTCCAAACAAAATGTCACTTTATGGCTCCTCCCTGTTGTTGTTGTTGGGTAAGAATTTACCAAAATTAAAAAAAATGATTTTAATGAAATTGTGGTAAGTTAAGATGGTTCACAAATGAGCATTTACCCTTGGTCTCCGCGTCTTCGACGGACTCGTAGTATCTGTTAAATGCTTCAATTCTTGCCTTTTCTTTCTCCCAGTCCCTCTCGGTGTCTTCCTCATCATTCTCCAGCTCTTCCAGGTAATTGTCCTCCTCATCACAGATCACCTCTCCTCCATTAATCTCCCAGTCATATTCATCGAGCTTCAGAATGTCCTGGGACCAAAACATCCCGGGTAACAGAGTGTTGATATTTATATCTCCAGTTTCTGAAAGTTCTGAATGTTCACTGTTATGTTCTCTGTTGTCCTGGTCTGTTTCCACTGATGGATGTGACTCAGCAACACTTATGTTTTCAGGTGAATCAGTCTCAGAAGAATCTTTCACTACAGTTCCACGAGATGCTGGAATGCTTGATAAACCTTCTACATCACACATCTCTGGTTTGAAGCTATCTTTGACCACCCCATCCACTCCTTCGCGCTCAACACTGTGCCAGTCTGTAGCAAAGTCCTTCGTGAAGGTGTGTGTGTTTTTGTCCTCTGTGTCAGTATGTGAAATGAAATCGGGTGTATCTTCTTGGTTTTTGCAGTAGTCGTCCCCATCACTGCTGAAATCACTGTCATAGTCCGGCTGCTCATTCATGTAGGATTCATTGGAATTGAATTTGAAATTCTCCGAGATCCCATAATCAGAACTTTCCCCAATGTTTGAAATCTCGCGATGATATTCAACATCTGACTGGAACAAGATGTCATCATCGGATTTCCCAGTTGTTGTCTCCACATACAGACCCTCATCCTTGACACGAGTGAGCATGTCTGCAGGATCCATACATTCAGCTTTCTTTTGGAAATCATTGTCATCTTTCCTTGAAGTTACAACACTGTACGGCTGGAGATGTTCTTCTGGGCCTACAGCCTGCACCTCAGCTTGCTTGGTGTCCATTTGATCGGGTTGTCCTTCACTGCTGTCCCCACTGTCAGTTTGAGACAGATCAGAGGGATACTCTGCTAAACCTTCCTCGTCTCTCTCATGGTCCTCATGATCTTCTTCTGTAAACTCTTTTATTTCATCCATAGACTCAACCTCCGCTGATGCACTGTTGTCTTGCAATGTTGACTGTAAGGCACTTAAATGATTGAGCTGCTTATCATCTGGTGCATGCTGAAGGACACATCCCTCAGTGCTGTCAGGCTCCATTCTTTCCTCTTTTGATGTTGAGCACTCATTTTCAGTTTTATCCACCATCGTGGAGGCCAAGAGATGAGATGTGGTCTCCTCCTGAGTCCATGTGCTCATTGTATCCAGACCATATTGAGTTCCTTTTGGGAGAACCATTTCCAGCACATTGACATCTTCAGCTTGTTCCTTGTTCATTTGATGGATATCTTCATGTATCTCAAATTCATTCTCTCTGCAATCCTCTTCATGCAAGCTTAATTGCTGGTTTTGGGTTTGTGTCTTATTTTCGACTGCATCGTTGTCATCCCGTGAACCACAAAGCGTAGATCCTGCCTTCGAGCTTGGTTCATCTAAAGAGAAGTTCCTATTGTTCTCAAAACAGTGCTCAGTTTCCTCTTCCCTATTCGTCCACTCTAAATCTAAGTCAGAATCAGAGTCCTCCTCCATGTCTGGCTTATTTTGAAGTACATTAATGCTGTGTGCGGTTGCTGTGTCATCATCAAAGTTCAGATGCTCAAAGTTTGCCTCGGTTTCTATAAAATAAAAATAAAGGAGTACACACATCAGTACTTATTACACTGTAAGAAAAAAATCAGCAGAAAAACAGATCACGTCCTGGTAGAAAATACCAATACCTGTTCTGTAAAGTTTAACTTTAAACACAACACATCTCATCAATGCGCAATACAAAACGTGCTAAACACCTGTGAAAAATCAATACACAAAATGTAGCATGGTACACTGATGTTTTTATGGACTTTTCTTTTAAATAGGTGAAATTGCATTCCTCAACCCAGAATATTTATGGAATACCACAGTTTAGTAGTGAGATCATTTGATATGATATGCGCAAATGTACATTATACAAAAAGTGTTCTTACCTTTGAATGCATCGTTCAGAATATCAGCCATGTTTTGATCCATCTTGTTGTTGACACAGCAGGAGGTGGAAAGTGTTTAATTTCATCCCATACAGACAAAATCAGATTCAAACATGACAGACACTCTGAATGTTTTAACACTTGACAAAATGAGAGTGTGTGTTACGTACTGCTTTGTGTCATAGCTGCTTCCTGTTTAAACAGGGTCATGCTAACAAGAACATCAAAACAGAATTTACTAAACAAAACAGTCACATGAACATACGATTTAAATCAACACTTTTAAAATAACAAAAGTTAACTTATCAAATATGTCAACTTATATTTGCTTGATTACTATTATTTACATCTTTTATGTGTGTGTGTGTGTGTGTGTGTGTGTGTGTGTGAGTGGGTTAGTGCAGCAGGAACGCAGTCTTGTATGACATTTTGTAGGTTGTGGTTTGAGAAGCACAAGCACACCACACATCTCCTCTAAATTGATACATCCTCCGCATGAGTCACATGCCAATTTTATTCAAAACGCTGCTATGGCTTTCCATCAGATAATGTAAAATGTTATCAAAATGAACTAGATGCTTGATATCCATTCTGAGAGGTTTCTTTTTAAGTGAGCCACTGTAGTGCTGCGTTTACGTCGATTTTATAGTAAAATTACAGAATGAAAGAACACAAGAGCATAGTTTCGACTCCTTTTGATCAAAACATGCAACCTGACTAATCATGACCCTTTCATGTGTATATAGTATGATCGTTTTGTGTTTTTTTTTCTTAGAATTTCAGTTAAAATGGTGTGACTGGAAATATGAGGACACTGTGCTTATTATTTAACTTTGACTATTAGCAACTTCAATATAGGACACTATAGCAAAGCACAAAGACACCATAAATCCAAAGTTTATTAAAAAATAATTTGTACACATAATATTAATGAATGATCATTAGAAAAATGGCATAAATAGTGTATTAAACAGCTCGTTTTTCCTGAAAACAGCATAATAAAATATATGATGAAAAAATATAAGCTTTTACTTTCCATTATCTATTCAGATTTTCTATCAGTTCAGAGCCTTTAAACATTGTTTATGTTTTCTGATGCTGATGTTTTCATGCATGACAACATGTACACAGTAAATGTGTGTAATAATTGTACACGCTGCACATGTGGTATTGGACACTGAACCGGTAAATGATCACTATCATACTATTAGAACTGATACTTTGTAGGTCATATTAACAGAGATTTTTCATTTCACAGTTCATGACGCAGGAGGTAGCGATGGTTTGATTTCAGATCCACCTCGACAGGATAGTGGTCACTGACTTCCAAAGCCTAGATGCAAAAAATGTCAAAGATTTTATAATACATTTGACGCAGTTCTATGAATGAACTCTGTTTTGCAGTACTGTTTACCTCTTCCTCAGATAGATTGAATTCTTCTTTGAAGTTGAATGGTAGAGCAGATTCCGGAACTATTCCAGAAATTAGTTCTTTGCCATGAATAATAATCCTAAAGGGGGTTTTCACAAAGATTCTACTATTAGACCATCTAACATTGACTAGTATACCATTGTAAAGTTGTAGTTTAGACTGAGAATGCTATAGAGTGCTGCAGGAATGAGTCCTAAAACTTGGGCTTTTAACTTCTGGTGACTGTATTTTTCTCTGATCAAAACGTGAAAGAATAGAGTTAGAATAGAGCTTGTTTTCTGGAATAATCCAAAAGTCAATCCTAAGGAACTGGTGTAATGGTAACCTTTGGGTTGGTCTTCGAAATTATGCCATCCATGTAGCACTCTATTTTTCCTGTGGTTACTGGATTGGTATGCTATAAGAAAGTCAGACCTGTCATAAGCGCAGCGTGTTTTTTCACGCACTGTAGTGTCTTGTTCATCTCTGATCAGCCAGTGGAGCTTTGGGTCACTCCTGAGACGCACGTTTTTCAGTCCTTTATTGGTAACATAGCTGCAAGCTGCATTTAAGTCCCCCAGAAACATGACATTCTAGATCAGAAGGGCAAAAAAAGAAATGAAATAGAATCTAGGAATGAATATACAACCTATAATTTTATCTAATGAGTTCCGTGTACCTCAGTTTTCCATTTCTTCCTGACTGTTTGGAAGACCTCATACAGTCCCTCCATTTCTTTCATTGCACTCTTAGGACAGGTGTGCTGACCGATAAGGACAAAGTTCTTCACCACTGTAAGATAATGCAACCAGTCAGATTCAATGTGAATGCATCTGAGATCTAATGTACTATTTTATTTGGTGGTACTAGAAATGCTCTGTGGAGCGTTTATGGCGTACAGGTAGTTGGAGAATGGATCCGTATGATGAACGGCTCTCTGGCGAATACTGTGCTCTCGTTGAACTCTGGGTGCTGGTATTGCTCTTGCACCTGTAGCATGTCTTTTCTGTGAATACAGAAGTTTATCATCATCACTCCTGGTGTTTGCAAAATTCAGGTACAGTATGTTCACAGACGATCACTTACAATGTGTTAGTGACAGCGCACATTACCTGTAAATGTACACATACTGCTCTTTATATGTTTTCTTCCCCATTCTTTTGCTCTCTAAATGTGTGTAAATGTGAGATTTGTCAAATCTGGAGGAAGGAAAATGAAAACATTATTATATGACACATTAGGCGTGTGTCACGTGTGTCAGTTAAAGCAGTGAATATACCTGTTTAGGTTCATCAACAGTGCAGGTACAGCTTCGCCTCTAGAATCTCGAACTTCCTGAATCAAACTCAGGTCACAGCGAGAAATGATCTACAAGTTCAAAATGTTTTATTTATTGGTTTATAAAATTATTCATATTCTCAATTATTCTTTATCTTTGTTAAAATAAGCCATTTTGTTCATTGTATTCGTTGGACAGGTATGATAATCAGTGAGGACATTTAATTTTTAGTCATATTCTCAAATATGATCTATATACCTTTATCAAAATCCCCATAACTCTCTTATTGCTGGCCTTTGCTTCCCCATAGCTCTGGATGTTGAAGGCACAGATCTTCAGTGAAATGACAGAAGTCCAAAAACACAATCCAACAAAACATATCAAAAGAGACGACTTCATTTATCAGGACACCTAGAAATACACAAAGTTTCATTAATCTAACACCACTTATTTGTCTTTTTGGATAGTGTAGTAGTATATAGCATATACTGTATAATTTAATAACCCTAAATGATGTCAATAAACCCATCTTCTTGTTGTACAGCCCATGTCTTTAGCCAGCTTATGTTAAAACACCTCAGGCCTACAGTAAATACTGTTTGTGTCACACTGTGCCATTCTACTTCCATTTTTACGTCATGTTAAAGCTGTAAGTCATCAGAAAGTTCCTCTATAATTTCAAAACTATGAGACACAGATGCATTTCTGTAAAAGCGTATTAAAATGACTCACCCCGTATGACGACTGTCAAGCTATTACCGCCGTTTTTTAGGCTGGAGTGAATGTTTTAATGGGCTCTGGTTATCTTTACACAGGAAACCATGGTAAAAAGTAGTGTTAGGCAAGGGGAGGGGCAGAGTGTGAATGTGTTGAAACAAGCTGTGTCAGATCTCCATTAATGTGTGGGTCAGTCTGGAACGCTAAAGAGAGTGACCTGTCATGACAATGTGCTTTTTCAGCCATTCAACACGACAGTATTGTGTTTTTATCCTCATTGAGTGCTAACTGAAAGAAGTTTACGTTACCCTATCTGGCAACAATCTTATGCAATCGTTCAGTAAAAAAAGAGATGCAGTTCAAAATACAAATGTCTTGTTGTACACAGTAAATTTATTTCAGGCTTAATCTAAAACAATTCTTTAAAAGTACCGTTTTGAATTCCAATAATCAGTTAAAAACTGTACAATACAGATTCAGATACAGACACAACAAATTAATTCTAACATCTTTGTTTTGCAACATGATACAAGTATTTATACAGGCAGGTTGGTCTGTTTTTGATACTAATACAAAGAAACATGGAAAATCTTAGCAAAATAATAAAGACTTTATATGCGTAACTTTAAAAATCATTTTTATGTACAAAAAAATCAATGATAAATGTAAAATAAAAAAATAAATATCAAGTCAAAAATCTCTTGGTTTTGCTATTAGCTTTTATCACACAGGTCTAAAGCAGGCTCCATGCTGTGCTGAAGCTGTCTGGATGAGGTAGTCCTCCATACGCTGCTCCAGGACGGAGTAAACCTGGCGGAGCTGCTCTCTGGCAGGTGGATGATACAACCACAGGGCTGCCAGCACCACCACCGCCATCAGGAGCAGGAGGAAGAGAAACAGACAGAGCCAGGACCCACAACTTCGTCTCTGTTCAGGGAGATGAAGGTGGAAAATGGTTTATGGCGTTAATGGAAACCAAATGAAAGCGGGGGGAATCTTGATCTTAACCAACTCACTGCAGCTGTCAGAATATGTGGCATTCAAAATATATTACTCTGAAAGAAAGTTGTAAGAAAGTTCAAGAAAACCTGACTGAAACTAGACTTATAGTCATGCATTATGTTGGTAGAATCTCACCCTGCTTTTGTTCTGGCGTGTCGTCAGTGTGTTCAGTTCTTCTCTGCATTGGGTCAGTCGGGACTGATAGCTGTAACACTCTTGCTCCAGGGCTTCAAGATCCGCCTGCAGCTCCATGCACTGCCACAGCAGCCAGGCAATCAAGACAACAATATGTTAAACTGTGTCTTACATTAATGTATACAAACTTTTTTTTTTTAATTGTTGGTTTAACTTTTTATTTTATTGCCTCCCTAACAGTCCATGTATGATCATCCTTGTGCACTGAATTTCAATGCTACTCTACAGCATCTAAAACAAACACACACACATTTATTTATTTCATATATATATTTAATAATTTATTAGTAATAATTTTAGGCAATAATAATTAAAAGGTAAAAGTGAATGAATAGGTAAGAAATAAAAAAAAGAAATCAATCAATCCCCATACGTCCTTGTGTTTATTAAATGAGTGATTACAGTACATTAAGGTACTGTTTTTTATTACAAGTTTTCTAAATGTTTAAATGCAAATGAAACATTAATATAATGAAGAGTTTAATTATTATACAACAGAATCATATCATCACAATCTAAACACTGGATAAATCTACCCTCAAAATGTTTTCATTTTGTTTCTATATTAGAGTTATGTTTTATTTTTGATTTTATGCATAGAAATTAATATAATATAATATATGCCATAGAAATAACTTTTAATTCATATTTCTAGGGGGAAAAAAAATAAAAATCAGGCAAAGGGTATATGAACAAACCCTCTATATTCAGAATATAGATAAAAAATAAAAACCATTAAGTTTGCTTAATGCAAAATGCCTATAAAGATATGTATTCTAATATTGAAATATGAAAATAGTTAAAAAGTAATAAAATAAAAACTTATATGTGTATTTCATACCATAATATGTGTGAAAGAAGATGTTATGGAAGCAAAATCCCAAAATTGACCAAAGGTTTTGCCTGTAGTGTCTTGTCTTATTTTGAATTCCTTTACCTTTTTTTCTTTCATTCTGAGTCTATGTTCAGTCTCTCTCAGTTGTCTCGCTGTGCTGCTATCTGTCCGCAGGAGCTGCTCCAGTCCTGAAGCGTCTTCTTGTATTTCTGTGCTATTGTGCCAAAACTCATGGTTGTGTCCTGTGAGTGTGTATAAGAATGAGAGACAGATAAAAAAAGATATCAAACTGCAAGCAATATGAGAGCTTAAAGAAATACAGTATAGTAACATTATAGTACAGTGTATTCCATAAATTCTAAACATCTGAATGAAAGTGAAGTGAAAGTCAGTTTTCCCTCACCTGTCAGTTCCTGTAGATGTTCTCTCAGGTTGAGGTTCTCGTCCTCCAGCTCTGAGATGAAGGAGTGAAGCTCTGCTCTTTCCTGCTGCAGAGATTCAGTATGTTTCCTCAGCATCTCCTCCTGTTCCACAGAACGCTGCACAAACACAGTTCTAATTTATACAACAAATATAAATGACATTTCAGTGTAGTTATGATGGGGTCTACAGAACACAGGGTCTTGTGGTTTGTCAGCTTTTGCTAAATTTTATGATGTGTGATCCAAGTCCTTTGATACTCTCATGATGGTTTCTGTGACAGTGGCTTTGGTGTACCTCCAAGTGACCCTGCAGCTGTAGCAACTGATCAGTGCACTCATCCTGCCTCTTCTTCAGCTGACTCGAACCCTCTTTCAGCTCCTCACACAGCCTCCGCCAGTGCTCTGACTCTGCCTGTGCTGTCTGCAGCGCCCCCTGGTGGAAGGGAAGAATGGGAATGAAAAATGGATTCTTGGAACACATCTATGTGTTGTTCTTCTATTCTAAAAGAAAAACCCAGTGCGATTCACAACTATAAATGTGGAGGTAATGTTGGTTATTTGTATTACATTTTATAATTGTGGTAATGACTTTGACCAAGGCATTTGCTTACTTACCTGGAGGTACTCCATCTTACTCTGAGCATCTGCCTTCTCATTCTCTGCCCTGTGAATAGCCTTCATAGCCTTCTGTTCATATTCCTCCCTCTGTTTTTCCATCTTTAACACTACTTTTTTCACTCCATCCTGAGGAACCTTCTGAAAAAGACAAATTAGAGCTTCTATCATGCTATGTCAAAAAGTTTTTTAAACTCTTTGACCTGTACTTATCAAGGGCCAAGTTAAACCAATATGCTATTTTATAAATTAAAAGCAGAAAAACATATCCAACAAACCGCAGCTTGGTTTGGTTTTGCTGCAGAGATGCCGCACTGCAAGACTTACCTTGATGCAAACCTGCAGCTGGGCCTCCAAAGCTTTGATCTTGTTCTTCAGCAAGTCTTCATCACAGCGTGTCTGTGGGAGGAAAAGGAAATGTCTGTTTGTGTGTTTGTCAGTTAGAGAGATAGAGAGAACCACCGAAGCAAGAGTTTTCAGTTTCTGTACATGCATTACATCCTGTCTTATAACTGCCGCCTTAGCATTTTGTTAAAAGCAAACAACCTTTACTATTTATAATTCTACATTTGATTGCTACAGTATATTGCCTCTTGAAATAAATAAAGATTGAGCTAAAAATGGAAAAGTCTGAATGAGGGGTGAGATTGAAGCATTGCAAAAGCGCAAACAAACCCCTCTCTGACGCCTACACTGCTCTCCATTTTGTATGTGTGAGCTAGAAAAATAACCTTTCGGGGTTTTTTTTTCTTTCTTCTGAACGAGCCATATAGAGCTGGATGTTGGCAACCACAAGACCAACCCCCAACGTCTCTCTGTATTACTGCTGTGACCAAACCAGGAAATTCAGCAACTCATGAAGCCAGTATTATGCAGTGACATTTTAGCTAATGTATCAGTAATGACCAAGAAGAATGCCTTTGAATATGGTTTGTCTCATTTTTATTTAATAACCACAGCTTTTGAGCTCTATGAACTCCACAAAGCCCAATAATCATGTTCTACAGCAGATTTACGAATGATCCAAAGATCATCTTGTGCTTCAATGGAAGCAAGAACATCTTACAGTCTGTATGAAGGATTTCATGTGATCAGTGTGTTTGATTAGATTTCATAATGTACAGGGGTGTGTTTGCCTCTAAACGATGGTGCAGGGCTTCAGCAGGAAGTAGTTGACTAATGTACCTTCCACAGGAGCTCTGTAGAGTGCAGTAATGTGGCGGCGCTCTTCTGGAGGTTGGAGAGCTTCTTTTTAAGAGCCTCTTCTCTTTGTAAGGCCTCCTGCATAGAGATGTCACATGTCACATTTCACATCAGTAACAGGATGAGCTGGTGTTTATAAATGTAAACATAATGGGTTGTCTTACTTCTAAATAGTCAGCCAACTGGTGTACATCCTAAAAACAAAAGGAGAGGGAAAAAAATATGATTTTTTTTTTAAATAAGTGAAACAACATTAGCATATTTAGCTATATGTTTTTAAACAAGCATAAAATTTCTTACTGCTTCTTTGACAGTTACAAATCCAGACCTGATGGAAGAAAGTTCATAAAGCTGCATTAATATTTAGAAAGCGGGTGCATTATGATTACATTTTTCATTTTCAAATATACAGTAAATGTAACGTAACTCACTCAGTCTGAATGCTGGCGCTTTGCAATGTCTTCTGGGTGTTTGAAAGCTGAGTGATGTCTTTAAGCAGAACTGTGATTTATAAACACAATATCATATGCTTAATATTATAATATTTTGTCATGTATCATTTTTTCAAATCCTAACACATATAACAAAACACTTTGAAAAACTGATTATTTTTATTTCTAACATCCCGCAGTGCATAACACTAATGTGTTTTGTTATATCATCTCACTGTTACTTGTTACAGTAAGTATAATTTAAGTATTCATGTCTTGGATTCATTTAAAGTGATGTGAGGCATGACTTGGTTGGACCTATGGTTATTCATCAGAAAACCCACTAACCTCGTTCCTTTCTCATTTTCCCATGAAGCTGAATAGAATTGAGGACTGGTACATCCCATCCATCTGATTTCAGGTCATGTTCATCATTCATTGGATCCATGGAGACTGTCTTTGGGATTTTGACATTTGATTTCAATGTTATTATAGAGAATGTCATTAAATAATATTAAAAAAAAATACATCCTGGATTTATGCAATTCATTTAAATATTTAACAAATATAAAACTGGTGATCAATCAGTCACAAGCCAAAGACCTGGTTAATAATTGCTCTACCTGCTTTGTAAAGTTAATGCCATCTCTCTGGAGCTTCACATTTCGACTTGTTATCAAGGGCCGTCTGATTGACGTTAATGTTTGCGTCATATACTCTGATGCATGCAGGGTTTCCCTTGAGTATCTGTGCCTTGGCACAGGAGATAACAGTGCATATGTGCCATGGTCCACTGGTCTTCTTTTGAAGAACTCAAACTGTCTTTTGCGATGCCGTTCATTTTTAATCCTCCTTGTGTCCAGATCTCTCGTAGGACTGCGACATGATGTGGTGTTATTCCGATGGCTGATTTCTCTGTGCTTCACTGCACGCTGCTCCACTTTATACTCGTAATTTGCAGCCGGTGACCTTCTTTTGTCGTGAGCACCCTCCATTCTGTCCAACTCTGAATTAGTTGAAAACATTGTGGGATATTTCAGGGCACTGGAATGTCACCTCACACTGTAAGTGTATGGTTCTTGAAGTGCCAATTTCCTGTAATTGAAAAACAACATACTGTATATCCATCCTTTAGTGGTACTATATCATTAGATCTTAAAAATAGACCATCCAAAATGAGGATAATCAACAACTGCTGTCATAAAACAAGCAAAAACTTATGCTGTTGTGGGTCACACTTGTTGTGTGTCCTTATTATTTCCAGAGCTAGAATAAATTCATGTTTATAGTCACATATAAGATTATAAGAGCTTATTTAAACATACTGTAAGATGACGTGTGTCCAGTCATTCACTTCTGTTGTCATATTGTTTCAAAACAGGCATGAACTGAGCTACATGCAGCTGAAAAAAAGGTTGAACCGTCAATGATTCTTTAGAATGCAAACGGTGTTCATATATATGCAGATATCTGCTTAATAATGACTGAAAAATGTCTCTGAGACACAGCATGCAATGCTCCCATATATAGATTTGCAACAATTTTATGCACTACATTGACTGAAAATCTTTTAATTTTTTTTATTATTATTTTAAAAAGCTATAAATATTTTCTTTCTGAAAGCATCATTTAAATGAATTGACTTCAAATATAAACAAGTTGGAACCAAATAACAAGTTGCAACTGAATAAAGAGTCTGCATTCAAACAGTTAAACCAACATCTTGTATGTTGTGAGAATGCAAGAAAACTACAAGATTAACTCCAAATGCAAGATAAACTACAACAAGTTTTAGCATATTTGTCACTTTACATCCTTTTAATTAAAGTACCTGTTCTGAGATGAGTCCCTGGAGTCAAAAATAATGGTGAAAGCCGAGTTTGAACACTTTGAAGTCTACATGGCATTTGAAAACTAGTTCATTCAACAAAGGGCGGTCTACTTTGTTTGCCTTGCTTGCTTAACAGGAAGTAAGATGAACCTCACAACTTGTATGAGTTCCTCTATCTCAGCAGCCATGCATATTGAAACTGATGTCACACACGGATGGGCCCTAAGATTAGGACGGATGGGCCCTGTTTAGATGTAGCAAAAGTGGACGGGGAGGGACTAGAGAGAAAGAGAAAGATGACAGAATATATTCAGTGCTATATCAAAGCAATTCAAGCAAAAACAATTGGACTCATGTTGATGTTCCTACTTGAAAACAAATTTATTTGAGTTGAAGACAAAAATATAAAGTAAACACTTAATCTAAGTTTAAGTGGGTGAAGAAATAGACTATATAATAAGTAAAGTTTAAAATACCATATTGTTAGTCTGTAAATCCACCTATGTTCAGTGTATTGATTGAGCCTACAGTTTAAAATTGGGCAAATTCCCATTGATTATAAAAAACAATTCAAATGAACAGTGTTTATCTATTTTAAGACGTATATATATATTTTATTGATACTAATTATAACCAGCAATATGTTCAAATAGGCTATTTACGCTAGCAACAACTTACAAGCGTCAACGTTTCTTTTATTGTTTTTATGGTGAACTGGCGCCACATGCTGGCTCCATAGGCTCCCTCTCAGAGTGCAGAGTTTCCCGGATGTGACAGATCGCTGTGTTATTTTTTATTTTTTTTTGGAACATCTCGCGATATCTGAGGCGAGAATTCCTCATCCTTGGTCTAGAAGGGCATAGAGAGACCGGTACAGCGACGCTTCGGCCAGGGATCCTGACATTGACCGGTTAAAAATGTTGTCGAGACTGGTGCTCGTATCGGGTAGGTGATTTATCTAATGAACGGTACTCTAATCCTTCGCGTTGAATATGTTGATTAAATAGACGTTTTTATGGAGGAATGTGAAGTTGAAGGGTAAAATTAGGCCGCACGGTTTGAATGGTCACACATGAAACTGCAGAGAAACGTGTTTATCTGCTCTGATGAATTTATGTTTAAAATGCAATGAAGTCCAGCTTTCATGCTCAAACAGTGATTGCTGTATGAGAACGATCGCGGAGTTGTTGTGCTTTCAGTAATAGTTATGTCCTTGAATTGAGTTGTTTAGCTATTAGCTGAAAGCTAACACCACATTCAGACTTTACCACTTATCATATTAGCTGCGTAATAATTTACATTTAATGTATAATAACATTTATTGAATGTTCATGTAGGGGTGCAAATGAATACATTTAATCTTAGGTTTTTGCTAGCCTGGTAAGATTCACAGCTTCACTTCTTTTATGTATGCAGAGACGTTTATTTGATCATATCTGCACTATGAACCAAAATCATTATGAATCAAAAAACGAAATTTGGAGTCTGTTAATATTGTTTAACTAATGATTTGTTGACAACATGTTTTAAAAGTGACAGCTGCAAAAGAAAAGTTCATAAAATATTTCTTAAATCATTAATTCTTTAGATGAAATCACAGCTGCATTTTATAATTCATAATTACAAGCACTAATGAAAGGTTTAGTCTTTAAACAGTTGACACTGAGATTATTTTCAATCATTTTCTAAATTCTCTGTGTTCTGTTTCTTGTAGGTCATACCCTGAAAAACAGTGGGTCCTTTGGCGCTTGGTATGTAAAAACTTTCTTTTTTTGGTCAGTGCTGTGTATTTCAGTCTGGGGTTAAAGAGAACTGGAAAACATATGACATCCGCAGACCTCTAAACTGCTGCTTTTACTCCTCAGCCTGGTTCAGGCCTCTCGCTCCTTTCACCAGTCCTCCCAGAGTCTTGCACCAGTTCCCCCTCTGCCCGAGAAGGGAGGAAAGGTCCGACATGGCATCTTCCCAGAGGAGCTTTTCACACTGCTGTATCCAAAAACCGGTGTGACAGGTGGGGTTGTCCGCTTTATTGCCTCCTTTCTAAGCATTTCCCTGTTATCCAGATTCCTTTTTGTCTTTTTAAAAGTGCACTCTATGTAGAATTATCAAAAAATCTTTATGCAAAATTTTACAAGAATCATTCATAATCTATCGTAACATTCACATGGTTTTTTGATTTGTACATAACAATTCAGTTTTATTTAGATGCAGTCCTAGCTTATTTGATGAGTTCATTTATAATAACATTGTTATTCATCCAAAAGGTCTGTGCAAAGATTATTTTCTGTTACCAGGGAGCGAGAGCCAGTACATTGATACACAGGTTTGTGTTCTTTTCTGTTTGCAGGGCCTTATATGCTGGGCACCGGTCTGCTCCTGTACATGCTGTCTAAGGAAATCTACGTAATCAATCACGAGACATTTGCTGCCGCATCAATCGGTGCAGTCGTCATTTATGGCATCAAGAAGTTTGGGCCCAGTGTGGCCGCCTTCGCCGATAAAATCAATGAGGTGCAGAAGTGAAATTGTGTAGATAAACACTGAAATTTTGATTTGGACTGAAATATGATCTGCTGATAAATGGTTCTGTTTGACTAATAGTTTGTTCTCTCTCTTCCTCTGCAGGATAAAGTGGCAAAGGCTCAGGAAGTGAAGGATCAGGCCATGGCTAGCCTAACTCAAGGCATTGAGGATGAGAAGAAGGAGCAGTGGAGAGTGGAAGGAAGACACATGCTCTTTGATGCCAAGAGGGTGAGAAGGACAAAAGACTGTGATGTTTTTCCAGTGACCGATCATCTCTGCCTTCATTTACCATCCAGAAATGAAGACATCCACAAGATTATTCGTAATTAACATTTAAAATGTGGCACTAGTTCTAGGTTTGTGATGCTCCTCTTCCCATCTTCCACCAGAACAATGTGGCTATGCTGCTGGAGACCAATTACAGGGAGCGGCTGCACATGGTGACCAATGAGGTGAAGAAGAGGCTGGACTACCAGGTGGAGCTTCAGAACCTGCACCGCCGCATGGAGCAGGAGCACATGGTGAACTGGGTCGAGCAGAGCGTCATCAAGAGCATCACCCCACTGCAGGTACAGGGAATATGGTTACTCCATTGACACTTCATTGTATTTGTATTATAAAAGGAATCATTTGTTTAAAACTAAAGGCATTTTTTGTCCTCGGGGAAGAAATGTTGAGAAAGAGTGAGCTTACTTAATATTAGCAAGTATGGTAATTACAGACCTGTTCTTGGAAAGTTTATAATTATTACTTTTTCAGGTTTGTGTAAGTGGTACTTTTCTGTTTTCTCTCACTTTTTTCCAGAATCGTTTCTAGTCGGCTACCAATGTGTCCAAATACACACGTGCATCTAAAAAAATTTTATTATCATGAAAAAAGGTCTTTATTCTTTGTAATTTAATTAAAAAAAAGAAGCAAACTTTCTTATATTCTAGATTCATTGCCCACAAACTGAAATATTATAAGAGTTTTCTCCATTCAAATGGGTATGACTGACAGCTTAGGAAAAAAATTCAGTATCTAAAAAAAAAAACGTGAATATTCCATTTTGAGCATGATTAATTTTGAGTAAAATTATAATTACTTACTGTCCAGAAGACAATCATCAACACTAGGGCTGGGCGATATATCTAATGATATGTTCATGCGCATCTATTCAGTAAAGCTGCTTCCATGATCACCGCTAAAATCGCCATCACCTGCTTATAATTGGAATGGCATTTAATAGACAGAGCCGTAGATCGCTGACAAGCTACGCCATATCGCGTTCATTATCGAAGGCGATTCATCTGCGATAATGAACCCGATATGGCATAGTTTTTCAGCGATCTACGGCTCTGTCTATTAAATGCCACTCCAATTATCAGCAGGTGATGGCGATTTTAGCGGTGATCACGGAAGCAGCTTTACTGAATAGATGCGCATGATCATATCGTTAGATATATCGCCCAGCCCTAATCAACACCCTCCACAAGGAGGGTAAGTCAAAGAAGGTTATTGTTGAAAGGGCTGGCTGTTCACAGAGTGCTGTATCAAAACACTCATAGCAAGTTGACTGGAAGAAAAGCGTGTGGTAGGAAAAAGTTGCACAAGCAGCAGGGATGTCCACAGCCTTGGGAAGATTGTCAGGAAAAGCCGATTCAAGAACTTGGGAGAGCTTCACAAGGAGTGGACTGAAGCCGGAGTCAGTGCATCAATAGTCACCACGATCAGATGTCTACAGGAAAAGGGCTAAAGCGGTCACATCCCTAGAACCAAGCCACTGCTGAACCAGAAAAAAATGTCAGAAGCATTTCACCTGGGATAAGGAGAAGAACTGGACTGTTACTCATTGGTCCAAAGTTCTCTTTTCAGATGAAAGTAAATTTAGCATTTCATTTGGAAATCTGGAGTAAGGTCTGGAGGAAGACTGGAGAGGCACAGAATCAAAAGTCCAGTGTGAAGTTTCTGAAGTCAGAGATGATTTGGGTGCCATGTTGTCTGCTGGTGTTGCTCCATTGTGTTTTATCAAGTCCAAAGTCAATGTAGCCATCTACCAGGAGATTTTGGTGCACTTTATGCTTCCATCTGCTGACAATCCTTATGGAGATGCTGATTTCATTTTGCAGCAGGACTTTAGCACCTGCCCACAATGCCAAAACCACTACTAAGTAGTTTGCTGACCATAATATTACTGTTCTTGATTGGCCAGCCAACTCACCTGACCTGAACCTCACAGAGAATCTATGGGGTATTGTGAAGAGGAAGATGAGTAACATCTGACAAACAATACAGAGGAGCTGAAGACCGCTATCAAAGCAGCCTGGACTTCAATAACGCCTCAGCATTGCCACAGGCTGATGGCCACCATGCCACACCGCATTGAAGCAGTAATTTGTGCAAAAGTACCCCCAAACAAGTATTGAGTGCATAATTAAACCTGCTTTTGAGATCTTGAACATCTTTTTTTGATTGAGAAGATATTACACATTTTTTGAGATACTTGAGATACAAGATTTTTTCCCCCTAAGCTGTTAGTCATAGCCATCAGAATTAAAACAAAAAACTATTGAAATATTTCAGTTTGTGTGCAGTGAATCTAGAATATAAGAAAGTTTAATTAAATTACAAAAAATAAAGAACTTTTCCATGATATTAAATTTTTTAAATGCTACTATAGTAATGTTTTAGCTTGGCCTCTAGATGGAGACTTTGTACTCAACAGTTTCTCAGCAGTTATAGTAACATTGTAATTGATACATAATGTGGACATGAGATTTTGATGGAAAAGGTTTTTTTAATGTATTTATATTTTTTTACAC
Organism: Carassius gibelio; assembly: GCF_023724105.1. Lineage (NCBI taxonomy): Eukaryota > Metazoa > Chordata > Actinopteri > Cypriniformes > Cyprinidae > Carassius > Carassius gibelio. Next base: position 13,640,448 of record NC_068403.1, on the reverse strand, counting down.
TTTATTTTAAGATGTCCTTAATACAGTGTAATTATTTATACATTTACGTACTGAGTGATGTTACATATATTTACTATATTTACTTATGGTTCGGGTTTGGTTTAATAGTAAGTATATGTAAAATGTAATAAGGACACCTTAAAATAAAGTGTTACCCTTACCCCTATTTCACACTGCAAGCGTGAGCGGTGCGCGAGCAGCGCGTCCGCCCAACTACACCGTCACTGCAGCAGCAGACTCTCGTGAGTATTCACACTGGATGCGCATAAGTACAGCATCACACCAGCGGCTGCAAAGCGTGTTCGGCAGACAGTATAACTCCTGCTTGACGCTCACGCGCTGCTCCTGGTCCCGGTGTTGGTTTAACATGGACACCGAAAAAAATTTGCGCGTCGCTCACGCTTGCGGTGTGAAACGGGTTACACTGTAACAGAGTAGCAGTGAGTAAAAGGCTACAGGGTTTGCTTTAGGGTTAGTTGATTTTCATTATACATGCTTTGCTGTTATTACTGTAGTAAGTAAATTAACAATAGCATTGTAAAACAGAACAGAAACAAACTTTACTCATTTCTGCACTTGTACTAACTACAGAATAATTGTTCTGATACTGTTATTACATGTTTTATGGTTATTTCTACAATGTCACTTTTTGTTTGTGTCTTTCAGGAAAAGGAAAGCATCGCCAAGTGCATTGCAGATCTGAAGGTCCTGGCCAAGGCCACTCAGGCTCGGGCTACAGTATAGGTCTCTGTCACTGTCCACACTAAAGCCTCTTGTTTTCATTCTAAATGAACCCTTTCCTTGTGAACATGCCAGTCTGGCAGTGTCCTCAGAAGTGTACATACCCGTATTAAATAAAAGATTTGGTTATTCACTAAATTCTTTTTCTGTCCTTTTTGTGTGATGATTTGAAGAACTCTATTTCTTTGTCTTGTAGTTCTGACATTAATAGTTTAATGTTTTCTTGAGGTATGAGGTGACATTAGTAAGATCATTTCTACTTCACAATAGTAAGCCATATCTTTCACAATGCGTCTACAAACAAAGATTTGTCCTCCTATGGTCCAAATAGTTCATTTAAAAGGGTTGAAACCTTCTCATCTTTCTTTTTAAAATATACCGTTTGGTTTATGTTTTGTTATGGTAATACAGCAACATACATTTAGTGTGACGTAAGTGTATAAATTACTTCAGGGGTCACTGTGCACCACTTTGTTGTACATGTGCCAATGGCTGTCTATTAATGGCAAAACCTTTGTACTCAAGGAAGTAAATGTAAAACCTACCTGCTGCTACCTGATTTATTATTATTCAGGATCTCGACTTTGACCTCAGCTTTTCCAAGCAGGAAGTCCAGAATATATTCTCTCAAGCAGTTCACGAAGAAGACAGTCTTGAGAATGTGTCTAAATCCTGGAGTGATCTAAACCTAGGACTGGAGATTTGTAGTTAAATTTTGGATTTTCTTTAAGGTACGTACGATCATTAATTTGTATAATAACAAGGTTGATTTCAGCTATCCTTCTTTTATAACCGAAACCACTGTAGAGGCACTGAAACATGGTGTTTTACACACAGATTGATAAGGCAGTGATTAATCTGAAAAGCATGGTTATATCACGATTTTTCAAACTTTTGTTGTCTTTTATAGATGTCATTAGTGTTTTTTTCTTATTAATTTTTTCTGGTTTGCTCTGCGCATATTGCTTTTGCACTTTTTTTCTTCTCGCCAAGCCAAACATGTTAAGTTGTTATAGAGAAAGTTCCAGCTTTGTGTTGTCAGCAGTTTTTTCTGTTTATTCGTCAAGCACTTCATGACTGGACAGTCATGGCTTCTTTTTTGAGAAAAACAAAATCCTTGACCATAAGTTTCTTCATTCTTGTATTGTAATTGGCTTATGAAAGCCAGTGATTCTGCCATGATGAAATACTGACCTCATTTTAATAATCTGACATTGATTATATATAATTTCTACTACTCAAATTTAAAAAGAAATGTCAAGTTATGATATTAATAAATAGGCAGTACACACTAACTGAAATTATAATTATATATTTTCTTAAATATCAACATTTGAACATTAAAAGCACTTGTTCTGATATTTTGGTTGTAGGCAGCTTAATTGGTTCAAAGAGTGTGATATTGCAAGTATGTTCAACTTGTTGACTACTTTCACCTCCTTTTGAAAAGTCAAGTGGTGTCAAACCACAACTGATGAACAGATACTTCTTCTAACTAATGTTTCTGCCTGGCATAGATTCTCAGATGTTTATCTGACATTTTTCTGAGTAGTTTTATGACTGATAACTTTATTATTACAGGTGTTAAATATCACAGACAAGAATGTATGGGGGGAACCCTGTCCCAGTTTTCCAGTCAAGGTACATATCTTTAACTCACCTTCACCTCCTTCAGTGGTTTTTTCACTGTGTGCGAGTGGAATTTGTACCAGTGGTGCGTCATGTCCTGCATTCTCTCATTGGTTGTCATAACAGGTGTCAGGCAGGTCGTTGTTACACAACGTTGTGAGGCAGGGTTGTTCAAGTTTAGATTTTTTTTAGTTATGCATTTTATTCCTTATGAAGTTTCTTATGCTCATCAGTACCTATTCGATTAAAAATACAGGGGAAAAAATATTTTGTGAAATATTATTGCAATCTAAAATAACAGTTTTATTTTTTTATATACTTTATAATATAATTTATTCCTCTGAAGGGAAATTGTATTTTCAGCATCATTACTCCAGTTTCAGTGATCCTTCAGAAATCATTCCAATGTGTAAAAGAGTATACTGTACCACAACATTTCTATTTGGACAAAACACTGTTCTTTTTTTAACTTTTTATTAATCAAAAAAGTATTACAGATTCCAAAAAAAAAAAAACTAATAATAATTATATATATATATATATATATATATATATATATATATATATATATATATATATATATATATATATATATTTAAGCAAAACAAGAGTTTCAACAGTGATAATAAATCAGCTATATTATAATGATTTGAATCATGTCATGTCTTGATTAGCATAAGAGATTCCATTAAAACATAAAAATCTGACTGATTAATCACAAACATTTGAACGCCATTTTTGAATTTGTTTTTTATTTTATTGTTGTTAGTTTAGTAAATCATGTAAATACATTTACCCTTTCCAAGTAATGTCACGCATTACTTCTAATACAGTTTTGTTGATATCTGGTGTGGATGAGGTTGACTTTGTTGTAAATCAAAAAAAAAAAAAAAAAGTAACATCAACTGGTGCAGTTTTTCTTTTCACTGACAATACAGAAATAGCCAAAGTAGTTTATCCGAAATAGATGTCCATGTACTTTGTGACCATATCCTGCATATTGCGACAGCATTCAGCTGACTATGAGTTTTTTTGTTAAGAATAGTTCAGTTTAGAATAAACTCAGAATTAATATTAGAAATAACAAGAAATGTTACTGATTACATTGTGTTTTGTGACCATACTCAGGATTTATTGAAAATCTGTTAACTTTTAATATTATTACACTTCTAAAATTATAAAAATACTTTGATATTATTTGATATTACTAAATTTACAAGATATATTTACAGTCCATAAAGACATATTGTGTTGTGACTATATTATAGAGGCTTCTCACCAGAGCCGCCGTCCCAGGGGCCTGGCATGTCTCGTCCTAGTGCCAAATCCATCTACAGTAAGTACAAATCCCATTTAAACAACATATTCTAAAATAATTCTATATACAATATTTAAGTTGACTTTTATGCAGTGCAAAGGAAGGAGTATGCAGAATCAATCACCAGACAACAAGACAACTTTCAGTACAGAGTAGAGGTAAGATTGAATCCATTTCATGTTAACTACACTTAATAATTAATATATATTATATAATATATTAATAAATAATAATCATTTTATAATGTTCATTTGTGCTGACTGCATATTACTGATCTTAATCTGTTAGAGCAAAGCCAACACCCTTCACTAATGTGTGTTATAGAAAATAACTGACAACCAGTGCTTATCTAACATGTACTGCACTATAGAGATTTCCCGACAAACTGAACTGGAAAATCTGATGACGTAGCAAGGCTGAATTTCACAATAGCATCCGTGTGAATCATATGTGATCATAAAACAACATAACATCTAATTCTCCTTCCGTCCCCTAGCACCTGTTCACCTGTGTGTTAGATGGCAGAGAGGTGAGCAGCATTGATGACTGTGTGAACCGACTGAAGAATATGGACAGTAAAGGGAAAGTGTGGGGTCAGGACATGAACATGCAGATCCAGGCCAACCAGCTACAGCTGTGTGACATAGAGACCAAGGTCACTCATCTGATACACTGATCTAATCAAATCCTTTTTTACATGGTTACATTATACAACACTTAGTTCCAGTACTAAACACTCAGCTCTTCCTCTGTTTCCTGGATTTGTAGGAGGTTTTGGAGTCGGTGCACTTGAGTAGCATCAGAGCGACAAAAGCTGTTCTCGACAGTTGTGTGTATGACTCCCTTCTCATAATCTCAGTTCAGGATCCTGGCCAGAGAGCTCCACAGGCCTTCCTGTTCCAGTGTGAGGAGATTGGGGTGAGAAACAACACTCTGATGTATAGTCAAAAATGTAGGGTAGATAGTGCTGCATCTGCCCGGTATAAATCTGTCTTAATATCTTGTGGGTTGATGTGGGAGTTTCCATTCCACTTCCTCTGTCAGTGCCTTGAATTCTATGAAGGTATGTGTGATGTTTTAAATCACTAGGCTCAGGAGGTGGCAAATGATCTGGAAAAGGTAATACAGCATGGAGGGGATGCCACACCACCGCTTAAAGAACCACAGATGGACATCAGGTCCGTTGCTGAACTTTTTCCCTTTAAATGTGCTAAAATGCAATGTTTTAAATAGACGTTGTTGATTATTTGGTATAATGAACTAAATATCAAAGATCTATGATTTATCTTCTCAGCTTTTAGCAGTGCTGTACTGTGATATATTTTGTATTACTCAGGAGCCATCTGGAAAGCATCATCGGTCAGGGTTATCCAGGAAGTATGAAAAGACCAGGTCTCATGCAGCCAAACCCTCCTCCCCCAGAATTCCCACCTCCACAGTACAACAACTATGAAGAATATGGTGATCACTTGAAGAGTTCATTTCACTCAGAAAATTACTTTTTTTTTTTTTAGGCAGACTTTAATGTGATTTTTTTGTATTGGGTCTGTTATACCGTAACAGTGATTTTGATTGTTTTTGTTGTAAGGTGTCCATAAGTGTCATGAAAGGCACCTATAAATAAAATGAAATAATAATAATAAAAATAAATAGCCTAAAATGTTCTGAAATTGAGTGTTCTCAGTCATTTTAGACTGAAAAAAAAAACGTTTTTAAATTTTTTAATTTGTATTATTATTTTTTAACAGAATGGTACGAAGCTTAATGATGTCTGTTGCGCTTGTTATTTGAACACACAAAAAAGTGTGGATCTTCATAGTCAAAAATATTCACCATGTTAAATGGGAAATACAAAAATACATATACATAATCTTTGTGGCGTACAGTCAACAAATCAGCCACAGTGAAGTAGTGTTTCCTGAATATAGATCCAAATTCAGATAGATTCTAATCTTTTCCTAGAAGATAGACGGCCTTCACCCACTATGCCGTTTCCCAGAGATGAAGTGCCCAACAGGCCAATGCAGTCTGAGCAGGAGCAGGCTCCACCTTCATTACATGATGTGGAGAGAGATTCGGTTGGTTGTTTTTACTGACAGTTTTATCACACCATGCTATTAATCCATCTAATTCAGAACACGTCCCCAATCCATCTACTTTTCTCTACAGGAGATTTTTAACCATGTAGCAGCCGACATTGAGATCTTTGTTTATAAAGTAGGCTCAGCTTTGCCAAAAGAAGATGGAAGCAAGAAAAAGAAAAAGAAAAATGCTGCAAAACAAATGGGTGAACAATTTGGGTGTTTTAATAATTTAATTAATTTCCTAAAAGGATATTAGAAATCTACATGATGTCAACATGATAAGATTTATTATTTTTATAGTTGCAAGTGTTCCCCCTGTGGAGGAGTACATATCTTTTCTGCAGAAAATAAAGTATGGCTTCAACCTTCTGGTAAGTTACACATTCCATTTCTGTGATCATTTCCTAAGAGTAGTAGACCACTTCAATGTATACTTTCAAATAATATTGTTATTACTACTACTTTAGTTTTGGCATGTCCCTTAAGTACAATGGAATTAATTATACATTTTTTCAGTGGTCTCTAAATGGCTTCTCAATAAAAAATAATAATGTTTAATATGAGACATACTGTTTTTTATTCGTTGCATATATCTGTTTTCACACTCTTCTCTACTTGTGACAGGGGAAACTGGATGGTCACCTAAAAAATCCTCCTGCTTCTGATTTTGTTCACAGTCTCTTTTCTTCCCTTGCTTTTGTAAGTATATGTTTGTTCAGTCTGTTTGCATTGCAGTCACATTTCATAATTTTTTTTTCATTGTGCAATGAAAATGGCTGCGAATACTTTCAGAAAAGCAGTTTTTTTTCTCCTGAAGCTTCAGAGGGTGAGTCAGTAGGACCCACCTGACCTGTTATCTATTTACACAAGTATAGCAATGTTTTAGAAAGCACAAGTTGTATAGTTTTGTATTGGCATCTATGGTTCCATAAAGAACCTTTTACATCCATAAGACGTTTCCATGACACAGAAGGTTCTTTATTGTGGACAAAGGTTCTTCAGATTTTCACAGTATACTTCATACTAAGAAAAACTGAGAACCCAAAAAGGTTCTTCTATGGTATCGCAACAGAAGGTTCCAAATGTTAGTTTCCCCTTTTCAAACTTTTATTTTCAAGAGTGTACTTTATGTCCAGAGAAAAGGCTTTACTTTTGATGATTTAGCAAATTGTTCACCACTGAAATCTGACAACATATCACAAAGTTAAAGGTCAGGAGATGCACCATATCAGCCCTCATCACACTCAGTTCCTGACTGTTTCTTCATGCTTCAGACGGTGAGTCCGTATCCTCCCAACATCCCTCCCACGGTGCTGAGTCCACTGCTCACAGAAAAAGCCCTGCACCTCCTGGGAAGATCTGTCACACCAAAGGAGGACGTAATGTGGAGCAGTTTGGGTGATGCGTGGAGCATCCCAAGGTCTTCTATTCTACAAATAATTTCCTCACAAATTAGCAAACAAAGGAGAAAAGCTCACAATTTTTCTGTGTTTTCGAATCAGATCTAAATGGCCAAACGGGGATCAGATCCCTCCATATTATCCCGAATTTTACGATGGTTGGCAGCCTCTTCCACCCGGCCCTTCCCTGTCCCCTCCCGCCAGCAGGCCGCTGTCCCGCAGCAACAGTGAGCGCGTCCCACCCGGGAATGCCATGCAGAGGCCACCTGAACAGGTAAAATCTCTCAGAGGGCAAACTTCAACTGATTTAAGCGTGAGGATGTCATAAAATACGTCAAGTGTTTGACATATACATCCTAACCTAAGGTATAATAAAGTGAATGAGCACAAATTACTGTTTACCTTCTCTTCCAGAACAACAGACCCTGGAACGCCCCACCCATGCGGTGAGACATATCATGTGAACTCCCTTTGAAATACCCAGATAATATAAAGGCAGTTGTAACAGCAATATAAAACATTGTTTATTTCACTTTATAAGTATGTAGCTTTTAATGGACAGATGAGTTCACTAAAGAATTTAAGAGGTAAATTTATAGTAACATTTTCGTCTTATTTTATACCAGGTCATCTGAGCCGCCAATCTACATGAGGGTAATCTATGACTTTATGGCAAGAAACAGTCAGGAACTGAGTGTGATGAAGAGTGACATGGTGCAGGTAATCACATGACCTATAACATACTGGTATTTAAAAAAAACACACCCCACACACAAGAAATTGTGCAACTTCAGGGTGAACAAAGTGACTAAATCAGTAACTTTTTCTGTTACCACTAGTTAATAGTTCAAAGAGTAAGCAATACATTGGTTAAAGCATTTATTAATTTATTAATTAATTTATTAATCTTTGTTAAAGTTGATTACAATACAACTGTTAGTTCATTTGTAACAAGTACAACTTTTTTTTATTTTAATAATTTTAGAAAATGTTTAAATTTACATGAACTAACAAAGAAAAAAACATTTATTAATCGTAATCTATTGTAACTAAAGTAGTAACTAATGTTAACAAATATGATACCTTTTTTCAGTGAGCAGAAAATGCATACAGATAGTTTGTTCTTGTTTATAAACTTCTATGCTTATGTTAACAGGTAACCGACAGGTCTGGCCAATGGTGGAAAGTGAAAAACAGTCGTAATGAGGAGGGCTATGTGCCTCAGAATGTTCTAGAGCCTGCTGATGGACAAAGACCGACAGTAAGTCATGGTCAATGCACATATTTTCTCTTTTTTTTCTTTCTATATATATAGCTTATTGTTACAAAAAAACTCTACAATTTTATTTAAAAACAATTATTTCAATAATGTGTTAAGGACATGCTAAACAATGGCTTAAATCGTTTTTTTTTTTTTTACATCAGCTATATGAATAAAAAATAGTCGGTCAATATATGTCATCCAATTTTTCATCACTGTTGGGTCAGGACATGTATTGCTGTATATTTCACTAACTAATTGATATTTGCTAAACACAATTCATTGTTTGATGAATGTTGCCCTCTATGTTCTCAGCAAAATATGAGTGGACCTCCATCTCTAGATATGAGATCTAGACCTGAGGACGTCAAAGCCTGGTTACAGTACAAAGGCTTTTCTAAAATGTAAGAAACCATTTCTGATCATCTTTCATTTTATTCTTTAAAATGGTCAAAAATACCAAAAATGTTTGCACCTAAAAAATGTTAGATTTATATAACATTTGTACAACCTTTTTTGTATTTTGACTGTGGATTTATTGGTCTTCACATTTAATTAGCTGGAAGAGCACACTGACTCTAGACTACACACTCTACAAGAGAAATAGCTTAACATGCACCAAGAAGTCATTTTCCAACCTGTTGTCACCCTTGATTCATCTTGTATTTTTGTAGGACAGTCCAGACTCTTGGGGTGTTTAATGGAGCAATGTTGCTGGGAATGAAACAGGATGATATCAGAGCAATATGTCCTGAGGAAGGAGGTCGAGTATTCTTCCAGCTGCAGAGCGTCCGATCGAGTGTTGCAGTAAGTCATGCAGCTCTATTTGTTCAAAGTAAACTCCCGCCTTGTACAAATTCTGTTATTTAAGGAACACTTTTCATTGTGGTGAAGTGGTTTCATACCTGACAGTCTTTTAATGACTGAGGCAGTGCTCACAAATGTCATCAATCTCAAATTCCTTTGCAGCTTGCCAGAGAGGCTGAGTACAGCCAGTATGGTGGTCGCTGATAAACTAAGGACACCGGTGAATTTTGATAGCAAGAATCTGAACATGTCTGGACCTGAATGAACAGGAGCTAATCAGTAAACCCCTCAGCAAGCCAAGGCTAATGCCTACAGACTTGTTCAGTTATATTACCCTTCATACATGCAAATGATGAATACATTTAATGCATTCATTTTATTTATTTGATACAGATTGTTCCATTTAAATTGATTTCCACTGATGACACTGTGGTGGTGGGCACTTGTCTAATTGTACTGTATGTTATTTAGCTGTTATATGTCTTAAATTAAAACAAACTACGTCTGTAACACTCTGATCCTGTTTGCTAATTGTGCACTGTGTATTAATAAATCGTCAGTAATCAACACATTAGTAGCCATCATTTATTGGTCTTAAAGTAAGCTTTTGATTTTGGGGCTAAATATGTTTTGTTACATCTAAGTTTCAGTTTCAGTCAACAGTCCAGTTGTAGGTTTGTGTTTTACCTCACAACAGTAATAAAGTTAATTTAATCACAATGCCTTTGGTTTAAAAACCTGTTTTTCATTTATATTGCCATTCATGACCATTTCTAATCAATAAGGGCTAAATGCACAGAACTCAACAATGCTCTGCTTTATTGGGTCAAAATAAGGTCAAGTTCATGTTTTTTTTTTTTTTTTTTTTTTTACAATTTAAACATAGGAAACCTGAACAGTGAAATAGCTAATCCTTTTTTTTTTATTGGGAAGGTTAAAATGTTGTACCAAAAAAATAAATCAAGACAAAATCTCATCATTTTCACTCCTTCTTGTTTCCCCATTTGGCCATCTTGTTGTTCACAGGTGTTTTTATGAACTTGCCCGACTTCATGTACTCTGCAATCTTCTCAAGGCTCTGACAGGGAACACAGTTCATATCAGAATCACCGTGTATCATACAATTTACATAAGAATATCAAATTATAGTGTGTTTGACAAACTCAATCCAAACCTCAAAGTGATCCAGGAAAGATCTCAGGTTTCTGTAATCGTCCAGGCACTCCGGGTGAAACATACGATGCAAATCCAACAGCTCATACATGATGAAGTCCACAAATGTGATCTACATGATGAGCCAAAACTGGGATGAGCTTGTCAAACAAATTATCTCTTTCCTATCACAAAATGGACAAATTTAAATGCTTCCAAACATTATGCCTATTTACCTTGTCCCCAGCAAACCACTTCCTGTTACCAAGGAAGTCAGAAAACTGCTTTAGAGTTCCTGGCAATTTCTCATTGTAACATGGTTTGTTTTTGTCCTGTGAAATATTACAAATCACTCGTTATCAATTTACAAAAAAACAAAAACAATCAATTAGCACTTAAATAGTTAGTTCACCCCAAAATGAAAATTAGCCAATAAATTATTCACCCTCAAGTCATCCTAGGTGAATATGACTTTCTTCTTTCCAGTCAGAGTTATATTAAAACTTGTATTTGATATTTCAAGCTGTTTAATGCCATTCAGTGGGTGTTGCAGTGCTTCATTCAAAAAGGCCTCCTGTAGCGAATTGATGCATTTTTGTAAAATAAATAACCACATTTAAAACGTAATAATCACTAATCTAGCTGATTAGGGTGGGTGACGTATGGAGGTCGGCTTTGTACAGGCACCATTTAGAAGTGACAGAGGCAGAAGTGCAGGGGTGAGATCAAAACAAAACAACGGTCACTAATTTGAAGTAAAAAACGATGATTGTAAAGAAGAATGTCAGAAGATTTCAATAGAGGCCTAGAGGAGCCTGGTTCCCCTTTGCTAAAGTAAGGAAACTTTGCTGCTTTTGCTCTAGTTAACAAACAACTGTTGGTGCAATTTACATTAAAGTGATAATTATGTTTTGAATATGGATATTTGAATATGGAAAAAAACACTTTGACTCGCAAAAGGAGGACTTTTTTCACCCCCCGGAGCTTTGTGAGACATTTTTTATTAATGGATGGGCACTTTTTAATTAACTTTTCTTGGACTGATGCACTGCAACACACGCTCAGTGCCATTAAACAGCTTAAAATATCAAAGATTTCTAATATAACTCTGACTGGATTAGTCTGAAAGAAGAAAGTCATATACACCTAGGGTGACTTGAGGGTTAGTAATTTATGGGCTTTATTTAAATTTTTGGGTAAATTAATCCTTTAAGACAGTCTACTAAAGCTGTTCATGGGCACTCACAAAGTCTCCATAGCAGAGCTGGGCAAAACCATTGCGGAAATCCATCGCCTGGTTTTCCAAGATGTCAACTCTCATCTGCTGCTCTTCAGTTTCCCCACCTAGAAACATTAGAGAGAGTTTAACATTAGTTATTTTCAGTTTTGCATTTTTAAATAAAGAAAAGAAAGTACTCACAGAGGTTGTGCTTGCGGGCGATGTATCTCAATATGGCATTGCTTTGGACTACTTTCCTGTCTCCATCCTCTAGGTAGGGCAACTGGTGAAGGATGGTGATGGTTAGTCATTGCATGTTATACTGAACAACACTATGTGATTAACCATATAACTTACATTAGGAAAGTCCATCCCAAGTTTCTCTTTCTCATTAAACCAGCAGCTTTTGTCATAGTTGGGAGCTGCAAAGCAAGAATATAGAATCAACTCAATGTGCTTTTATATGGACAATCTGACTGTGTCTGCTACTGTATGTTATAATAATCATCACTTACCATCGCCACAAGAATAGAACTTCTCCTCATACTTAGTACCAGTGTACTCCAACAGCAGACGGATTGGTTGAGCAAGCTTTAATCAAATGGAAAATCATGAAATATAGCAAACTTCAACTTCTGTGAAACATGTTTTTCTCACTCTTGGAATAATGAACTGATGGTCAAGATATTACACTGTATATTAAAAAAACTAAAGTTAATATCTTTGCATATTCAAGAGATTGGCAACGTTAATACATTTAACTGAAATATCAAAAGAGAAAAAAAGGACGAGGTTTGTTTTTTTATGCACTTTCTTATCTCTAGCTTGCACCAGACTGATAGATGGAGGATGGTCAAGAATGTTTGCTTTTGTGTGTTTTAACACAACATTTAAGTGCATGGAATAATCATAATAAAAACTGCAATATTGCAATGAAAACAGTGTATTCCGATTTCATGGTGACTTTAGATCTTCAGAAACATTGTCAATTCAAATACCCATGATGATGCTCTTATTTAACGGGAAAAGCACAGTGGAAAGTGGAATGTTGGACATTTCATTCACTTGGAACTGCATGCTGCTTTTTCTATAGAAACCATGTTGTTTTCATAATGTTGTTGAATTTTTCATTAATACAATGTTGATTCTGGGTAAATTCTTTATACATAAAAGCGTGTAATTGATAGGCCTATAAGATTATATTATGATGATGTTAAGTGTATCTTATTTCTCTGTATTAAAAGTGAATTTCTTTGTAGTTATTTTCAATCATTAATTTGAATGAAGAGAAACCTTTGCCCAGGGATTTAAAATCGCGTAATAAACTCTTATTAAAACAACACCGCAGGCATTTAGTCCTTATTTGTGGTAACACTTCATGCAACGGTGTAACCACATCCGAAGCCGCTTCAGGTAAGCTTGGCATGGCGAGAAAAAACATAGCATGTTACATTTATCCACAAATACTTTAAAGACCCCTGACTAGTTCTGAAGCCCACGTTTAAAGTATAAAGGCTTCGGTACCAAACTTTGCTAACTAGTTCAATAGAGTATTGACTTACCGTCCACTTAAAATGTAACTTTAAGCAAACTGTATATATTAAGAATAAATGTGTGTATATTTAGACATGACAAATCACACCGAGTGATATCATATATTCTATTCTTCTGTGATGCAAGTTAAGCAGCATAAATTCTGCAGATATTAAAACAAAATTAATTAAATGTCTAACCATACACACCTTGCACACATATATATATTTATATTTCTTACCCCGCGTATATCCCAGTATGCCAATTTCATTGCCATCTTTCCACTTGCAACGAACACCTCTGTGCAGGAACAGAATGTGAGGAGAGTGGATGGCGGAGGCGCGAGCACGCCAGAGTGCGATTTATGTGAACAACGACGGGAGGGGCAAAACGTCACTTTGAGGCGCGTCCAAAAATCACGCAAACTCTGTCACCCCCTCATGTTGTTCTAAGCATAGACATATAAGCTCGTACGAGTTCCCTTTCTTCTGCGGAACATTTTTGTGCAGCGTCCCACAATTTCTTTGCTAAACAGTATGCAAGTTTTTATTACTCTTTTTCAGCAAACACGTACCAGGGCTCGACATTAACTCTCTTCTGGGATAAGTGAATTCTGTGAAGGGGCAAGTGAAAGAGAATTTTACTTGCCTGACCGGACCAGTAACCTGATTAAAATGTTACCTAGGACAGCACCGAAACTTTGGCGAGAATGATTCTGATTTTATTACTTTCAGTGTAAACGGTGACTAATAACGGATAATGTACTGACAGCATCAAGGTCGCGTCAGTTCAGTTGAGGCTCGTGCAGTCTGAGTCGCGGAGAAATCAACAGCACACACAAAGAAACAAACATGACATACTGCGGTAGAATAATATAAATATTCTATATAATATATGCAACATCACACGACCAGGAGTGATGTTTTCCAGACTTTCAACTTGATTGCACGTGATACTGATTTTAAACAACTTGAGTTAAATAACCAAATAATATGAACTTATATTTTAGATACATTATGGATCTTTTTTGCTCTATTTTGCTAACAAAAATCATTCTATAGCCATTTATAAAAACGGTTACTTGCATCATTTATTGAATGAATCAGCGTTTGAACAAATCGGTTGAATCAATTATTCACTCATGCCACCACCTACTGGTGGTTTAATTTCATATTTAAAAGAATCATTGCATTTTTCCAACACTTGCATGTCAAAAAAGTAAAACATTAATCTAATAACATTATTTATGCATTTGGACAGATGGAGTTTGTTGATACCGAGTTCAATTAAATAGTAACAACCATATTCTCTTATTATTCTAACTTAATGTATTGATAACATGTAAGAATTCAACGTAAATGGAGACATGTACATTAAATCAGTTTAGGAAAATATTGTCCTTCATAAAGTTAAAAGGTGTAAAAGCAATCAATTTAAGGCAAATATCAAAAATATGGTGATTAAATTAATATCTGATAGAGCACTGATGAGACTGCTTCAGAATAAATTACATTTGTAAAAAAAAAAAAAAAAAAATCTCCTGGACAAGTAACTTTTTTACTCAGACAAGTGAATGATTGATTGATTAATGTCAAGCCCTGCATATGCATTATAAATCCAAACATGTTTTAGCATTAGTGAGGTTTCCCCAGTAAGAAAAAAGGAACTTGTTTTTTATTGAACATAACGGTACTGTGCTTTTATTGGGTCAAAATAAGGTACTGCATTTAATGCTTTGCTTTCAAATGTAGAATCACAATCCAAACAGTGATATCCACAAAACAACGATGAAATGCTTTTCTTTTCATGGCATCAAACTGTCAAAAGTGCAACACTAACCTGAAACCTTTCAATTTAAGCCTAAGTGCTTGCACTATTCCTACAGACAACAACTGAGAATTATGATTGTTTTGTAACACTTTTGTAATCAATACTAATAATAACTGTCGCTTTGTTAGTTACTGAAAGGTTTAAAATAGTGATCCCCAAAACAATTATTAGTGTGCAGTTCAACTGCATCGACCTTATAACCAAAGCAGATGATGTTGCACCTTATGATGCTTTATCAAGACACAATCTTGTTCGCTTCACTCCTTCGTGTTTCCCCATTTGGCCATCTTGTTGTTCACTGGTGTTTTCATGAACCTGTTTGACTTCATGTATTCCGCAATCTTCTCAAGACTCTGATAGGGAATAATTCATATCAGTCACAATATGGTTTATCTTTTATTAAACAAATTAGGTGAGACTATCAAATAATTCTGTGACAAAAGCTGAATCCGAACCTCAAAGCGTTCAAGAAAGCATCTCAGGTTTCTGTAATCATCCAGGCACGCTGGGTCAAACATACGATGCTGATCCAACAACTCATACATGGTGAAGTCCACAAATGTGATCTACAGGATGAGAAAACAGGATGCGCATGTCAAACGAATTATTTTATCAGATAATACTTTTTAAATCCTGCCACTTTAAATGGACAAACTGAAGTGCTTCCAAACATTATGCCTATTTACCTTGTCCCCAGCAAACCACTTCCTGTCACCCAGGAAGTTGGAGAACTGCTTTAGAGTTCCTGGCAGTTTGTCAGTGTAGCATGATTTGTTTTTGTCCTGTTATCAAGTACAAATGCATTACAAATCATTTGTGTTATCAATTAACAAGTAAATTCATATTATTAGTTGCAGATTTTTCAATGCTGTGCATATTTCTATACATTTAATCACTCACAAAGTCTCCATAGCAGAGCTGGACAAAACCATTGCGGAAGTCCATCGCCTGGTTTTCCAAGATGTCAACTCTCACCTGCTCCTCTTCAGTTTCCCCACCTAGATACATGTTAGAAAGAGAAGTTCAACATAACTTGGATGGCTATTTTCAGTGATGCTTGAGAAAAAAATAAAATAAATAAAAATAAATAAATAAATAAATAAATAAATAAATATATATTTTTTTAAATTAAGGAATAAATTAATCAAGTACTCACAGAGGTTGTGCTTGCGGGCAATGTATCTCAATATGGCATTGCTTTGGACTACTTTCCTGTCTCCATCCTCTAGGTAGGGCAACTGGTGAAGGATGGTGATGGTTAGTCATTGCATGTTATACCGAACAACACTATGTGATTAACCATGTAACTTACATTAGGAAAGTCCATCCCAAGTTTCTCTTTCTCATTAAACCAGCAGCTTTTGTCATAGTTGGGAGCTGCAAAGCAAGAGTATAGAATCAACTCAATATGCTTTTATATGGACAATCTGACTGTGTCTGCTACTGTATGTTATAATAATCATCACTTACCATCGCCACAAGAATAGAACTTCTCCTCATACTTAGTACCAGTGTACTCCAACAGCAGACGGATTGGTTGAGCAAGCTTTAATCACATTAAATGACATACATAACATTATGTAAAAATAATTCCAGCAGCTGTAAAATGTTTTTCACTCTTGAAATTATTAACCTGATATTTCACACAGCATATTCATAAACATTGGCTTGATATTCTTATTTTCATATTATTTAGGCGAACAACACTGATTAGACAAATAATATAACAACCAGTTCAACCCTCTGGCGCTATTTGGTCATTTTTTACTGAAAATGTTTGGTTTAAGAATGTTTTGCTTCATTGGAATGGTACGAAACTCGGTAAAGTTACATGAGAAAAAAATTACACTTGTAACGTTACTGATCGTGGTAAAAAAAAAAATAACCACATTGGAAATTCATGTGAAGCGAAATCTAGTGGAAACGTTTGGTTCAGCCTCCAAACAAAATTTTACTGAAAGCACTTTGATACATCAACCTCAAATTTGGAACACAACTTGTTTTACATTTATGGCTTTTACTTTCATGCCATTTAGAGTCCACGGAGGAGACGAAACAAGAAACGAGAATGTTCTGCGGTAGCACCAAAGCAGTTTTTCACAACTCAAAACATTGTGGCAAAGTGGCACAAAGTGGCTCTCAGTGACGTTTATACCTAAGGTAAAACGGACTTTTCCCCGGTCCTTCAACAAAGTGTTTAATTGTAGCTCTTATGAACTCAAAGAATACAGCAAACTGGCATAAAGTTGGCTTGACGTTGGACGTTGGATATTCGCAAATCTAGGGACCGTCTCTAAAGTTACAGGAGAAACTACTATACACTTCTCTAACGTCAATAGCATGCAAGGAGAATGACTAACAGTCACGAAAACAACTTTTAACTGTTCATCCAGGTGTCAACTATAATGCACACCTTTTATATTTTTTGATAATTATTAAAATAAACTGTAAATCATGTGGAAAACAATTGCTACTTTTCATTACCGAATGGACTTAAATACAAATTGAAAGCTCAATAACATTTGAACAGAATGATTCACTTTCATAAAACATACTGTAAAGTGTTCATCTAGGTGTCAGCTATAATGCACACCTTTTATATTTTTCATAATTATTCAAATAGACTGTAAATCATGTGTAAAATATTGCTACTTTTCATTACCGAATGGGCTTAAATACAAATTTAAAGCTCAATAAAAATTGAACAGGATGACTCACTTTCATAAAACACACTGTAAAGTGTTCATCTAGGTGTCAGCTATAATGCACACCTTTTATATTTTTCATAATTATTCAAATAAACTGTTAATCATATGTAAAATATTGCTATTTTTCATTACCGAATGGGCTCAAATGTAAAATATGCCATAATTTAAAGCTCAATAGAATTTGAACCGAATGACTCACATTCATAAAACATACTGTAAGGTGTTCATTTAGGTGTCAACTATAAGCCACACCATTCAGATTTTTCATAATTATTCAAATAAACTGTTAATCATATGTAAAATATTGCTATTTTTCATTACCGAATGGGCTCAAATGTAAAATATGCCATAATTTGAACCTCAATAGAATTTGAACAGAATGACTCACATTCATAAAACATACTGTAAAGTGTTCAACTAGGTGTCAACTATAATCCACACCATTCAGATTTTTCATAATTATTCAAATAAACTGTTAATCATATGTAAAATATTGCTATTTTTCATTACCGAATGGGCTCAAATGTAAAATATGCCATAATTTGAACCTCAATAGAATTTGAACAGAATGACTCACATTCATAAAACATACTGTAAAGTGTTCATCTAGGTGTCAGCTATAATGCACACCTTTTATATTTTTCATAATTATTCAAATAGACTGTAAATCATGTGTAAAATATTGCTACTTTTCATTACCGAATGGGCTTAAATACAAATTTAAAGCTCAATAAAAATTGAACAGGATGACTCACTTTCATAAAACATACTGTAAAGTGTTCATCTAGGTGTCAGCTATAATGCACACCTTTTATATTTTTCATAATTATTCAAATACACTGTAAATCATTTGTAAAATATTGTTATTTTTCATTACCGAATGGGCTCAAATGTAAAATATGCCATAACTTGAAGCTCAATAGAATTTGAACAGAATGACTCACATTCATAAAACATACTGTAAAGTGTTCAACTAGGTGTCAACTATAATCCACACCATTCAGATTTTTCATAATTATTCAAATAAACTGTTAATCATATGTAAAATATTGCTATTTTTCATTACCGAATGGGCTCAAATGTAAAATATGCCATAATTTAAAGCTCAATAGAATTTGAACAGAATGACTCACATTCATAAAACATACTGTAAGGTGTTCATTTAGGTGTCAACTATAAGCCACACCATTAAGATTTTTCATAATTATTCAAATAAACTGTTAATCATATGTAAAATATTGCTATTTTTCATTACCGAATGGGCTCAAATGTAAAATATGCCATAATTTGAACTTCAATAGAATTTGAACAGAATGACTCACATTCATAAAACATACTGTAAAGTGTTCATCTAGGTGTCAGCTATAATGCACACCTTTTATATTTTTCAGAATTATTCAAATAGACTGTAAATTATGTGTAAAATATTGCTATTTTTCATTACCGAATGGGCTCAAATACAAATTTAAAGCTCAATAAAAATTTAACAGAATGACTCACATTCATAAAACATACTGTAAACTGTTCAACTAGGTGTCAAATATAATCCACACCATTCAGATTTTTCATAATTATTCAAATAAACTGTTAATCAAATGTAAAATATGCCATAATTTGAACCTCAATAGAATATGAACAGAATGACTCACTTTCATAAAACATGCTGTAAAGTGTTCATCTAGGTGTCAGCTATAATGCACACCTTTTATATTTTTCATAATTATTCAAATAGACTGTAAATCATTTGTAAAATATTGTTATTTTTCATTACCGAATGGGCTCAAATGTAAAATATGCCATAATTTAAATTATTGTATTTAAGCCCATTCGGTAATGAAAAGTAGTAATATTTTACACATAATTTACAGTCTATTTGAATAATTATGAAAAATATAAAAGGTGTGCATTATAGCTGACACCTAGATGAACACTTTACAGTATGTTTTATGAATGTGAGTCATTCTGTTCAATTTTTATTGAGCTTTAAATTTGTATTTAAGCCCATTCGGTAATGAAAAGTAGCAATATTTTACACATAATTTACAGTCTATTTGAATAATTATGAAAAATATAAAAGGTGTGCATTATAGCTGACACCTAGTTGAACACTTTACAGTATGTTTTATGAATGTGAGTCATTCTGTTCAATTTTTATTGAGCTTTAAATTTGTATTTAAGCCCATTCGGTAATGAAAAGTAGCAATATTTTACACATAATTTACAGTCTATTTGAATAATTATGAAAAATATAAAAGGTGTGCATTATAGCTGACACCTAGATAAACACTTTACAGTATGTTTTATGAATGTGAGTCATTCTGTTCAAATTCTATTGAGGTTCAAATTATGGCATATTTTACATTTGAGCCCATTCGGTAATGAAAAATAGCAATATTTTACATATGATTAACAGTTTATTTGAATAATTATGAAAAATCTGAATGGTGTGGCTTATAGTTGACACCTAAATGAACACCTTACAGTATGTTTTATGAATGTGAGTCATTCGGTACAAATTCTATTGAGCTTTAAATTATGGCATATTTTACATTTGAGCCCATTCGGTAATGAAAAATAACAATATTTTACAAATGATTTACAGTCTATTTGAATAATTATGAAAAATATAAAAGGTGTGCATTATAGCTGACACCTAGATAAACACTTTACAGTATGTTTTATGAATGTGAGTCATTCTGTTCAAATTCTATTGAGCTTCAAATTATGGCATATTTTACATTTGAGCCCATTCGGTAATGAAAAATAGCAATTGTTTACATATGATTAACAGTTTATTTGAATAATTATGAAAAATCTGAATGGTGTGGCTTATAGTTGACACCTAAATGAACACCTTACAGTATGTTTTATGAATGTGAGTCATTCTGTTCAAATTCTATTGAGCTTCAAGTTATGGCATATTTTACATTTGAGCCCATTCGGTAATGAAAAATAACAATATTTTACAAATGATTTACAGTCTATTTGAATAATTATGAAAAATATAAAAGGTGTGCATTATAGCTGACACCTAGATAAACACTTTACAGTATGTTTTATGAATGTGAGTCATTCTGTTCAAATTCTATTGAGCTTCAAATTATGGCATATTTTACATTTGAGCCCATTCGGTAATGAAAAATAGCAATTGTTTACATATGATTAACAGTTTATTTGAATAATTATGAAAAATCTGAATGGTGTGGCTTATAGTTGACACCTAAATGAACACCTTACAGTATGTTTTATGAATGTGAGTCATTCGGTTCAAATTCTATTGAGCTTCAAGTTATGGCATATTTTACATTTGAGCCCATTCGGTAATGAAAAATAACAATATTTTACAAATGATTTACAGTTTATTTGAATAATTATGAAAAATATAAAAGGTGTGCATTATAGCTGACACCTAGATAAACACTTTACAGTATGTTTTATTAATGTGAGTCATTCTGTTCAAATTCTATTGAGCTTTAAATTTGTATTTAAGTCCATTCGGTAATAAAAAGTAGTAATATTTTACACATAATTTACAGTCTATTTGAATAATTATGAAAAATATAAAAGGTGTGCATTATAGCTGACACCTAGATGAACACTTTACAGTATGTTTTATGAATGTGAGTCATTCTGTTCAATTTTTATTGAGCTTTAAATTTGTATTGAAGCCCATTCGGTAATGAAAAGTAGCAATATTTTACACATGATTTACAGTCTATTTGAATAATTATGTAAAATATAAAAGGTGTGCATTATAGCTGACACCTAGATGAACACTTTACAGTATGGTTTATGAATGTGAGTCATTCTGTTCTATTTTTATTGAGCTTTAAATTTGTATTTAAGCCCATTCGGTAATGAAAAGTAGCAATATTTTACACATGATTTACAGTCTATTTGAATAATTATGAAAAATATAAAAGGTGTGCATTATAGCTGACACCTAGATGAACACTTTACAGTATGTTTTATGAAAGTGAGTCATTCTGTTCAAATTCTATTGAGCTTCAAATTATGGCATATTTTACATTTGAGCCCATTCGGTAATGAAAAATAGCAATATTTTACATATGATTTAAAGTTTATTTGAATAATTATGAAAAATCTGAATGGTGTGGCTTATAGTTGACACCTAAATGAACACCTTACAGTATGTTTTATGAATGTGAGTCATTCTGTTCAAATTCTATTGAGCTTTAAATTATGGCATATTTTACATTTGAGCCCATTCGGTAATGAAAAATAACAATATTTTACACATGATTTACAGTCTATTTGAATAATTATGATAAATATAAAAGGTGTGCATTATAGCTGACACCTAGATGAACACTTTACAGTATGTTTTATGAAAGTGAGTCATTCTGTTCAATTTTTATTGAGCTTTAAATTTGTATTTAAGCCCATTCGGTAATGAAAAGTAGCAATATTTTACACATGATTTACAGTCTATTTGAATAATTATGAAAAATATAAAAGGTGTGCATTATAGCTGACACCTAGATGAACACTTTACAGTATGGTTTATGAATGTGAGTCATTGTGTTCAATTTTTATTGAGCTTTAAATTTGTATTTAAGCCCATTCGGTAATGAAAAGTAGCAATATTTTACACATGATTTACAGTCTATTTGAATAATTATGAAAAATATAAAAGGTGTGCATTATAGCTGACACCTAGATGAACACTTTACAGTATGTTTTATGAATGTGAGTCATTCTGTTCTATTTTTATTGAGCTTTAAATTTGTATTTAAGCCCATTCGGTAATGAAAAGTAGCAATATTTTACACATGATTTACAGTCTATTTGAATAATTATGAAAAATATAAAAGGTGTGCATTATAGCTGACACCTAGATGAACACTTTACAGTATGTTTTATGAAAGTGAGTCATTCTGTTCAAATTCTATTGAGCTTCAAATTATGGGATATTTTACATTTGAGCCCATTCGGTAATGAAAAATAGCAATATTTTACATATGATTTAAAGTTTATTTGAATAATTATGAAAAATCTGAATGGTGTGGCTTATAGTTGACACCTAAATGAACACCTTACAGTATGTTTTATGAATGTGAGTCATTCTGTTCAAATTCTATTGAGCTTTAAATTATGGCATATTTTACATTTGAGCCCATTCGGTAATGAAAAATAGCAATATTTTACACATGATTTACAGTCTATTTGAATAATTATGAAAAATATAAAAGGTGTGCATTATAGCTGACACCTAGATGAACACTTTACAGTATGTTTTTTGAATGTGAGTCATTCTGTTCAATTTTTATTGAGCTTTAAATTTGTATTTAAGCCCATTCGGTAATGAAAAGTAGCAATATTTTACACATGATTTACAGTCTATTTGAATAATTATGAAAAATATAAAAGGTGTGCATTATAGCTGACACCTAGATGAACACTTTACAGTATGTTTTATGAAAGTGAGTCATCCTGTTCAATTTTTATTGAGCTTTAAATTTGTATTTAAGCCCATTCGGTAATGAAAAGTAGCAATATTTTACACATGATTTACAGTCTATTTGAATAATTATGAAAAATATAAAAGGTGTGCATTATAGCTGACACCTAGATGAACACTTTACAGTATGGTTTATGAATGTGAGTCATTCTGTTCAATTTTTATTGAGCTTTAAATTTGTATTTAAGCCCATTCGGTAATGAAAAGTAGCAATATTTTACACATGATTTACAGTCTATTTGAATAATTATGAAAAATATAAAAGGTGTGCATTATAGCTGACACCTAGATGAACACTTTACAGTATGTTTTATGAAAGTGAGTCATTCTGTTCAAATTCTATTGAGCTTCAAATTATGGCATATTTTACATTTGAGCCCATTCGGTAATGAAAAATAGCAATATTTTACATATGATTTAAAGTTTATTTGAATAATTATGAAAAATCTGAATGGTGTGGCTTATAGTTGACACCTAAATGAACACCTTACAGTATGTTTTATGAATGTGAGTCATTCTGTTCAAATTCTATTGAGCTTTAAATTATGGCATATTTTACATTTGAGCCCATTCGGTAATGAAAAATAGCAATATTTTACACATGATTTACAGTCTATTTGAATAATTATGAAAAATATAAAAGGTGTGCATTATAGCTGACACCTAGATGAACACTTTACAGTATGTTTTATGAATGTGAGTCATTCTGTTCAATTTTTATTGAGCTTTAAATTTGTATTTAAGCCCATTCGGTAATGAAAAGTAGCAATATTTTACACATGATTTACAGTCTATTTGAATAATTATGAAAAATATAAAAGGTGTGCATTATAGCTGACACCTAGATGAACACTTTACAGTATGTTTTATGAAAGTGAGTCATCCTGTTCAATTTTTATTGAACTTTAAATTTGTATTTAAGCCCATTCGGTAATGAAAAGTAGCAATATTTTACACATGATTTACAGTCTATTTGAATAATTATGAAAAATATAAAAGGTGTGCATTGTAGCTGACACCTAGATGAACACTTTACAGTATGTTTTATGAAAGTGAATCATTCTGTTCAAATGTTATTGAGCTTTCAATTTGAATTTAAGTCCATTCGGTAATGAAAAGTAGCAATTGTTTTCCACATGATTTACAGTTTATTTGAATAATTATCAAAAAATATAAAAGGTGTGCATTATAGTTGACACCTGGATGAACAGTTAAAAGTTGTTTTCGTGACTGTTAGTCATTCTCCTTGCATGCTATTGACGTTAGAGAAGTGTATAGTAGTTTCTCGTGTAACTTTAGAGACGGTCCCTAGATTTGCGAATATCCAACGTCCAACGTCAAGCCAACTTTATGCCAGTATACAGCAAGTGTTAATTCGTAGTAATTTCGCATATTGGGGTGTAACGTTAAATTAAGCAAAACCAAGCTGTAGTAACGTTAGATAGACATAAATGACATATTAGCAACATCTGTGGGCTTGGCAAACAGATAATTTTAACGTTAAGTTACCCGCTAAACGACAAAAGTACAAAAATAAGGTAACGTTATTTAAACTCCTATTTATCGCTCCAAACAATCAGTGAACGCTGTTTAGGTATAAAACGTTATTTAAAAAAATGCACCATAAAAATACTTACAAAGAAAAAAATAACAGATTTTTGTTTTAGGTCAGTGTCACATCAGACGACCGTCTAAACCTACTAAACCGGTATCAAAGAGCACATTTGACCCTTTTTAGACATGGCAAACCACACTGACTGCGATGACTCCATGACGAAGTTATCAAATATGAATCAATTACAGGTCTAACTATGCAAAATTAGTATAAAATAGGTAAGTTATGCAAAAAAAATACCACTGTTTCTTACCCCACGAATATCCCAGTATGCCAATTTCATTGCCATTTTGCAACAAGAGTGTGCAGCGTTGCGCTTCAAAATGAGGAGCAGCGGAATGGAGGAAGGGGGCGTGTGTGCGCGCGCACGTGGGTTCTGTGCGGTTTCAGGTTAAAGACATAGTACACCCACAAAATTAATATTCTGTCACGTTCTGAGTATTATAGCCATGCTAAATAAAATAATAATAAAAAAAGAATATTACCAAGCAATAGGTCGAAGTGCATTCTAAACGCATGCGCATGTTTTCGAAGGGGGAAAATATCTTATTGGGACCTGTTTTTATAGAGTCTATGATTGGGACCAAAAGGTCAACTTGTTCTTGTTATTATATATCTATATGAGGCTTTTAATTAGAAATAGTTTAGAACGCATTTACATTGTATACACATATAAAATGTACCATAATTTAACAAAAAAGTGTTTGTCTTGTATTTTATATCCCAACAGTCTATATGTATATATGTATTTAGGCTATTTTTTTTTTGCTTTTTCTTATTTATAATTAACAATAGAAGGTTTCCAGTTAGCAGTTCCAGTTAAACTTTTGATAATGCTTGATCCTTTTCCCAGATTTTCAGAAACGACCAAAACCCTACAGTTATTTGATTAAAAACTAATATAAAAAATGAATCTGCACCAAACAGCAATGTGATCCAACATGCAAGTCATAAATCTGATGTTTTAATGCACTAAGTTTAGGCATAAGTTACAGTCCCAACACTACAGGGATGAAGGGCACAGGAAAAAAAGCTGGTCAAAAGCACAAAACACACTGGTTTATAACAAAAATAGTTTCACTGTTTACATTGTTATTGCTCTATTTATTTCTCTATATCGGTTAAAAATCTTGCAGCTTACTTATGCTTTGAAAAATACAGTGAATAGTATATGTACAATATTACATCCACAGACTCTCAGAATTATATTTTAATTTTGAGATCCAGAATACAGAGGAAAAATAAACTTCACTTTGATATTATCATGTCTGATTTACAATAAATAGCACTAATAATTATTCAATTACAGACACACATAAAAATGGTCAAATGACAAAGGTTACAAGCACTATAAAACAAATATCACAATAATAAACTTATTAGAACAGAACCTGTTCAAATCAAGAACATAAAGGAGATAAAAATCCATTTAAAATGACAGGATGTTGACGGCTCATGGCAGAGATGTGCGTAGATACTTGAGCCAAAGAACAAATGTTTATGGCTGTTAGCGTTTAGAGCAAGAGTACAAGCGACACCAAACATTTATAATCTATGATAGTGTAAACCATTTCACAGATCTTCATGCTGGACTGCAGGTTAAGGACAGTGTAAGGTCCACAGTAACAGAGGGGGGGACTTCCGGGGTTTCCTGATGCTTGACTGGATATCTGGAGGAATCTAATAGTTCACAGATACTGTAAGTGTTTCCAGTTGGTATTCTGCAAAATGTTTATGTGCTTTTGTCAAACACAACATTGGCATTTCCTTTGTGCAAATTCTCTTGAGACCTTTAAACCTGCACTTCACAACCGAAAAAAACAACAACAGGACATTTCTAGCAAATACCTAAAAGTCAAATAAAAACATTTAGATGAACACCAGCGGAATCAAACACAGTATGACCGTGTCCCATTTCCCTGAATCAACCTTTCACTCACATTCTGTACTGGGTGAATAATTGAGAGTGTATGACACCGCTAACGTCTGGCCGGTCCTGCATCCATGCTCAGGGAGCCCTGCTCTTCAACCGTCTCCAGCTCCTCTGACCGCACAGCCTGGGTGATCAGATTCAACTCCTCGCACAGCGTCTCAAAGCGGTACGCCACTCGGATGTCTGGAACATTAGTGCGTCTGATGTCGTTGCCCTCCTGCCCCTCTTTGAGATAATGCGGCCCTAGCCAATAGCTTTTCACCTGGACACAAGACATGTGCATGCATTAGTCATGTTTTTCTCTTTGATTACTTGTATTTTAATTGTCTTCATCAGTGATTTGGCTTCAGGATGCACACTTGACATAAAGTGTGACCAAAAAAAGGTGCCATATGCCATATCCTCAATGCAAAAGAAGCCATATATAATGTAAAATAATCATATCTTACATTATAAAGTCATATTTTCCTTTATTCACTGTAGTTTTGGTCGGGGTTTTAGAGAATGAGGTCGTGTTATGCAATTTGCTTATGCTGGCTTTTAATTACTTTACTGTAATTTGACTAGATACAGATAGACTTGAGCCAAATTGGTTTCCATGTTCAAAGAAACAAGAAACAACAAGCCTACTCTACACTGCTCAAAACTGGCGTTTAAATCATCAGTAGCAATTATTTAAAATAAGTAAATGTACTTACAGACTGTGAGTACTGTATGAAGCAAAGTTGGAACTGCCCCACTTTATACAAACAGCCGTTGTGCCACAGGCAAATTGTATGCTACTACGTTAAGAAACAGTCCTCATCTTCCATAAAATGCGCTGCACACATCTGAATATTTGGGTTGAACTGTTCTGGAACAGTGTTGTAAATACAACTTAAGCACTGATTTCTAGTCATGTCCTCTTTTGGAAGACCAAACAAAGTAGTTTCACTTTCACAACAAAACACACAGTGTCTTCACAACATAGCGGCGGCAACATGAGAATAAGTTATGCCTTCTTTCTTTGTGTGTATATTTGGGTGGTAATGAGCAAATATTTCCACATCGTGACGTAGACATGTGGAGGTGTGTTTAAATGAGCCGTTTTATGTAGGCGTGGAGGACTTAATTTTTATAAAGAATATCTCTTTGGATTTGAAACTTTAGCTTTTGAAACTTCACAAATCTTCTTTATGCACCAAGAGCTTGTAACACTCCAAGGAGAAATGAAAAATTTAAATCACATCACATGACCCCTTTAAAAGAAGTCTATTATGATCACTAAGGCTGCATTTATTTGATCAAAAATATAGTAAAAAGAGTAATGCTGTGAAATAATATTAAAATATAAATACAATATAAATTTTTATTTATTCCTGTGAAGACATCATTCAGTAGTCTTCAGTGACACATGATCCTTCAGAAACCATTCTATTATGCTGATTTGTTACTCAAGAAACATTTTTTTTTTTTTTTTTATAAAATGTTGCTGTGCTACTTAATATTTTCATGGAAACTGTGATACATTCAAGAATATAATTTTTAAAGAACAGCACGTATTGTAAATATAAATCTTTTAAATGTCATTTTATTTGCATTTTTCTTGATAGGACAGTAGAAATCTGACAGGAAGTGAGTGGGAGAGAGAGATGGACAGGATCGGGAAAGGTCCACGAGACGGGATTCAATCTTGGGACACCTGAAGCTCAACTGTGCCATATGTCGACTCACTCCCAAGTCACTTTTGATCAATTAATGCATCCTTGCTAAATAAAAGTATTATTTAAAAAAAAAGTAGTGTGTGTAGAAATGAACAAAATTAATATAATTTTTTTAGGC
This sequence comes from Carassius gibelio, assembly GCF_023724105.1. NCBI lineage: Eukaryota > Metazoa > Chordata > Actinopteri > Cypriniformes > Cyprinidae > Carassius > Carassius gibelio. The sequence goes on along the minus strand of NC_068403.1, from coordinate 13,611,915 downwards.
CATGTTACCTTGTGCTTTAATGTTAACAAATTTAACCTTATAGTCAAGTGCTCCCAAAATAGTGAAAGTAAAATGTGTAGCTTACTAAACAACACAAAACTGACTTCTGCCATGCTAACAGAGGTGTATGTGTAGATGTGAGCACCTGGTGAGAAAATCCACTCATGAGGACACTGTTTCGGGCCAGCTCACACATGTCACATGAGCTCAGCTTCCACACCTGAGCAGCGATGCTGTACTCCTCCATCAGCGGCTCCTGAACAGACACACACACATACACTAGGTCCAACACATTACAGACCTAACAGATGCAATTAAAAACATTATAATATCTGATGGTATAGTTCGGCTTGTAACCTTTGTGAAGTGGAACTGCAGTGGGTCATCAGTGGACAAAGACACCATGAGGCCTCTAGACAGGTACTCAGGCAGAGGATTCCGATGGTAACTGAGGAAAAGGCTGTTGTTGCTGAGTGGGGACATGGCGATGCCGATCTGAGCCAGGTAATACAGATACTGCAGGACAGGAGCCTGAGGAAAATACACACACATCTCACTCTAAAGCTCTGGGTGGCAGGATAAGCTCTTGACTTTTAAGATAAGAATATTAGCTCTAAAATATCCAGTGTGAAAAGACATTATGTTTTTCTATCGAATTTATTCACTATAGATCAAAGCTGAAGAAAGGATATCAATGTTTGAATGGCTGTTGTATACTGGCACCTTTCAAAAATCGTCTGTTATGTTTGTTTACTTCATTGGACTGATACTAAACAATATGAACATTCTTTATATCTGAACAGGACAGATTTTCAAGGACAAGCTAAATTCAGTATAAGTATGTAAAGTTTCTTTACTTTTCTCAGAAGCAGGCCATGGGAAATATTTTCTGACAGCATAAATCCTGACACAAGGTGGTGAATAGGCCCTGCCTCTCCACAGTGGGGACGCAACACAAACGAATTCAAGTTTCTTTGCCTGTTGTAGAAAGAGATGACATTTAACCATTTAACCACATTTATCCTGGAGCTAAAACATCTTTAAATTCAGTAACCTACACATTGCTTTTAATCCACCTTTCAAAGAAGAAAATCTGAAAATCAGTATTAAATACATACATTTTTACCTTAATTAATATGATGTATTGTGGTAAGGAAAAAGTGTACTTGGGTGCATCAAATACCTGCGCAGGTGGTTGAGTACAGTCATATTTGCATACATGTAGTACAGATAATATGAGTATGGAGGATTGTCTTCAACCGTCCAGTTCACAGGTTTTGGACTGTCCAGGTTAAAAATGTGATGCTCAGGTTTGGACTCATCATCCACACTATCAAACCCCACAACCTAAAGGGCACATCAACATTCAGTCTTACAATTCACTGCAACTGTGATCGATCATACATGTTGACAGTCTAATTTTAACACAAAGGGTGTATATGGATGGATGCATATTTTTGGAGTAAAGCTGGATGTTTGATTTAACCACAAATGTTAAACTTTAATGGCAAACTCTTTCTTATCTAAAGCACCTTACAAAGCAATTTACAGAAGTTGTATAGGGACAGTAATACTGTACATGTATGAGCTAGATGTTTGATTCTGTGAGTTTACAAGCCATATCTTTAACCACTGGGAATAAGGAGTGTGAAATCAAATATACTTCCACTCCACACCAATTTACATATTATTTTACACTAAAACAAGGTTTACTACATTACTAAAAGTTCACTCACATGTTGCAGAAAGAGATGTAGCTGTGGGTGGCTGCTGGGATTGACTGTGACTTCAAACAGGGGCATAAAGATGTTCTCTAGCATCTCCTGGAAGTTAGATAGCTGCTTTTTGGTGTGGTACACATCACTGTAGAGGAAAGAAACAGCTTTGTTATATGTCAGTGATGGCTTTAATGTAGTCTCACTTTTATATTTTCTGTTCAGTGAAAATATTTTTCTTCATTTCTGATATATGTCCAATTATTTAGGGGCTTAATTTAAATTGATTTTTATGTAATAATAATAATAATAATAACAGCCTTCAAAAGTTTGGGGTCTGAAAATGTACACATTGATCAAAAGTGAAAAAATATATCGTGGTATCCACAAAAATATGAATTAGCACAACGGTTTAAAACATTGATAATGATAAGATCTTACCAACCCAAAACTTTTAAACAAGAGTGTAAATATTTGTATTTCTTAATTTGATCAAAGATTTAGGCCTACTGTAGACATCAGATAATAAATTGCTACTTCACATAATAATTGAATAATAAGTACTCACAATAACCGGGGCACCTGCACCAGCCAGCGCACGTTATCTGAATAAACTTTGTGTTTGACAGCCCACTGAGCCAGTTTATCCCATTCATCTCGTGAGCGGCCGTAGATGGAGAGCCGCAGCTCCACATTCTGATATTTGCTCTCCTCCAGGTCCGCCATCACCTCCTGAAATACACCAACATACAACTATCAGCAGGGGGCGCACTTTACCATACGTTTGTTTTGTTTAACTCAAAGATTATATGGAGTAGATACCTTGATCATGTGCCCGAAGTATTTCCCCTCAATATGGTTGTCAGTCTTGATAAAGATTTCTCGGAGGATGGACTCTCCAATGGGGTTGTATTTGGAGTTGAATTTATCAAAGCGGTGAAACGTGTTACGGTCCTACAGGAAAGAGAGAATATTTTTAATCTTTAAAAAAGTTTTTTTCCCCCTCATCTTCCCTTCCAAAACAATTTCTTCAATGTTGGCCAATTATTTCCACATACAATTTAGAGAACAAATCTCTTTTAGTAAAGATTTTGATTCACATGGTTTAGGGACCCAATAAACTGTGTGCAATGTTGTGCAGCATTCATGTAGAGCCACAGTTTGCATTGAGTAGAGAACAACAGGTCATTCATCAGCTTATTCAGTTTTCACTTAAGTGTAAACCTGCTGAGATTGTGAGACTGCATCTGCGACTCTGTGCTACATATTTGGAGTGAGAGTGACCTAGATCCCACACAAACTCATGAAGTCTGGAACTCCCACTGAATATTTTCCTTGGTATCTACTGGGAAACAACTAAGTTCTTTTAAAACTTCACGGTTCTGTGTTATTTCAGTTTTCTGTCCTTTAATGCTCCTATTTTGTTAATGGTCACTTTATTAAGGTTTTAATGAATAATTAAGTCGACAAGACATAACATACCAAGCACTTCTTTCAATACTATTTAGAAGAAATTAATATAACAGAAATTCAACAATGGACAAAAAGTGACAGCAAAGTAATTTATAATGTTATGAAATATTTCTATTTTAAATACTATATTCAACAAAGAACCATGAAAAAAATATTTGGTAACACCTTTTATGAAGCCTGTATTTATAATACATTATAAGGATATTCTTAAGGCATTATAATATTTTTTCACAAAAATATGAAGAAGCACAACTGTTGATAATAAAAACATGTTATCAACATTCATAATAAAAAATGTTTCTTGAGCACCAAATTAGAATATTAGAATCATTTCTGAAGGATCATTCGAACACGGAGTGATGATACTGAAAATTCAGCTTTGCGAATCAAAAATGGCAATAACATAATAATATAACACAAAATTACTTTTTTTCCAGTAGTTTTAATTAAATCTTGGTGAACACAAGAGATTTCTTTCAAAAATGTTAAAGTCTTGCAGACCCCAAACATTTTAAGCAGTGTATTCACAAGTGAAGTGGACATTCGGTTTATTTCTTCTGTTTATTATTATGTCTAATAGCTGGTGATGGTAGAAGTATTTTCCCAACAACTTATGGCAGGTATATAACTACAGTACAGTACCTCTACAGTTCTTACCGCATGCATATCCAGAGTGTCTACGCTGAGGTCAAAGGCCGTCAGGTTCATGCTCTCAAACACCTCTGATAGAGTCTGTCCTCGGCCTTGTTCTACATGGACGATTTCACCAGGATATTTCTTCATGGCTCTTTTAATGAAGCGCAGCAGGTGCTTCTGATTCATACAGGATGAGGCATGGATGTGTGTGTCCACCTGAAGGTCAAGACGTCAAAGTTCAATAGTGATTGATCAAATAATTTTTCCTAATAAATTTAACGAACTTCAATGAAACATGTTTGTGCGGACAGCCGACCTTCCTGATGTTGTAGAAATCACGGTGAGGGACTTTCTTCTGTGCTGCCAACTCTTTCATCTCGTTTAAGAGAATGTGCATCTGGAACTTGGAGCTGAGGTATTGCAGCCGGCGATAGCAGAAAGATTTCCTGTTTGAAAAATGTGCAATCAGGAATCCACATGCCAGACCTAAGGCAAATCAGAGCAGTTCTGGCTATTTTTAGGGTCAGATTTAATCAGACTTTTCCACTTCTTCATCTTCGTGACATTTATCATATTACAAATTAATTACACATCTTTATATCAGTGAGGATGGGTTTATTTTTACATTTCATCCACAGGTTCAAACTGAGGTCAGTGCATAATGATTTCAGTCACTCAGGGATCAGCTCACATTTACAGAATGAGCCGTTTCAATCAATAATTTGATCATCTTTTCCTGACTCTGCTGCATCAGAATGGAAACAAACCTCACAGTGTTTGGGACAACTTACACTGGCCCGTTAATGATGAGCGCCATCATCATGTTCATATCAGCGATGTATTCCTGTAGGTCTGGGTACGGCAAGTCTAGCTCTGAGGAACTGATGGACATTGAGAAAGAATATATTAAAAAAGAAAGTACAACTACCACCACTTTCCAAAGATATTTTAATTATGTATCACTGGAAGAAGTCTTACTTCTGCGTGTACACATGAACAACACCATCCACCATCTTGCAAGTGTAGCCCAAACCTGGGGGCATGCTGGCAGGGTCTAGCACCTCATAAGGGTGGGTTTCTGACACCGGTGGGTGGACCGTCGCATCTATGGAGAACATATGATATAAGAGAGAGAAACATATTCAGTCGTCCTGTTTTCTGAATACTGATCACCACCACCAAAAAAAAAATAATAAATACAGATTTTTTATTTTTTTGAAAAAAGTATCTTATCCTTACCAATGCAGAATTTATTTCACCAAGCATACAGTAAAACCAGTAATATTGAGAAATATTATTACAATTTGAAATAACTGTTTTCTATTAATATAACAAATGAATTTGAAATATCTGACTATTTCATAAATTGAGCATTGCTATTTTCCCATGACCAAATCAAGTAGAGCTATGGCAGATGTCAAAATTTTATTATAATAAAAAAAAAAATTCTGTTCCTCACTTTGTTATATTTCGTAATTGTGGAGGTAATGATGACAAAATGAAAGCGCTGTGGTTTAACTGATCATCTGTGGTTCATAAACAGATTCTGAATCTGCAAACAAAACGCCTGGTATTAATATTAAGTTAACAGTTCAATTCCATGAAAACATTCTGCTGTAAATTATTCCACTCTCCTACATGCAGATCAATCCAGTGTTTCTCTATTTACAATCTGAAACTTTTCCATTTATTGTACATTCTGAGTATAAGGTCCTGGTTCTTGGACATAAATCAATCCTCAGAATACATGCTTCAGGAAACTCTGGTTCCACCCACCTGCAGATACAGAGGACTCCGGCATCTCCTCGAAGGTGTCGAGGTCCAGAGGTTGGTCACCTAGCTCCTCCTGCAGGTAATGTGCTGTGGTCCTGCAGAAGCTCTGCATGGACAGAGAGACGTACTTCTCTCTGATGAACAGAGCTTTGACCACACATTTAGCAGCATCCAGTAGGTCAGTGAATGGAACCTGTGGTGTGTGAGAGAAGAAGACGAACTCAAACATTGTCTGTCTGCCCATCTATCTATCTACGGTATGTATCAGAGATGGGGATTTTTCAGTGACCCCTTTCTGCAGGTCAGTGATTCATTCACTCAAACGATTTGTTCAACAGTACTGATTCATTCAGTTAGGTATGTAACTGAATAAATAAAGTGTCCATTGAATGTGGAAGTTTGGCTACTTTAAGAACAATATGAATTCAGAAATACTACTCTTTTGGCGTAATGTTTTCTGCATACTATGTATATAGTATGGAAACAGCAGGTTTCATTCAGGGAGGAAATATTTAAATTTAAGTGAATCACTGAATCTTTCACTCAATCGATTATTTTAAAAACGCTGATTCATTCAAAAATGAAACCTAATTTCTTAAAGTCTGTCTGGTAAATGTTTGAGATGCTCAGCAGTATGCTTTGACTTTAAAACTAATTTCTTTGTCAAAACTAAAACGTTCCTCACAATATTGTGTCTGAAATGAAAGTTACTGAATATTTACTTTCTTAATAATTTTACTTATTTTAAAATAATATCCCGTTTCTACTTTCTACTCTTGTTTTTCTGAGTATCAGTATCGACTGTAAAATTGCAGGTGTGATTACGTAAATCTATCTACATCTTTCTAACCTTTTTCAGGAGACAGTTTTACAGTATAGTGTTATAGTGGAGCAGAAGTCCATTTCTCTTCCAGATACACAGAACTTTAGGTGAAAAAAGTAAAAAGCTGTTCTAAAATGTTTTATTTATTTATTTACTATTAATATTCTGTATTTGTTTCTTTGTTTCAGCTCCTCCCTCAGCTGTGTTGCGGTCACCTCATGCTTCCCTCAAGAGTTTGTGTATTTGTGTGGGAATGTGTGAAACTTGGTTCTCCCTCAGGAGTTTATGTAATGTCAGTAGTGTCCACTTCAGCTCTGTCAGCAACAGCTTGTTTTTATATAACAAACAAAACAGCAAAGTGAAAAAGCGAGCTGTTGCTACCCCACATTTCTCCTCTCCAGAGATGGCGACTCTCTGATACTCCCTCTCAGGGACGAGCTCTCTCTCGGGATAGGGTTCTTTGGGAGCCTGGTTTTGTTCTTTCATAAACCTGAGACAGAGTAAAGGTACAGCATGCTGATACTAGTTTTAAAAAAAAACACTGTATCTCACATGAATGATCTTAAAGACACTCACTCCAGATCTGTCGCACTGTCAGTTTTCATGAAGTCCTGTTTGGCTCGCAGCAGGATATCAGGCTCAAACCTTAAGAGAAATGGCATTTAATTAACTCACTGTGGGTCAAAGGTCACATGTGCATACAGAGCATCGAATGTATAAGACTAATATTGGCACAATTTAATTTTTTTATTACACATGCCCAGCTGTAAAGACTAGTACAGTTGGACATCAGCATGTATGTTGTGCTTCAGTTGCTGGTACCAAAAAAAAACAAAAAATTACAAAACGAGGTAAATGGAGAAAATTAAGAAAAAAGACAGAGGATTTGGATATAAGCCACAAGGAGACTGGTTTTCCTTTGCTGTAAACAAAACCTGGTTCTAGAATATTCTCACCAGAGCTTACACCCATGTAATCCTCTGAAACTATACTCTTGTGTACTGTACGACTAATAGATATGGATATTTTTCTTTCAAAAGTGCATTGATTCACTTCAGAAGGCCTTTATTAACCCCCAGAGCACTGTGGAGTACTTTTTATGATGGATGGATTCACTTTATTGAACTTCAAAATATTATAAAGCTCGGAAGAGCCAGGATATTTTTAATATGTAACTGTGATTGTATTAGTCTGAAAGAAGAAAGTCAAATACACCTAGGATGGCTTGAGGGTGAGTAAATCATGAGGTCATTTTCATTTTTGGGTGAACTATCCCTTTAACTAGCAAGTGTACATCCGTTGGTTGACTAGCTTTACTAGTTGACTAGTCTGCTGGCTATCAAGCTCTAGGAACAGAGAATGTTGGGTTAATGAAATTGTGTAATTTTAGGTCATAAAGTTTGTGTATTGTAAGCACTACAGCTACTTTCAATGGTCGTTTCATGATGGGATGTAGTACTTGATATCCTGGCTGATTTGCCGCTCCAGTCGGTGCCGCCTCTCCTCCAGCTGCTCAATAGGGCTGTCCTCAGGGAACTCATATGGAGCACTCCGCATCTCACTCTCCGCCAGGCTGCGGGAGAACAGCTCCTAAACGCACACAATTAAGCACTCATTTACATAACAGCAGAAACAAACACCAAAAATGCATTCAAGCATCGTGATTATTCTGATTGCTGCATTGTTTACCTCTGCAATCTCTTTGTATTTGCCATCCATGGATGTGCGCAGGTCAATGTGGCTGTGCTTGGTTACAGGGTTGCCAGGCAAAGAATACTGGGATGTGAGGAGGTGTCGGCCAACACGGAGATCTACTAGAATGATCATGAGAAAAAGATCTTTATATTTCAACATAGATGGCATGACTGGATTTCATTTTTAAAACGTTTTTATTTTTTAGAAGTGAATATGAAGAAAACATTTGAGGAAAAATGGCAATACATTGTGATCCATTTTATTTAGCCTTGTTTTTCTGCTGTCCAGAGAAAGGCAGGATCAGAAAGCTGCTGAAGATCCACAACCGTTTGTCTCACCAAACAATGGAGCATTTAGGTGGAAGGCATTAGTTTGTATGTGAGTGTGTTTGCCTCAGTCTTAGTATGCCCACTTAACTTGTGGGCAATTACAGACAAAAAAGTTCTAGTGCCCACTCAAATTATAGCATTTCTACACTGCCAAAAGTCACAACATCAATATCCAAACCTTTTTAAAACAAGATAAATGTACTACTTAAAATAAGATACTGAGAATTAGATATACGCATGTTAAGAATGTTTTTGACAACTAGATTGTTATACTCACCATGGCTGCATTTAATTTGATTAAAATACAGTTAAAAAACAGTTTTATTGTTAAATATTATTTTGATTTAAAACAACTCTTTTATTTATTTATTTAAAATGTAAAAATTAAATCATATTGGGCATAATTGTTTAAGGATAAATAATTAGGATAAAATTTTATTAAATATTTTGATTAAGGATCTAAATACTGAATTATTATTTTTTTCAGTATAGTGTAAGCCAAAGTAAAGTTCTCACAGATCAGAAATATTGTAATATCACATTCGGTGTTGCGAAAAGTTATTTTTAAAAGTAATGCGTTACAATATTGCATTACTCCCTAAAAAAGTAACTAATTACATTACTTCGTTACTTTTTACGGAAAGTAATGCGTTACGTGACTTTTGAGTTACTTTCTAAATATTGCTTGTTTGTTCTTCTTTTACAAATATAAAAGCCCTTTCACAATTAAAGTCTCAGGCCGAAGGAAATGTAAATTCATGTTCAACATGATTCAGTGATAACAAAAATGAAACAAAAATGTGTCATTTTTTGCTTATTATGGTTGAATTTGATCTTCGAAGTTCAATAGCAAAGACATGGGTTAATAAAATGGTATTAAATACAAATTATATTTGTCTTGTGTAATATTCGAGTTTCTAGTGTAATATACAGAATCTGTTTTTGTGCAGGTGAGATGAGTAAATACATGTTCATATTTAGTCTTGAACTACAGTAAGCATCTTGTTCACACAGTGCACACAACGCCTATGCACTTACCCCCAATGTCTCTCAACATTGCAACACAAAAGCCGTCAGTCAGTATGGCGAACAAAGCAACTGGAGTTACTTATTTGAAAAAGTAACTCAGATATTTCCTTCTAAATTAAAAAGTAACGTGTTACTTTAATAGTTACTTAAAAAAAGGGGGATCTGATTACATAACATGTTACTTGTAGTTCGTTACCCCCAACACTGGTCACAATATAGTGCTTCACAAACAAATGCTTTCAACACTTTTACTTAGCAAGTGAAGCTCGTCCCTTCTGCTCGAGTTCCATAGTTCCTGTGAGTGATATCAATCTTCCTAAACTCTGACGCTTGATCAAATATTCATAAGCCTGATAAATAATTAAGCACTGCTGAGAACTGGACATCTCGTTCCACCATGAAAGCACACAGGAAATGGGCAAAGTATAGATGGATTCCTGTAGTTGGACCCATCAGCAGAATTTCAAAACAGTTACAGTGGCAGCACTTCAGAGCAAGCTACTAGTATGTGGGCTACAGTATAGATCTGCAGTAGTCAAAATAAAAGCTGTTTTCTGGACCTGAATTCATCCTGAGATCATGTTTTGAGCAGTGTTGGGTATTGCTTATTGTTTGTCGTTTCTCTAATCAAAAATGCAGACTTGGTTTTATGTTTAAGTCATTATAATCAGTAATTATGTCCCCAATGGATTCAACAAATGCATTGTTTGTAATGGGTTTTATTGGTTTTGTCTTGTCTAATGATGTCTGGATCATGAACAAATCGTTCTATTTATCCGGATCTTCTTGGTGAACCTGTCGAATTAGTTCACCAAACCGAACTGAATCGTTTGAAACTGTTTGTGTCTCCAGTATGCACTAATCCACAAATTACTTAAATTATTCGGTTTATAAACGTGCCTGACACTCCCTCTGATGCAAAATAAACCAACACATGGTACATTGACTGAACTGCTAAAAGAGAACCGATGATGGGATGTGCACGAGTATCATGTTAAAAAAAGATCAAAATATGAACTCCAGACTAATGGGCAGAAAATGCACTGTGACATAATAAACATGGTTTGAGTAGATAAAACACATTGGTACAGCAGATTTTGAGGATACAATACTTTCTCAATAAACAAACTTGAGTCACTGTCATCCCCTAAGGGACTGACGTCTGTTTTTCTAGAGCTTTACCATGATTCCTATTCATAACCTCAATAACAACCACTTTGTCATAACAATGCCATTTGATGTAATACATGCATTCTCCCAGCGGAAAGTATGAATAGCCATCCGCCTGCTTAGAATCCAGTACTAAGTACAAACCACTGCCATGTAATTATCCACAGCTACAAGAGTAGCAGAACTGAATAATTTAAAGTTTGGTATCAGTGGATGTGGCCCATAGCTGCCGGAATGGAGTCATGTTATACTAACCCTCATTCTACTGCAGTTTACATAATGCTTTATAAGACCCTGCTCATTGTTTTACTGTTCTGGCAAAGTTAATGTGCAACATACTTATCAGTGAGTTTATTGAAGGTAATTACCGACAGGATTGTCTTGGAAATGAACTCACTGCTAAAATCTGTGTGGCCTTTTCACAGGCCCAGATGGGTTGACTAATTATGACAATGACAGTTCATTAGCACACAACACAGACAGACACAGCATGAGATGCACACACAACCTCACACACTTATAATCACGCTCTGGGTTTTCACACTTCTCTTTTACCTCCACACGATCACGGCCTACACATTTTACACTTCAATGAAAGCTAAAGCATAAAAAAAAAAGAGTATAGCAAGAGATTTTGTCAGGATTTTTGATGTCCATGTGTGTGTATAGAACAATGCAAAAACTGAAGTAGATACTTCTATATCCACTGGCTTGTGTATAATCTTCTCATGTGTGTTATTTTGGTAGTTTCATGCTTGTTACGTAACCACCAATCCCCCAGGATCACTACACAAACAGCAAATCAGAAAAACACTCAAAACCAGTCCGAGTGGCTAACCTCTACTGGGTACGGATGAGATTCAACCGTGCAATTACACAACACAGGTAATGGAGTTATTGATTCTGATGGTAAACATTCTAGAATGAGGGTCTATAAATGCCACAGAGAGGAGAATAATCACTGTAGTGAGATACAGAGCTGAGAGATAAGAGCAGCACTAGAATGACCAGTGCAGGAGCTGAGGTCAAAGATCAAACTCACTGCTAGGCTTGCTTGTAAGTTAGACACCATCCCGCTCAACAACAAATTCATTTTCATTTGAAAGTTGCGTAACATTTGTGCATTTACTGTATCTGCTTTATATTTGACAAAATATTTGAGGTTTAAATGTTAGCTTTTGAAAATAATTACATTTTAATACATTTTTATTACATTTTATTTGAATTCATTCTGTTTTCTATCAAATATCATGCATGTGCACTAGTAAGAAATGACTACTGTTATTCAGCAAGAATGCATTTAATTGATCAAAAAGACATTTAAGATGTCACTAACAGATTTCCGTTTCACATAAATGCTGTTCTTTTGAACTTTCTATGCAACAAAGAATCCTGAAAAAGATGTATCCAGTTCACACAAAAATATTAAGCAGCTCAACTGTTTTCACCAGCAAATCAGCGTACGAAAATGATTTCTGAAGGATCATGTGATGCTGAAAACTGGAGTAATGACTGCTGACAGGTCAGCTTTGCCACCACAGGACTAAATTATACTTTAAAATATTTTACTATATTGTACACTGTTCTTATCTATTTATTTATTTGAAGGTTTTATTGTTATGTTTTTTTTACTGCAGTTTTTATTGTAATACTTTTTTTTACAGTATTTTTAATAAAATATATGCAGTCTTGGTGAGCATAAGAGGCTTTTTTCAAAAACATTTGTAAAATATTCTGAACAGTACTGTATATTTACAGCATTTACTATTATCATAAAAGTTCAGATAATGAAACATCTCATATGTTCCATAAATGCAGAAATAGGTTATACAAACATAATTAGGGAAGCCGTCTTGTCTTACAATACCTAATATGTGGTCTAAAATTATATTACCAACTGGTTCTAATGCAAACAGTGACATACTTAATGAAATCCTGAGCAAAACCGAACCACACTGAGAGTTACAGTTACCTCACTAACTCCAATCAGGGCCAGTCACTGTCACCATGGCAACCTAATGTGCATCCCTTTGTTCACTCACTTAACACCTGACATGACCCTTCAAGATAGGTGTAAATTAAACTGGAACTGGCAGAGAACATACAAATATGAAACACATTCATGGTTTATGTGAAATCACATGACTACCACTATAGCTTGCAGTGTTCCATTTAGAATAATGAACTCCTGTCCATGGGTCTCCTGTTGGAAAATCATTGCGTTTTGGAACACAGTAAATGGTTTCTAACTGGTCTCGCTAAATCAAGCTTGGTAGCTGGTTTGCTGATCACCCAAGATTATCCACCAGTGTGTAGCTAAAGTATTAGAAACCAAAACACATCGACCAGCTCAAACTGGATTTCCCAGCAGGGTTTGGAGGCCTCATAACCTCTTTTCCTTTAAACAGACACAATCTCATACACAGAACAATCAGCATCCTTCTCTACTACTCCTTCAACTGTCCACTTAATCTGTCACCTGTGAAACACAACGCTGACCACCACACCTTCAAAACAGGACAATACTGAGGACAATCAATATATCCACACACCATCTTTCAGCCACACACACACACACACACACACACAAGTGCAAGACTCCCGAGGGAAAAACATGAGCTGACAGCAACACAGCTGAGAGCTTAGAGATGGAGAGACACAGAATGAAAGGGCATAGAAGGAAATAAACATCTCAGATGAAAGGATGCGTGCAAACTATTGCTGGAAATCTCCCAAAACAGGGCAGAAAAGGCAGGCAGAATAAAAGAAGAGAGACAGAAAGAACATGTAGCAAACACAAAGCTACAATTTGTCCAGCAAAGCATGCCTGTCATTCATTAATTCATTCACTCACTCACTCACACACACACACACATTGTCTTGTGATTCAGTCTGTCCCACATACATACAGTAAACACAGCTGATGCAGCCGAAGCATCCACTCTCCCCTCCCTCCTCTTCCTGGTTCCTGCCAGCTGTCTGGGCTATAGCCACTGTCATCCCCCTCTCGTTTAAATATCCCTGACACATGGCTGGACCATACCACTTGGTCTTGAGGGGCAGGGGAGCTCAACAGCATCACTGTGTTGTCTCTGTGACACAGTGAGCTAGACAGTGTCTCTCTACACCCCCCGTCCTTCACCTCCGTGACGCGTTAGACTGCAGTGCATGCAAAAGCGCTGGAGGATGTTTTGAGAAAAGGACAGAGAAAGAGAGATTCCCTTGGAAGCTGAAATAGAGGTCATCTCAAACACAATTTTTGGTTGTTGTTGTTAACAGAATAAGAAACTAGTCTTGGACGACGAGACTGATATAAGATCTGGCCCATCACGAGCTATTATACTGGAGCTGTCACCAAACCAGCACTGTCAACAGAATATTGAGCTGAGCATTACTGTGGATGAAGTGTGTTATCTGCTTTGTCTCTTAAACCCATAAAAACCTATATAGAGTGTAAATGATTCTGCTCTTGTATCCAGAGGGGTTGAGAGGTGTTTCTGATCATCTGAAGCTGTTTAATCAGAGGGAACAATAGAATCCCTGAATCCTGCTCCTCTTTTGGAGGAAAAAGGCTTTGATGGAAACATCAGAGAGAGAAAAAGAGACAAAGATTGCACTGATGAGGTTTTGTGAGCCTCTTGAGACCAATTGCTTTTTTTCCCCTTTTTTTCCTGTGATTGAAGGCCTTTGTTTGGGGGAAATAAAATAAAATAAGCAAAATAAAATTAAAAATTAATAAAATAAGATGTTCACATTTTATGTTGCAGCATTTTGTAAAACTGCTTTAAATAACTTTTTTACACATCAATATACCCTCCATACACCATAATGGCAACGCAAAAACAGAACGGTCACAACTTAATCCCCCCAAATTAAAATAAGCCTGTGTTTTACTCACCCTTTAAGCCATCCTAGGTGTATATGACTTTCTTTTTTCAGACAAATACCTTTTTTGTAAGACAAATATCCAGATTTCAAACATAATAAACACTTTGTCCGATGACATAGTACATATGCGTTGTGTGTGCCTCTGAGATACTTTCACAATTTTTAAAGGAAGCAAGTTTCCTTTCTTTAGTAAATGAAAAACAGTCTTCTCTTGGCTTATATCATAACCCCGACATTTTTCTTTACATTTTCTCATTTTGTGCTACTAATTCATGACCAGTATTTTGTTTTGTTCTCTCTCTTTGTTCGTCACTAATCATGCAACGCTGACACCCTACATCATCTGCCTGAACTGCTTCCATGAATGACAGATAGCAGAAGTTATAGAAAAGTGTTTATTACATTAAAAATATGGATATTTTCATATTCGCTACAGGAGGCCTTTCACCCCCCAGAGCCGTGTGAGGCACATTTTATTACGGATGCAGACACTATATTCAACGTGTTTTGGACTGTTGAGCAGAAACACCCGACCACTACAATGATAAAGCTTAGAAGAGAGAGGAACATTTTTATAACTCCAATTGGATTCGTCTGAAAGAAGAAAGTCAAATACACCTACTGTAGGATTGCTTGAGGGTGAGTAAAACACAGGCTCATTTTCATTTTTTTTAGGGTGAACTAACCCTTTAACTCAGTACTTAGCTGAAGCACCTTTACAGCCTATATTTGGGGTATTTACAAAAGTATTTTGGGTATGATGTGATAGCCACAAGCTATGCACATCAGCATTTTGCAATTATCTGCCATTCTTCAGCTCACCTGTTCACCTCTCAAGCTCTTTTTACTTTAAATTGTACAGTAGATAAGAACACTCCAAGAAAACAAACAGAAGAAGGGGAAAAACGCACATTTAAAATCTTGAGACAAAGCAAATGAATATCAAGTATGCTTGCTTGGAAAAATGTCTCGCTAGTTCCACCTAGTGGACAATGTCAAACTGTGCGTTCTTTGGATTGCACGATCGTAGAAAAACTCATTCTTTCAACTGACTTTCACAACTACTGTCTTAATTCAATCCACAAACAATTGACAGTACACAAGTACATATACACCTACACATATTAATAGTCTAACTAACCTTTCATAAAAGCACAAGAGTCTTTAAGAATCCATAAACTTCCCACCTCATCAGTGAAGTCCCTGGGAATCTTGGGAAGTAAAGGGTTGGGTGGATTTGGAAAAAAACAACTCTAAATAGTAGCAATATGGTGGCTGAGGGGGAGGCAGTAAAAGGGCTCCTTTAAAGAAGCCCTCCTCTTCCATACCACACTGAAGGCAAAGGGAGGCACCAAGGGGGCCAATGTTTAAAGCATTGCAACGTGATGTGTGGTATACAGAAATCTGGAGGCTGAAACATGAACTTCAACTATGATCAAGTTATACCACTAACATTCTCATCTTATCTCTACTAAGAAGAGAACAAATTGGTTGCACACAAACATCTGTGCCTTTAAGGATATTTTAAGTAATCATTTTAAGTAATCAATAAGGTCAGCCTTATCTTTTCCATTTTTAATGATCAGAGGAAAAAAGTGAGAAGGTTATGAAACATTTGAGCGAACATAATGTAACAGAGACAGGGTCCCAAGTGACATAATGGGAAGAGCTCTGGGTACAGACCTCAAGTGACGCATGGCGAAACACTCATAGTGGTTATAAATAAAATCAAAACAAACAATATCATTGTACACTGAATGCTGGGGAGTTAAACATAATGTTAGTCAAAGGTTATTCAAGGTATGTTATTAGAGCCTCTAAAATGTAAGGTAAATGCAAAGAAACATGTTCGCTTTATGATGCTGTAGTTCTATGAAACCTGTAAGAAAAAAAAAACTATGGATGCACCATTATTTTGGTCAATGTGATAAATAGTCAATAGTAATAAAATATTTTTACTACATATCAATCAGTATTTTGACTGATTACTTAAGTCCAAATGTATTATAAAATATTATAATAAAGAAACAAAATGGAACATTTATCCAAACCTTTTATTTTTTACTGCGGTCTTTCAAATCATGCCATGCATTTGCATATTTAGAGTCGATTAACATGTCAAGAATGAGCCACAGTAAAAGCGCACGCAGCCTTTCAGTAATCAGACACTTGATTGCTGCTGAAATGCGAGAGGAATTTTAAATATTGCATGTTGTAGTGTCACAAAAAACACTGTTTTAAGGACTTTTCATTTAAAGCAAAGCAGTGGCTATAATTTATTACTGCATGTGTACATGTGAATGTGAAGGTTTTGTGGTTGTCAGGAACTGTGTGGTTTCAATTTTGCATCATTTTTTTAAAGACAACAGCAATATGCCTCTACGCTCATTTAATTTCTCCATCTCTGTGGAGAAGATGATTTTTGATAATGTTTTCTGCCTCGGGCTCTCGAAAGTCAAATGAGTCTGGTTTTGCACTCAGCCAGAGATAAATGCATTTTGAATAACACTGTTTCAGGTTTTCATCAGAGGCACAAATGTCTAATGAATACATGCAACACCTAAGTAAAGTGTTTGTGTTTTTCTGCAAGAGAAAGGTGTGAAATGGTTTTTGGATGGGATCTTATGTAAGCCTTATGCAATGCTGGCCTGACCACAAACAATGTGTTGCATGCATTTTATGGATGTGGTCTAGACTGTAACTGGTGCATGTTTGATTTCCCTTGTCTGGCTGGCATTCTTGCAATTGAATCAGGAACATTATCCGGATGAATTTATTCAGCAATTGAGGCGTTGTGGTCATAAACACAATCAGCTAAGTAATGCCAATGTGATTATGGCTAAGAAAATTATGTTTAATACATAACTTCCTCTTTCTGCGCATCAGAGAAATATCAAACACAGACCCAGGAGCTATTACTCCATTTCAAAGAGAAAAACATTCACGTAAAGTATTAGCTTTAGCTCTTCTTGGACCCATAAGAAAAAGAGAGACAAAAAAAGAGCATAGTCTTGAAAAGCTGCAACAGTTTTCCTTATATCAACAGGTATAAAAGTTTCTACATTAAATGGAAGCTGGATTACAGAAACTCTTCCAAACAACTGGTATATAAGAATCAAATGTGAGGAACTAACCTGCAAATATGTTGAATATATACAGATGTACATGTACAAATGTACACATAATGACATATTCTGTTCTCCTTTCCATTAAATTTACACCGCTCTCTCTCTCTCTCTCTCTCTCTCTCTCTCATACACACACACACACTTTTATAAATCCATATTGTTTTTGAATAAACACACTTACCTCCACTGGCTGTGTACTGCAGGCTGCCTCTCTTCCTGAAAGGGGACGTGGGTTTGCCTGAAGGTAGCTTAGAAGACATTTTGGCTTGAGATTCACCAGAGACGGACAATACACTGGTTGATTTAGACACTGAGGATTCCTAGCAGGGGGGGCACACACTCGGTCCAGAGGGGCTTTGACTGCAGTAAGGAGGATGTTCAGTTGTGTTTGTGAAAGAGAGATCCCCGCTCTTCGGATGCTGCAGTGGGGGAACTGGCTCCTCCCCACACCTCCCAGTGCCCACTCACACGCTGCCTGCATGCTGTCACTCCGCAGCGTTTCCATGGAAACCCCAGAGCCAGGTGGAACGTGACCGGAGAGTACGGCAGGCATCTGATTAATGCTGGGATGATGATAAAGGAATGTTCCTCATTCTCACAGCCCCAGGAGACAAGAGGAAACATGAGCCAGATGCTAGCTCAGGGCTCAAAAGGCTCAGCTGATCACATATGAGAGATGCACAGTATCAAAACTTGGGGGGAAAAGCCACTACAGACTGCAGAGCAGCTTTGAGATGATTGTATGGATCATAACAATTAGACTCAACATGAAAATGTGCTTAAACAGTCAAGATTGGGCAAATTTCAGAAATCTAAAATAGAATCTGATTAAAATTCTATTAATTGCAATTAAAAAGAATTTTACAAAGTCACACAACAGATTTTGAACAAAACATAATTATATAGATTTGAGCTATTAATTATATATTTTTATTCCCAAATATTTTTTTCATAACGGATTAACTGAAAATTTACATTTTTTTATAATGCATATTATTCAAACAGTTATATTTTAGAATTATATTTTAAGCATCATATATGTGCATTATATGTATGTGTGTGAGCTTGAAATTAAAGTTCATTAAACATAATGAAATATTTAAATACAAACTTATTTATTGATAATTAATATCATCTAATGTTACAGAAAATATGGCATATGTTGTGTTATATTATGAGCATCATAATGTATATGTATTATATACACACATATATACATACAAACTTATGCATTAATTTCGTGTAATGTTACTGAAAATATAAATTTTCATGAATACATTATTGCACAGATAACATATGCCAGTGGTGTGTGTGCAATATTGTATTCATGGAAAATGTTATTAAAATTGTATTATAGAAAAATAATACATTTTAATTTAATTCTACCTAAATTCTAATTTGCTGCCTAATTCTGCATCTTGACAGGTACTGCAATTCAAATTCAGCCAACAGCTGAAATTCAGCTGCTCATTTTTACATAATGAGAATGCCTGTGAAATGCTAGCGACAGCATACACTGACCCTCATCAGCAATGTACAGCGAGGGGTCTTTACATAACAAAATAATCTTTCTGTCTCTGTGCTGACTGGATATTTCAGCATGGTAAAAATCCAGCTCCAATGGGCCCTGGAAACTTTAGTATTAGCTTTCATTCAGAACCAAAGGCGAAAAATGTACTTTATATTACGCCATGCATTAAAAAAAAGTGTTTTATGCCAAGTTAAGTTACAGTACATAATGGTCTTAAGATGAAATCAGTATATTAACTCTGAATTATGAAGAGATGGCTGTTAAGATTTTCTTTCTCCTACACTAATGTGTATATCAGGTAGAGGGCATTAAAGTGTTAGCTTACACCTCACTGTTGTGGAAACTGAGAGTGATGCGTTCATGTTTGTTCAAGGATACCCTAACCCTACTGTGGCGAGTGGGGGGGGGCTGAGGGACGTGGGAACAGGAGTGAGGCCGGCGGAATGATTGGGAAATCAGCCACACCTGCGTCCCACCGCCGGTCTCGAGTCCCACGTAGGAGATGGAAGGATATAAAACTGGAGCGACGATAGTGAAGGACGAGAGAGGACCAGGCCTGGGCGTTTAGTTGTGTTTTGGTTTTAATTTGAGCGCACCAGTCGTCAGTGAGGGGCTGGTGCGCTGTTTTGTGTTTCTTTTTAATTATTAAAGTTTCATTTTGATTGTGCACCGGTTCCCGCCTCCTTCTTCCGGATGAATATGGAGATTTTATCATTACACCTTCATTTGCAAGATTGAATCAAAAAATTAAATAAAATACCAAAAAAAAAAAAACAAAAAAAAATACCAACATCAATGTTACTGTAAATCAACATATAAAAAACATTATTTGCAAAAAAAAAAACAAAAAACAACAACCAACCATCTATTACAGTAAGACATTATTTTTTACAAGCACTGTACGATGACCAATAGTGATCCTACTAGAGACTGTAGGCGAACTACACCTTTATAAGAGTGCAAGTCTTGAATGCAGATCAGATCAGGTCTCTGCAAAAGCATGCATTTAGCTATTCCGTTTGAAAGGGTTGAGATTCTCCTGCACCAGTCTCTGTCCCATATTTATTGAATTGAAGTGCATTAATATTAGCATGAAAAATGGTGACAACACTGTTTATGCATAATCAGGATTAAAACAACTTGCATGCTGGATTGAGCAATTTATACAGCCTGAAGGGAAAAGTCAAAAATATGTTTATGTAATGCATACTTTAGATGGAAATAAAAACAATCTAAAACAATCCCAGTCCACTGTCAGCCACCCTGACCCACGAGGGCCTCTGCTAGTAAGCCGTGCTGGAGTGTTAGAGGCAGGCCTGGACCACAGAAACCCTAATGAGATTGGCTCTGATGAAGAGAAGGACACCATGATTAGCTTGCTATATTCCTCTTGGAAGCATTTAGGGATTTGGGTGCTCACAACCTGCCACAAGCAGTAAGAAAAAATCTGCTTACCTAAAGTGACGTGGATTGAAATCTCGCTTTCACAGAGAAGTGTTTCTTTCCCATCATCCATCTGGGGAAGCAGCATGCGCTACGAGTGGGAAGGTCTGATATGTTTCTGGTTTTAGATAAGTGTAAACAGATTTGTTTCAAATCAACTGAAAGCAGAGTTAATGATTCGCTGTGGAGCAATTGTTGATTTCTGGTTTACATGTAGGCCAATTTATTTTGTGGAGAGTTAGCGCTGGTTGATGGTCAGAACGTGACTTTGCGTTAACTAAATTTTAGATGAATCTCTTTTGATGAGATTTTATGATGATTTTTCCATTCCTAAATATTAATAACAATGCTATGAAAACTAATTTAATTAGTTAATTCTTTAATTCTTTAAATGTTTAGCCAGGGGTAATAATTGTACATTTTGTGCATGACAACTAAATAATTATTATATGTATTTTCTTTAATAATGTATTGGCTGATGCATCATTGCTAAACTTAAATCTATGCAATGCACACACACAAAATAATAATAATACACATTGTTCATAAGCATGGCATAAATGATACCCTACTTGTTTTTTCTATTTAGAGATTTGCTTTAATAAACACATGTTTGCAAGAGCTAATTTTTATATTAATCCTTGGGACATTCCATTAAAAGTATAGTTTATGTCGCTATTCAAAATTGACAAACAAAACCACCAAATGAAATTGGTTTATTTCACATCAAAGACATACACACAGAAATAAATATGAAACAACTGTCTAATATTGAATGTATATGAAGAGTTGAATCAGGTAGAATGAATCATTTAATACAAGCTTTAAGCCAGGATAAAAATAAATCAGTTTTCACAGCCCAATGAGAATAAATACTATTGATGAGTTATAGTGGACAGTTAATGCACATTCATTCTCTTAAGTGCAGTGGGTGGAGGAGATAAAGTTCAATTCTGTGTGCTCAAAGATGATGTTAGAGAAGAGAACGGTGATCGGATGGCAACTTCAGCGCTGACTTTCCCACTCCCATCTCCCGGAAACAAGACACACTGACCTGTAAGCTCTCCTACTTTACCCCCAAGCTTGGGGTTACATAACAAATGAAGCTGTGTGTGTGTGTGTGTGTGTCAAATGGAGAATGCTATACACGTCAAGAAAAAAAAAAGTCCACCAAGGACAAGAGCAAAACCCTTCATCCTATGACCTCTAAGAACTAAATCAACAGTTTAACCGACTGAAATATTGTTAAGAAAATTGTTGACTTTGTGCCAATGATCTAAAAATTCTGAAGAAGAAGCGGATTTTATACATGCATATTACTGTAAAAGCTCAAGCTGATTTTTCTAAAACTTCAGATATTGTGAAGCAGTTCTAGAACACACAAAAGCTTCATCATATCAGCCACAAATCCAAACAAGCCCCAACTGATCACACATTATCATCTGATCAATGTCAAAAGCTAATTCACTAGAAGCATTGGTCCTAATTTTTACAACCTTCACTTCTGTCCTTGTTAGCCGATCTAATAGGATTGGCTGGTTCACACAGGAAGATCAGCAAAGCCCTCCCCAATCCTAAGCTAAGACTTTTGAGGTGGACAAGGAGGAATTAGAGGGGATAGAGCGACCAAAGGAGGAAGCAGGGCATTCCGCTTCAGTCTCTTTGCCTGTCTCTATCCACTCGTCCATCCCGAGGTAGGTCAGTCACAGAGGAATCAACACTTTTTGCGACCTTCCTCCTGCCAGGTGATCCAAAGTACAGGGCTGCCTGTATCCATTTCTTTCTCCGCAAAGCACAGGGGAAGCCGGCAAAATTTCTTTCCTTGAGGAACTTGACCGGGAAGCGTCAGACGACGAGATGGGTAGCGGAGCGAGCGCAGAGGATAAGGAAATGGCCAAGAAGTCCAAAGAGCTGGAAAAACAGCTCCAGGAAGATGCAGATAAAGAAGCAAAAACTGTCAAACTTCTGCTGCTGGGTAAGAAATTGGTGTTCGTTAGATTCCTCAGTCCACTGGTGCTGAGTTAAGAGATTCTACATCCAGAATGAGCTTCTTATGCTGTCTGTACATTTGTGCCTGCAACAGGTGGTCACTACTATAGTACGTTGGAAGAAGTTGCTGCAGATCTTAGCATTTTAAAAGAACTTCAGTTTTTTTCTTAACATAAGATATATGCATCCTTGATGACTGACATTAGCTTGTACCGAACAGAATAAAGTGAATGGCCAACACTATGAAAAAGTGTTGTTTTCAGGGATTAAGAGTTATAGAAGCACTGAGGTAGAGCGTTAAGACAAATCTGACGTACAAGACGTCATGTAATTCTATTATAAAAGTAACAATTGTAATCAGTTGTCATGTTTGACTTCATAATGCAGTGGCATTAAAATAAAACAACAGAGATTACATACATTTTTATTTTACAAGTGATTAAGCCATTTTGCACCACATAACACCTATTTGATGGCATTTACAACACTAGCAAGTGCTAATGCATTTCAGATGAATTTGCATGTGAATTAAGTGACGCACATCAGCTCTTTTTCTGAACCATTTTTCTGTACCATTCTGAACTCTTTTTCTTAACCATTTTTAACATGAATGATCTGTCTGATTGAAAGTTTATATTAAATTGGCTTTTAAAGTGTTCAATTCCTGCTTGACTTCAGCAATACATCCACATTTTCACTGCAAATGAAGTCGCCTTAGAAGATCACAACGCGAGGAACACTGAATTGTGGCATATTGACAATAAGACCAGAATCCGATTACTGTGATGATTTAAGCCCCGATCCTCTTAAGCTCAGGTTCAGTTTATCTTCCAATGGAAATGGAAAGCGAAGGAGGCCAGTCTGAGTGCTCCCAACAGTTTATTACATCAAGACACCTTACATCAGTGAGCCATTTCAGCAAATCCCGACCAGCTTGACAAGTCACTTCCTGTCTGAACAGGAAGTTCATAACCTGCTGTTCTCAGATAATAATAACAACATTAAAATACTTAATTAGAAGTTAAACTTATTATAGATACTTACTCTTCCATCTCTGTATAGTAAATTATCGAAATTAGTTTTCTCAATAAATAAGCAAATCACTTTTAGTTTTTACTTTTTTTTCACAATAAAAGCAAAAAGGGTGTGGTAATAGCACTAATATGCGTTCACACCTGATAATTAGAAAGTAGACAGCATAATTTAATATAGTTGCTAAACTAAGCATTCGAATGGAGCAACTGGGATGATGCATGTTCTCTATACGGCTAGCATTAACTTAGGAAGTAAAGAACACGTAAGAGTGACAGTTGCCATGGGAGATGGTTGAGCCCCACCCCCTTGCCCTGGACTGACTGAAGCTCCAAGACGAATCAAATGTCAGTGATCTTCTGAGAGGCTTTCCCTAACACAAATCCAATTGGGTCACTTTATAAGCAGGTTAAAGAGCCTTTCTCTGACCTGGCCATCAATGACAATCTATAAGTTTATTCTTAACAGATCGTCTACCGCTTAACATTGTCCTCATTATGAAAATCAAAATCCATAGAGCAGAAAATAATCAATTCAAATAACAAAATTCAGGCATTATGGAACACATAAGACCTACAGTAAACATCATGTATACTGTAAAAATGATTAGAAAATCATTGGAGTATGTTTTACAGGAAAATACTATTTCATTCTTTCTGCTTCAAAACTTCACATTTCATTCAGTGTGTTACTTGCTGTGGCTTTGTAATTATGTGTGAATTTTACTAGCAGTTTAAAAGCTAACCATCATAGAGGGAATTTAGCCATGGAGATTGTCTGAAGTTCAGTTTAAGAGCATTTGAGGGCTCCTCGTTTTTTCTATTGTTGCTCATATATTGTTGTACATCATATTTTTCTTTCTGTCTTGTAGGTGCTGGTGAGTCAGGGAAGAGCACCATTGTAAAACAGATGAAGTGAGTTTAAAAACATTCAACATCCAAAATGTATCCTCAGAATAGTCTGTTTGTATCTTTACAGGCTGTGGAAGCACAGAATTCCAGATATATATTTTATCCAACCTAAAGTGAAAGTCAAATCTCATCCATGCATTCTAGTTGAAATTTTCTTTAACAATTGTTGGGCATACAATGTTTTACCTCTTGAACACTTTTAAAAGTGAAGGTACTTCATGGTGCCATAGAAGAACCTTTTTGTTTAACAAAAAAAAAAAAAAAAAGAAGAAGAAGGTGAAAGAAAGTTCTTCAAATTATGAAAAGTTAAGAAAGAGATGGTTCTTTAAAGAACCTTTGACTGAATGGTTCTTTGACAAACCAAAATTGGCGATGGCAATCGCTTTGAAGAACCTGTTAAGCGCCTTTATTTTTAAGAGTGTAATCCTAATGCATTACCAGCAGATGGTAGTGAATGTGAAGCCTGTCCTGCATGTACTGTATGTACAGTACTTCAAAACATTAATCAAAACACTCTGTTGTTCCCCCCAAGAATTCTCCATCAAGGTGGTTATACAAAAGAAGAACAAATGGAGTTTCGATCTATTATTTTTGGCAACATCCTGCAATCTGCTCTGGCCATCATCAGAGGCATGGAGATGTTGGACATCAACTATGGGTCACCAGCAGCACAGGTCTGCAAAACATCTCTGAAACACAAAAAGACCAATGATTAGTGCCTAGACATTCACATGCCAACAAAACGCACACACTGAAACACAACAACATGCACAATTTTGACATGAAAATAAAATTCACCCTTTCCTTTCCTTTTTTTTTTTTTTTACATTTTTAAAAATTAAACATTATGCATGGATGAACTGTTCACAATCTACACTCTCTAGAAAAAAAGGTACAAAAGTTTGCACCCTTCCTTACCTTTAAAGGGTGTACTGTATATTAGTGGCTAATCGAAATCGACAGACTTTTTTTCTGCTGATACCAGATTTCTTCAATCATTTACTGTAGATCGCTTAAACCCTGCCCCTGCAAACTCTACATCTTAAAATCAATTCAACAACTGATGCATAGAACCAAGTCTTTGGTTCTACTTTTTTAAACATTTTCGATAATCCATTACACTTGGATTTATGTCACAGTTAGGAAGAAAAGATATGTTGCTACTTCCTTTTTTTAGCATGACTAATTAAATAATAGAAAGAAATAATAACTCACTGCATGATGGCTAACAGTGCCCCATTTCTTTGTCTCATGCAGGAGGACGGTCAGAAGCTCCAGAACCTGTCTGACTCCATTGAGGAGGGCTCCATGCCTCCAGAGCTGGCAGATGTCATCAAGAGGCTATGGAAGGATTCTGGTGTGCAGGCCTCATTTGACAGAGCTGCTGAGTACCAGCTGAACGACTCTGCTGGATAGTGAGTACAACACTCAACAGGGACAGCAAAACCTACAGTTCATTGGCACCTGAGGATGTGGTTACATTGGGCATAATTCCCTTTGTGTTATGGGAATGCAGTACACCAGGGCTTAGAACTTCTGGAGGGTCGCAGTCCTGAAGAGTTTAGTTCAAACCCTGCTTCAACAAACATGCCTTTAGTTTACAAATAATCCTGAAGGGCTTGATTTTCTGGATCAGGTATGTTTAATTAAGCTTGAAGCCTAAATTGACCCCCCTACAGTACAGAGTTGTTATGCTTTGGAGATTTTCAGGACTTTCGCAAATGGACAGTTAAGGTGTGTCTGTAAATGTATGGCTTATCTCCAACAGCTACTTGAGCGAAATGGACAGAATCTGCAAACCTGACTACCTCCCCACTGAGCAGGATGTGCTGAGATCTCGAGTCAAGACTACTGGTATCATTGAGGAACAGTTCTCCTGCAAAGAGCTCCACTTCAGGTGTGTCTTACATGGCTAATGTGATTGAATCAACTATTATGCATACACTATGTTAAAACTGAGATCCACAAAAATTGCTAGTGTAAAGAAACCCAAGAAGACCTAAAACTTGTCACTGTCCATGTGAGAGATTCAGGTTCTTGTGTAACTAGAGTAAAAAGAACCAGGATTTTGAATAAACCGTTTCATGGTTTTTCACTGGGCTGCAGGATGTTTGATGTGGGTGGCCAGAGGTCAGAGAGGAAGAAATGGATTCATTGTTTCGAAGGAGTGACTTGCATCATCTTCTGTGGAGCCCTGAGTGCTTATGACATGGTGTTGGTAGAAGATGATGAAGTGGTAAGTGCTCATCTTTAACCTTTAACATCTATGGAGTCTTTTGATTGAACAAAAGATTCTTTATAGAGGAATAAGGTTCTTTTGAGTTTTTTTTAACATGTTCTTCACACTAAGAAAAATGGTTCTTTTAAAAATTGCTCACTGAAACATTCTTTGTGGAACCACAAATTGTTCTTCAATGGCATCGCAGAGTGGAGAGCAGTCCTTACACATCTTTTAATCAGCAAAGAACAAATATCACAGAGACCAAACGATGGACTTGATGCTGCTCTATTAAGCATTACCAGTGAATCTCAACTTATACCGTTTTCTTATTTTCCACGTTTCCCCCAGAACCGCATGCATGAGAGTCTCCATCTCTTCAACAGTATCTGCAACCACAGGTTCTTCGCCACAACTTCCATTGTGCTTTTCCTCAACAAGAAAGATCTTTTCCAGGAGAAGATCAAGAAAGTCCACCTGAGTATCTGTTTTCCTGACTATGATGGTGAGTGAGGTCTCGATAAAAATAAACACACCACCGTTAAACTGTAATTTAATTTAAGTTGGTAATCTTGATTTGCCCTTGCTGTAGCTCTCCATGGCACATTCATGAGACAAATGAATAATTGTTTTGAATATTTCATTTTTTAATAAACTCAATGAACTATTCAGATGTTCACAATGGGTACCAGTGCATAATGAATCATGATTTAAATTCAGTCTGCTTCTGGTGTGGCTCCCTACGGCTGGTATGGATCTTTTATTGTGCTTTTGCATTGTGTAACTTGTCAATCACATCATTATACTGAAATAGTCATCAGAATATTCTTCAGAAATTCCTCTCAACAGAAGATAAATAAAGTAAATAGTAAATAAATGAAATGATTAGTAAATAAGAAGTAAATAAATGAAATGATTTTTCATCTTCAACAGTATGGTAATGGAACTGTAAATACAAATGTACAACAGTCTTAACAATATGCCTAGCAAATATGATGCTGAATATCCTGATTTTACAGGTCCAAACACATATGAAGACGCCAGCAACTACATCAAGACTCAATTTCAAGATCTGAACATGAAGAAGGGAGTGAAGGAGATCTATGCACACATGACCTGTGCCACGGACACAAAGAACGTCGAGATCGTGTTCAACGCTGTGACAGATATTATCATAAAAGAAAACCTTAAGGACTGCGGTCTCTTCTAAACACAATCTACTTTTTCAAAGGTATGTTCCCTAAAATTGCAAAGCAGATTCTTACTCCATCTACACTGGATGCAAACGAAACATTATATAAGTAAATAACTCCCATCACTTCAGTAGTAGTAGTTTTTTTATTATCTATACTTCTAACATCAGCATGGTCAGTGGTAGTAAACATATTTAGATGGCATAACACTTCCAGACTTCCAGTGCAGATGGATTTCAGAGTGTTCTATAAAATAATTTCAACAATAATTTTTTTAATAATTGACTTTAAAACATTTCTTTTCAGATCTTTCTGCCCTATCCCCACCAGCACGATTGGATTTACTCTGGCGAAGTTGCTACAGTAACAAAAGAATATCCACAGTGGCACAAAGGTGAACTCTACAGCAAGCAGTCAAGTGTGGTCAGTGGATCCCCGGCCAAAAAAACAACCTCAAAAACTTAACCAACCCTCAGAGACTAGATCCAGATTAGACTAATGGACTCTGCCCTGTCAAACCACTAGTAGAGACGAGAGAAGGATTACCAAAGAAAGGGGACTTTTGATGCTATGAGTTATTGATGCTTGTGGAGAAGCTTCCTCTCAATGTGTTTAATGTTAAACCTTATAGAGGTTTCACTGTTAGATGTTTTTTTTTTTTTCTCCATTCATTTCCAGAAAAAGAAAAGTAAATATAATGCAATTAAATGATGCTGTATCAAAGAAACTGAAGTGGGGCCCTATCAGATCCCTTGGTAGCAATTAGAAACATTCTTATATGTACAGCATCTGGTTTCCTTTTGAGAGATTCAAACTTGCATATTAGCAAGATGTGATTGTTTGAAGTCTGCCAGCTCACACAATATATGAAAGACGTTTCTTTTTCAGCCCCAAATACAGTAGGGCAGTATGTTTTGTAAATAAGAGTAGGAAAAAAGATTCTATATAAAATGTATATGGAGACATTCCTATATATATTTATGATACAGTGTTACAGTAACAAGTGAAAATTCTAGAATGGCACGTTGCTTTGTTTAAAACCAGAGTTATGAATTTGTGGAAATGTTCTGGAATGTTAATGTAGGCACATGAAATAAAGACTTGCATCAATTTCACTGGTTGCTGGTGTTGAATTACTATCGTGTGCTGCAAATGGCTGACTATTAGTGCTACTGTAATTGTGCACCTTCTCAAAACACTGACCTTAAATTGTTTTAATTGGGATTTTAAAACACAGACCCTTGGTATCAGAGCTAATTTTGAATGAACCAGAGTACAAAACACTCTTTTTGCTAAGAGTATTATATTATCAAAAAGAGGTGTCTTCATGACAGCAGAAATGAGTAGTAAAGATATTGAAAAATTGTGAGACTACACATATATACATATTTAGAGTCACAGGCACCTTCAGAGAAACAACTGGAATAGTAGGATATAAAAGATCCAAAAATGGAAATTACACATTTAAAGAATTAGATCAGATGCAAAGTCTCATTAAAACAAGACAAATGAAATACGTTTTGGTATGATTATTAGTCAGAATTATTAATAATAATGCAATAATAATGCAATTATTATTAGTCCAACTTCCTTGTTGGACTAAAATTAAAAGATTATTTTCAACCCAAGTGTTGTAGATCTTTTCTGATCATTTTTATGCATATACTATGTGTTTCCTTAAACAAAGGTAATTTGATAATATATGTATTTTCTCAAAACTGTAGCAATTGTTGACATTATACTTTGGAGAGTTACATATGATTAGACAAGTGCATAAAACAAAACAGATTTTAAATAATACTCAATAAAAGTTGTTTTATTATTATTAAACAAACCAGGTTATTAGCATATTAGTGATTCAGTGCTCTCATTAAAGTTAGTTGTTCATTTGCACTTTCATGTTTCAAATAGCTGAAATAGTTAAATAAAATAATGCACAGTAATATAGAAAAGAAATCACAGGTTGATGCATAAATCCAGACCGAGTTCATGAATGTACCGGAAATGGAATACCATACTTTTTACATAATATATGGATAATATCTTTCTTGCACATGCAGCTAACTCTGGCTGTTTGGTATGTTCTGGAAGCAACATCTGACTTGATGTCAACACTTGTCATATTAAATACAGGTATTAAAAACCAGATCACATCGTGTCAGTTTGCTTAAAAATACTGAAATCCACAGGATTAAACAAAAGCACATCAAACAAGTCTTGTCAAATCTGTACTCCATCAAAAATGCAAATCTGGCCATCGTGTTCTGTTTTCGTGGCATTTGTTCCCATGTGGTCTTGACCCAACAGAGAGTCATTGTTTCTGAACCATTCAGAGATGTATCTGTGAGAAAAACTTTTGTTCACACCTTTACTGGGATACTTTTTAGAAATACCATCATAGTGAGTTACCGTACATAAAGTGTTATATAAAGTGATCCATGTTTGATGAGTGAAAAAATAAACAGTGTACAGTTGCTGTGTGACTGAGCTGTCAATTACTAAAGGTATGACAATAATATAACACAATATAAACCAATAATTCTTAAGTATGAAGTATGCAAACTTAAAAATGTATAAATTAGCTAAGTAATTGCTATGAAAAACCTGGCAAAATATTAACTTTCCCATAAGAACTGATCCATTGTTATTAAAAGCACTCAGATCATAATCTTGCTGTGTTAAAAAAAAGAAAAGAAAAAAAAGATATTTGATTCAACTGAGGTTAGTTTGTTGACACATATTACTGTATATTGTGGATTATGATCTATGCATAGTGGTTTTATGTAATACCTACAGAGGATTCAAAAAATGAACAGAATGAAGCTGTATTGGGAATAAAATAATGACTACAAGGAAGTGGCAAAGATATAATGTCCATAACAGATTGTCATTAAGAATGATATGGGAACAAAATGTCCACGGGCATAGGTACTGCATTTAGCGTGAAGAGTGCATGCAGTGGGGAGGAAGTCTCTCTCGCTTATTCACCAACAGAGGAAATTGACAAAACCAGGAACACCCAGTCACTGAAACCTTCCACGAATAACTGTAAATAAAAAAACATGTCTTATTAATAATGATAAAATATATGAAACACATCTCAATGGACCACATTTCATGCTTTTACAATTACCAGGGGTCTTTGGGTTTCAATATGTATGCTTTTATATTCTACATTTAGAAAAAAAACAAGTACATTGTGAAAACGCTCCACTGAGTTCCTCATATTCTCTTCTGGAGGCCCTTTTCTCTTTCGCTGCACTTACCTTCTGCTTCAATAGAGGCCACACTCTATGAGGTTATTCTTGATAATGACATCAGTGACCGCGTCAAACACAAACTGTACGTTCTTTGTGTCCGTGGCACAAGTGAAGTGTGTGTAGATCTCCTTTGTGTCCTTTCTTCGGTTCAGATCCTCAAACTGGCACTGGATGTATGCTGCGGCCTCCTCATATGTGCTGGTTCCTGAATGTCAGACAACAGAGATGAGTGTAAGATTTGTGTGATTTCCATAACCGTTCAAAAGCTTGGTGTAAAATATATTTATTTATTTTACTTTTATTCAGCATGGAGGCACTGAATTGTGAAAAAGTGACAGAAAAAAGAATTTTAAATGATTACATAAGAGTTCTACTTTAAATAAATGCTGTTCTTTTTTAACTTTTTATTACTAAACTAAGTTTTTTCAGCATTGAAATGTCTTTTGACCAGAATATTAGAATGATTTCTGAAGGATCATGTTGCACTTAAGACTGGAGTAATAACCGCTGAAAATTCAATTTTACTATCACAGAAATAAATTAATTACATCCTAAAATACATTTCAAATAGAAAGAGTACTTACTCCAGCAACTTTTTAAGTGGGGATATGCAACGCTATCTCACGGCCAATTTGTACATATTTTACGAGGTGGCTTATTCGTACGAATTTGTACGACCTCACTCGTACGATTTTATACGATTTGTCTAATGGTTAGGTTTAGGGGAGGGGTTAAGTGTAGGTCATTCATACAAATTCATACGAATTGTGCAACTCGTAAAATACGTACGATTTGGCAACAATCGTATGAATTTCTACGAGTGTGGTCGTACAAATTCGTAAGAATAAGCCACCTTGTGAAAAATGTACGAATTACCGTGAGATCGGGTTGGGATATGGAGAATAAACAAGACATTGCACGAGACATAACACGATTATTCAGGGCGCAGAATAAAAATACTCTGTTATTTTTGGAGGAGTATATTAAAGCATCTCAGTGATTCAAGGTTTGAAAAACAACAGTTATTCATCATTTTGAAAAATTAAGTGAGGCAAAAGTTTCTGCTAATGGTCCAGTCCATTGGCAAAATAAACTGTGCCACTTTTCATACATGAATGATTTCAATGAAATACATTGAGGAAAAACCAAGATCTGTAAATGTAAAATATAAAGACTGAGAGAGCCATTAAAACATCTTTCTCTCAGCCATGAAGGATAATGACTAGCAGACAAAAAACAGAGGTTTTTCCACAGTGCTTAGACGATGAATAGCTCCGCTGCTCTGATAGGCTGTTCAAACTCAACCTCACATAGTCCCTACTTCATTTTATAACTTTTTATAAACAAGCAATAACTCATGCACTCTGCCTTTTGCCCTAAAGGCTGT
This sequence comes from Carassius gibelio, assembly GCF_023724105.1. NCBI lineage: Eukaryota > Metazoa > Chordata > Actinopteri > Cypriniformes > Cyprinidae > Carassius > Carassius gibelio. The sequence continues at coordinate 13,579,292 of NC_068403.1, read as the reverse complement.
ACCAATATAATGATGCTCGCTCAAGTAGAAATACGACTTACTGATTATCTGCAGATCCACCTAATTTTAGACATAATTCAAATAGGTCATGTTTTCCAGGACTGAAACCCAAAACAGATCAAGCTATCAGGAATAATACAAGTATTGTTGAATATAGCCTACTGTCCTGAAACAACTTTCTTCCTGACCATGCATCATCATTCACAAGTTTAACTGCAAAATATTAATGTACTGTATGTATGTATGTTATTTAAACCACTAAATATCCTTTCACTCATAAAGACAATGTTCTCACCAGAGTATTCTGGGTAGCATATCGTAAGTGGACTCCTTTTGATCTTCTCCTCGAACAGATCCTTCTTGTTGAGGAAGAGAATGATGGATGTGTCTGTGAACCATTTGTTATTGCAGATGCTGTCAAAAAGCTTCATGCTCTCATGCATACGGTTCTGTGGACACATCGAGATCACCACATGACTAATGTGCACATTTGCTCAGACACTGCTTGGTTTGACAAGTGAGAGCTGAGATTTTCAAAAAGTACATATGAAAAAAAAAAAAGATAAACACAGTGCCGCAATAGAATCAAGGGTTATGAAACATTGTGCATATTGACTCGACGGAAAATCAATATGCAACCTCAAATTATCCTTGTAAGGAAAAACAGTCAGTGTATTTTAAGAAATTAGGTCTCATGAGGAAACTATGCGCCCTTTCCAGGAGCTATGAGGAAATCACTTTAACACAACCAGGACAAATGGAACATCCCCTGTGAAATACTGAGATCTGGAAGTAGCTTTTCGCAGTGATTATAATGCTTGACTATATTTTCATTAACCCATCACATCAAATGAATTGGCCCTATAGTCTATAACGGACTAGTGTGCCATTCTGATTTAGTTCTATAGGGCTCACTTCAGGATGATGATGGAAACTCACCATCTCTTCGTCCTCAGCCAGCACCAGGTCATAGTCGCTGAGTGCCACACAGAAGATAATAGCAGTGACGCCTTCAAAACAATGGATCCATTTCTTCCGTTCTGAACGCTGGCCACCAACATCAAACATCCTGTGCAGACACAAGCAGTTTATAGTGATCAGGAAGGAAGAAAAGAGAGAGAGAGAGAGAGAGAGAGAGAGAGACAGGTACTTACTTGAAGTAGAGCTCCTTGAAGGTGAAGTGTGTTTCTACAATGCCAGTGGTCTTGACTCGGGTCCTCAGCACATCTTGTTGAGTGGGCATGTAGGTGGGCTGGGATATCCTATCCAGATCGTTCAGATAGCTGGACAAGAGACAAAGCATACTCAGCATTTGGATTGAAACCATTTTAAAAACAACACTGAAAATGTCAGGATGATTTAAAGAGCATTTAGAAGAACATAAAAAAAAAAAAAAAATCAAATCACCAAATCAAAACCTGTTTATTTTGTCTTCGTTTTCTTTGGGAGTACCACATTATCACGCAGTGTCGATTACATAAAAAGTCTCATTAGTTGGATTGAACACATTTAAAAAGGTTGCACCTGTTCTGAGATCTGTGTGCATATTTAATATATTCGTATATGTTTTTTGGAGCAACACCCCTTTTTTATGAATTTAACAGAAGACATAATATAAAAACATACACTGCCATTCAAAAGTGTGGGGTCGGAACAATTTTAAAAATGTTTTTGAAAGAAGTTTCTTATGCTCACATATGGAGTGTATCTTTTCTGCTAATACTGTAGGAATAACAAATGATTATGGTGGTGGATCTTTCATATTCAGGAAACCCCAAAAAATCCTGTGACTCTTGAGTGTTTCAAAACTCATTTGAAGAAGGCTCTCTATTCTTTTGCATATAACTGTCCTTAGATGCACTGAAATGGATAGTGATGTGTTGTGTTTTATTGTGTTTAAAAAAAAGCATTTTGGCTGTGCAAAGCACCTTTTTTAAATGCACTATAGAAATAAACACTAATTGACTGATTGGTGGGGGGGGGGGGTGCAAAAATGAGAATCACTGCAATACAGGCCTGATGTTCCCAAAAGCATTGCTGATACATACTGTATATATGTTTCCATTACAACAACCCACCCTTCTGATTTCACTAGAACACTGGAGCACAAGGCTTTTCTCTCAATGGAGGAGTCAGCTCTATAGTTCCACTGCATGAAAAGCATGAGTTCACTGAGAGGAAAGAACTTCGCTCTTGATTATTATCACTGGAAACATTCTTAGTGGCTACCAAAGCTGAAAACAGAGTGCAAGAATGACTGGAAAACATGGAAAAATCTGAGGGAAAAAAGTGCTACAATTCAGAAAGCCACAAATTTCCCCGTAGTCAATGAGCTGGAATCTACCAGGTAAGAAATGCTGAACAAAGTTTGCACAAGCAAGATGGATCTCGATCAGCTGTACACTGTGCCTCGACCTGAATCATTTCCATTTAGGAAACCAAAAACTAATTTCTTGTTAAACAATCACTTCGAACAAAAGCATGATTCTCTGGAGACAAATTATGATAAAATAAACCAAATGTAATATGGGTAAAAATAACATCTGCTAAAGTTAAACCATAACCTCAAGTGCACTTACTAGGCTGCTGAATCATTGAGCTGATACTCTCGTGATCTGACGAAACACGTCTGTACTCCTTCGTCCTTCCACAGCCGACGGATAACCCCAGAGAGCTCGGGGGTCATGACTCCTTCCTCTGCAGTGCCGGCGAGCACAAAGAGCTGCCGAGCATCGTCCTGATGTTAAACAGAACACCATTAGAAGCTCGATTCAAATATACCTCACAAGTTCATGACTGAAGCTACACTAGCTATGCTAGATGTTTATTTTTGTGTGATAGCAGTTAGAAATAAAAACGTTACATTTATAGTCAATATATTTATATATTTTGTTGTACTCAATTCAGGTATAATTTATTTTTTGAACTGAAAAAAATATATATTTATTGTTTCCATCAAAAATGTTTCCTCCATGGCATTTCTTATAAACTTTTTTTAATTCTAACATTTGTGGGTAAATAATGCTATTTATTTGTATGCATATAGCTGAATATAATATTATTCTTTCATGTTAATTTGGTGAAAAACATTGTGGCAAAACATCACTGGATTCATAGTGTATTTAGAAATGGTGACCAATTATGGTGGTACATAGCGTCGTGATTTTATAAATGATCCAAAATACTTTTGTCTTGGGAAGGCTGAAAAAATAAACATTTTTCCAAGTACTAAACTCTTTATGGGTAGACCAGAGGGGGAATAATTTTATAAGCAACAATGTACTCAAATTCCAGCACTACACAGTCTAGACGAAAAAAAAAGAGTTTTTATCTATTTATCTTACCGCTCTTGCTGGATCCCCAAAGTCGATCTTTAAGCGGCCCATGGCCCTGATAATGGCAATGATGGACTGAATAGTGTTGCTATAAACCACGACTTTATACTGTTTGCACTCCTCATCTGAGTAGCCATCTTCATGGATGATCCTTAAGTAAAACAAATAAGATAATGCATCTACTGTACTGCACATCAAACGAAACAATTAAATCAATAAGATCTAATTATAACTGCAAGTAATATTCCCTCTAAGCTGTGTGCACAGGCGGCCTTCAGGATGAATTCTAATGGTGGTGCTGCACAAACTAAAAAATGTATTACGTACAATGATTTTATATTTGATGACAATTACTTACATCTAATTTTTATATATGTTCCATTCATTAATTATGAAGAGTTTATTTGTAAAATAAATAATAATAATAATAATTTTCATAAATCATGTTTTTATTGTGTTAGCAGATTTATTTAGGTATTTTTATGTAATCAAAATGATCCATCTGTAGTTTCATTGATTTAAATTGGAATAAAGAATAAAAAAAATATAAAAACATTTTAAAAATCTGTTTTTGCAAATGAACTCTTCATATATATATATATACAGGTACATATATATACATACATACAAATATTTCTGTGTGTGTGTGTGTGTGTGTATACAGCGTGTGTGTGTGTGTGTATACACTTACTGGCCACTTTATTAAGTACACCTGTTTAATTGCTTGGTAACACAAATTGCTAATCAAACCAAGCATCAGATTGGGGAAGAGAGGGGATTTTAAGTGACTTTGAACGTGGAGTCATAGTGTATTTCACTATGACTGGTTGTTTATGCCAGATGGGCTGGTCTGAGTATTTCTAAAACTGCTGATCTACTGGGATTTTCATCACAGCCATCTCTATTATAATTATTATATTATACATACATATATATTTTTTTATTATAATCATATAATAATTACATTTTTATGCTGTCAAAATTAATGTTAACTCTCTCTCTGTCTCTCTCTCTCTCTATATATATATAATTATTAACCAAAATTTGACTGTATATATTTATAATGCATATGCATATGCATGTATATATATATAGATATATATATTATTCAAATATAATTATATTCAATGTAACTCTTTAATCATTATACTGTATATCATGGTGGCCGAGTGAGAACACTAGAGGGAACATTGACTACCAGTATCAATCTTGCATATCAGCATAAAGATAATTAAAAGATTTTTTTTTAAAAATCAAAACACTCACTTCATTTGCTTAACTATTGTGCTCTTCCCTGATTCCCCAGCACCTAAAAGAGCACAAACAACACAAAACGTAGCTGATGAGGTTGATATGGCAAATCGATAAATGCAGTTTATTCGCCTGACCCCAAACATCACAAGCTCAGGAGAAGGTCTGCATGAGATGAATAGAAGCTTTCAACCTCTGCCTCCCACATCACAAGCCCAGCATGAGCTGCAGAACGAGCTCTCTATTTCGGGTTGTGCTTGCCATACGGTGAGATTCAGTGCCCTGAAGATGAAAGGTCTGTGTGATGTTAGTTCCCCCAGCTCAAGAGTTTGTGAGGACAGCGGGAGCTACGATAGGTGAACTTTTTTTAACCAAGTCAAATGACTCATTTAATTGGCTTATTAACTAACACACCAGAAAGAGATGTTTGTACAAACATCAGCAAACAGGCCAGTGGACACATGGCGTGTACGTAATCCAACGTTTTACTTCTCAGCTAACAAGTAAAATTAATATTAGTGTAGTTTACATAACACTTTAAATTAATATGCTATTTAGCAGGTAATGCATTACATTTTTAGCATGTCTTGGATATGGAGTAACCTACAAATCACTTTTACATACCTACATTTTTGTATTGAAATTAATAAGACTTGAATAAATTTTCTGGTCAAAAAAAATCCAGTCCAACAACAGTTGGTCAAATGTTCAATCTTCAGGATCATTTGTGCCGGCGGTTACATGCAGCAAATCTACTGTGGGACGCATTAAGAGTTAGATCAATAATGTCTGCTTCTGAGGTGTGGCTTGCTGCCATATTAGCCCAAATTATAGCATGGTGAAGGAATAACTGTGGGTCTTGGGGGGTAGAGGATCATGTGGAAAATTTCTTCTGAGAGTCTTGAACCGCAGGCATTCTGCAGCTGAGAGCGAGACGGCCAAAACGTCCTGCCACGTCTGATGAGGAATTGACACAAGTAAAAGGTCAATGAGTTACCAATGGCTGAACCAAACAAAGTTTTCATGAAAATCAGTTCTGGGATTGCCAAACAGATTGAGAACACACAAACCTATTGACCTTTCCACCAGTGTACAGGTAAGCAAGCCGGATGTGGAGTAGTTCACCCCCCCAAAAAGTTGAACCAGTTCAGTTTGTGCATGAAACATTACATGGGAAGTTCACCCAAAAATTTAGATTCTATCAATATTTCATCATCCTCAAGTTGACTTAAACCTGTATTAGTTTATTTCTTATGTTAAATACAAAAGAATATATTTTGAAGAATACAAGGCAACCAAACAGTTGCTGGTTCCCGTTGACTTCCATGGTACTTAAAAAGAAAGTCAATGGGGATCTGTTTGGTTACCCACATTCTTCAAAATATCTTCTTTTAGGTTATTCAGAAAAAAAAGAAATTTGTAGAGGTTTGAAACAACTTCAGGGTGAGTAAATGATGACAAAATGTTCATTTTTGTATGAACTGGATAAAATGATTCACTGAAGACACATATTTGGCATTTGACACGGTTAGTTCTTTCATTAACATACTGTAAAATCAGCGATGGAAAACAATAGACATGGATTTTTCATCTTCAGATCAAATATGTATATAAAGTGCATTATGTATTATTGCAGAACTGTTAAAAACTGGAAAATGTGTTTCAAAGTAAAATAAACAAGCAACGGGAATGAATTAATGAATTGATTAATGAATTAATGAATTTTAGGTTCACATTTTTAAGTTCTCACTGATTTGGGATCAGCCAAAGTAAATGTATTCCTTCATTTCACACAAACTGGATCCCAGATCAAAGGTTCCACACTTTTCCCTGATAACCACAGCTCTGTATTTACAGTCACTTCAGCGAGAGCCGCACACGGTCTGGATGCCAACCGAGAATAATGTCTTGCACTGGTTCTGTGCGGCACAGCCACAAAATCTCCACATACACATCTGTGAACGTTTGAATAGGTATGTTGTAAATGTCTTACTCCTGCTGTAATTATACAGTTAGCTGCAGTGGCATGTGCAGTGTGGTTAAAATGGCCGCTATTATCAACCCCAGCTGAGCAGAGCCGTTCTTTATGATTTATATCTTTTTTATGTAGCTATTTATTTTCAATAGTGCAGGTTTACACTGAGCAGTAAACTGACCCTTGAGGACAAACCCCCTACCGAGCAATATCCTCATGTGGGATAATCATGGAGTTATCAAAAACGGAAACTAATTTTACATTGAGAAATCATCCCTCAGCTGACAGGCAAAACGTTTTTTTTCAGAAACATTCAAATAAAAAATGTTCATTTATTTTATTTTTGGGGGGTGGAGTACCCCTTTAAACAGCCCACTTGAATTGCAGCTCAGCCAGAAGTAAATAGTAGAGTCATCTCATCAAAGCCTCATGCATCTGAATCTGCTGATGTCAGGAGAATCACAGAGAACACAAAGGAAAAGCCACAAGTGAGTTTCCACAGTGTGATTAAGCTCAGAGCTCATTGTGCAATGCTAATTACAACTCATCCATAGTCAACTCTGCTAGACAGTTGCAATCCTCTTGCCTACAGGGACGTAGCCATGCTGTCTAATCTCGCCAGCAGTATTAAAACAACAAGATCGTATAAAAAGAATCAGTAATTCAGGATGACTCGCTAGTTCACTGTGAGCACTCAGGCCACAGAAGTTGGTCTTCGTCCAGCTGTAACCTCAGAAGTCGCCGTCCTCGGACAGTTCTTTCAGAGCAGCTTTTATTTATGAACTGCATTCTGTTTAATGAAGCATGTAATATTCGGCTCATTGAAATGCTCGCCCCACTTCCAGCATACCGTGGGTTTCCACATCCAGAGTAAAAAGCCAAACCCCCCTCCACCCCCAACAAGACCCAATGCACGATTTAAATGCAAAGAAGGGAAGGGTTTCATGACTTCATTAAAAAAAGACTAAAAGTAGTTTTTTGACGCACACAAATGTTGATCCACTGACAGGAATGCTGTCTTGGATATCCAAGTCTAATCTGTCTGAAACATTACATAAGAATTTGACAACATCATCAACAGACAAAGTTGCTGATCATAACTTAGATTGTGTAATCTACCGCAATAGTTTTAACCTGTTTTGACAGAGAATCTGGACGTAGAGAAATATCACAGTCCTAAGGAATACAATCCCACACAGAAAACACAAATGTCATTCCATATTTGACCACTCCTTAACAAACCATAGTATGATTTACTCAGAGGAACCACCTCGCTGTCACAAGGCACTTTCTACTTTATGAGAATATTTATTTATGTTCATTAATTCAGCACTGTTTTCCAACGCAAACAGAAGCAATTAATACAACTAAATGGATCAAAACATTTATCTAGGGTGCCTCTGTCTCTAAAAATTGGTATGCTACCGACAAAGGATCCACAAACCAAACAGACAGACAATACACCAGTATTTTATCCAAATCAGCTATTATCTCCTGCATTTTATCAAGCTTTGATAGCTGGAATACTGCCATAATCACACCATTGCTTTCCACTGTTTTGCTGTGAGTGTATGAGTGTGTGGGTTTGCTTCTCATGTCACACAGAGCAGCCAAATGCTGCAGGTTAAATATGGTAATAAAATGTGATGCTCACTGGATGTTTTGCGACACTGGGGGAGGATTTCCAAGGGAAACATGTTTTGACAGCACACTGAGCCAAGACTAGTGCAAACAGAACACATTCTGAATCCACTTTATAATTTAGTCGACAGCTCTGAATAATGGTCAACAGGCTGTCGATCTTTGTTCTACACTAAAATATTTCAGCCTCTTACAGATGAATGCTTAAGTTTAATTCCCGTCTTAAATTTTAACATGACAATCTGCAATGACAAGTTCACTTTTTGGACTGAACAATCGACAAGCGCGAAAACGATGGTGAAAGAGAAAAAAATAGCATGCATTTGCGTTTTTAAACATTGATATTAAGAAAGTCTAGTGTATCATACCGAGCAGCAGTAGTTTGACTTCTCTAGATGCTTTCTCTCCGTCCTCTCGCAGGTTTCGATCAATCATCTTACTCCTCTCCATCGCTGCTTTATCTTCAGCACTTAACGTGCAACCCATTTTGCTAAACGTTAATACAACGATTAATAAGAACCTTTGAAACTGGACGTTGTAAGTTAGTAATTTTCCTTCAGCTTGAACAATAAAGAAGCCAAGGAGAGAAAAGGCGTTGGCAGGTTCGCACGAGATGATGCCAGCCTATGAAAACAGATACTTCAAAACATTTTAAAAATGCGGTTCTGGTCACACTAAGTCTAAACGGGACCGCGATCCACCGAAACTACATTGACTGGGACAGAGGAAAGGATCCAAAACCAGGAACCCAGATGAACAATGTTTCCGTGACTAGAAAGTTTCCACTGCTGAGGCTTTGTAGTCTTCTGCAAACGCCAGTTTAATTTTTTTAACGCATAAACGGTATCCAAGACTGTCCAAAATATGTGGATCACAATTAGAGCTGTCAACGAATCGTTGTTTTTGAACGAGTCTTTGAAATGAACGAATCGTTCTCGTTCAGTTCCAAGCACTGACTCGCATGTTTCTTTCGCTGAAGGCTCTCCCGTTTGAAGCGCGTGACTGACGTCGGAACCATCAAGAACTCGACCGCGGTTTGTGAGGAAGCAACGTTATTGGTTGGACCTACTGTACGAACACGCCCACTTCACCGGACGAGTCAGTTTGGAGTCTGAACGACAGTCGAGCGGCTCTTATCGAGACCGATTTGGTTTGTGAATAATTGAGCTGACACATCTCGTTCTTGAACGGAGATTTTTTATTAGTGTGTAAACTGATTAACTTCTATACAATTAAAATAGCCTACCGGAGCAGCGTTATTAAAACTGTTTTTGAAACAAATTGAAAAGATTTGAAAATATGGAAGATGTTAATATAAGCTTGTTTCGTTTTTAAACATTATTTTAAGCAATCGGTTAATTAATGATTCGCTGATAACCCACAAAAATGCACTTGTCGCTACTTATGCTGCAGAATGAATCACTGAACGAATCAGTGAATCTTTTAACGGCATGATTCAAGATTCGACTCACCTGAAATTCGGTCAAAATCGAATTTATGTATTTATTTATTTTATAAACCTTGTGTGTGTGTGTGTGTGTGTGTGTGTGTGTGTGTGTGTGTGTGTGTGTGTGTGTGTGTTTTAAGAAATGCTTCCAGGAGTTTAGGTCTTTGGAACAAAGGAAGGCCATATAATAGCTTTGCATAACATTTTGATTATTTAGGATAGCTTCAATATGAGCATTTTTAAATACAAACTGCCATGTCATCTCAGTGCATGTTTACAGACAGAGATACAAACTTATGCATTGTTGTTTTGTAAAGTGATGCAGCAGGTTATGATTAGGGCCTTTTGCTCATGAATGCACTCCCTAGCCAGAGAAATGTCACAGAGGATAAGTTACCATGGAAACACCAAGTCCCACAGTGGTTGAGAATAAAGCCTGTGTTCCTCCACTGAATCACGGTCGAGCTGGGTTTGTTTAGTTGCACTGTGGATCTCGGACTTAAGAACAGGAATGTTCCTTACCTGCCATCAGGAGCAATACAAGAGCAATATACGGGTACTTTCACACAGTGGCAGTTCCCAAAATTAGCTGAATTATTTTAAACAGTGACACTTTTAACTGGCGGATCCCTGAATTAATCCTTAACCCCTGCATAAGATCACATGAATCCAGGCTTTATTGATTATTTGTTGATTATCATCTGATTATCATCTGATGCCATCTGTTTAGTTTATCTCTGGAATTTATAATGTCCCAATATTATGATCTAGATGCATGCAGATTTTTAACATTTAAAACTCCCATTGCTTCTAATATTGATTAATCAAAGCATACATTTTGATAATATAGCAAACAAAGGTTAGAAACCTTGATTCATTTTTCATAGAGATTTAAAAGCAGTTTATTTGTATTGTAATGAAGTCATTATCTTTTGTTAATCTAAAACAGCTACTGAAAACTGTCTGAGTTAAGCGGACGCACAGACTGATCTCTAATCAGCGGCGAGGAGAGCCTCCCCCAGTGCTGCAGATGACTTCACAGAGCTCTCAACACCTTCATCTCTCAGCAGAGCTAGAAGGTCAGCTTGTTTGAACTTCACCACTAGGGGCCTCCCTCTTACTTACCAAACATCAAAGTACACTGATGTGAGTCGCACTGATGTGTGTATGTGTACATGAGTGTGTGTCTACGTCTGTTTGTGTGTGCATGTTCGTAAATATGTGAATATATATATATATATATATATATATATATATATATATATATATATATATATATATATATATATATATATATATATATGTATATCCTGTAGGTGAATGTGTGGGGAGGAGAAGAGAGAGAACAACACAATGTGAATAGGAAATATTTTCATCAGTAGCACTGTATTTGATATAAATGGAATTTGCCGTCTTATTAAAGGGATTCTCTGCCCCAAAATTCAAATTTTTGTCATTAATCAGTTACCCCCATGTCGCTCCAAACCAGTAAAAGCTTTTTTTCATCTTCGGAACTCAATTTAAGATATTTGTGGATGAAAACTGGGAGGCTTGTGACTGTCCCATAGACTGCCAAGTAAATTACACTGTCAAGTTCCAGAAAAGTATGAAAGACCATCTGCCATCAATGGTTCAACTGTAACGTTATAAAGCGACAAGAATACTTTTTGTACATGAAGAAAACAAAAATAACAACTTTATTCAAAAAATGTGTCTCCTCTGTGTCTCTACGCATCACCGTAGTGCCTTTTTGGAGAACATAATCTGTATGCAATCAGCATACGTTCTTCTGTGTGAGCCGTGCTGCACGGATGCACGGTTTTCATTCAAATCAATGGGTAAATACCCATAGAAAAAGTATCCTTGTGTCATGTCTGACACGGAATAGCTTACATGGATGTTCTCCAAAATGGCCATATGGTGATGCGGAGAGACAAAGAGGAGACGCATTGTTGAATAAAGTTGTTATTTATGTTTTCTTTGAGTACAAAAAGTATTCTTGTCACTTGATAAAATTCAGATTGAACCACTGATGGCAGATGGAGTATTCTGACGATGTCTTTCATACTTTTCTGGACTTTGAAATTGTAGCTTACTTGGCAGTTTATGGGACAGTCACAAGCCTCCCAGTTTTCATCCAAAATATATTAAATTGTGTCCTGAATTGAAATTGTCATTTTGGGGTGGAGTATCCCTTTAAATGATGGTTTGTTATATTGAGTCACTTTCTGTCAAGATATGTTTACTGAATTATGTCGAGATGTCCTTCAAGCCAGTTATTAAGAGTTGAAGAGCATACATGTTATAATTGTATCTTTACCATTCATGCAGGCAGAAGTCTAGGAGGTGAATAAATTTTTTTTATCATAATTTATGTAAAAAAAAAAAAAAATCTAAGACATTTAGAATTATAAATTATATACACTACTGTTCAAAAAACCTGGGGTCTGTAAGGGTTTATTTTATTTAAATCTAAAACAGCAAATGTGAAAAATCATTATAATTTAAAATAAATACTTTTCTATTTTATCATATTTTAAAATGTTTAGTCACGTGAGTAACTTCAGTGTCACATGATCCTTCAGAAATAATTTTAATATTTTATTATTCGTTATTATATGTTGAAAACTGCTGTACTTCACAATATTTTTATGTAAACCCTGATACCATTCTTTTAGGATTCAAGTTCAAAATAACAACATTTATTAGAAACGATATAATAAAAGTTGTTGATGTTTTTGTTCATATTTTAGATGCTTTGTTACTTTTTTTACCCAGTATACTTCTTTCCTCTTGATTTTAACGAAATAGCACTAATGTCATTACAATGGAAAATTAGAAACCGTGTCTTTAATGCCTTTCATCTCAAACGCTCAAAATAGCAACCACCAAAATAGCAACCACCGAATTTGGTTATATGGAAATTAACTTTACTTATTTTTGTATGCTGCTCATTCTGCTTATGGCTAAACATAGCAGGGCACACAGTCACTGACACAGGAACGCCTGCTAGGTTTACCTGTAAACAAACAGCCATTGACATCTAGATGAGTCTTGTCTGTATCACAAGAACAATAAAGAAACAAAAACCTTTTTTTAATAATGCAAATATTATCTTGTTGTTATAAACTTTTTTCATTCCTAAAAATATTACCATGCATGTCCAAAAGATTAAACCGTCTGAACAGCTACTTTAATATTTTGATTATATAAAATAAGGAATATGTGTATCTGTATCTTATCTTAAACTAATTTTAAGACATTTTGCATAAACTGTTTTGTTTTTGAACTGGCTGATATCTCTGTCTGGACTTTTTTATGGTCCCTGCAGTGAGGAGAGAGAAATGAAGTCCCATCATTTTCTACCAATATTTGAGAACTCAGCTGATGATTCAGATCTGATGGGAAACTTGCTAATGAGTGAAACAACGCAGGTGTAGTAGGTGTATGTAAGAAATGAAAAAATGATAATAATAGCAGTGTTGCCTGAGTTGGGAGTGGGTGGAGAATACTAAATCTAAAAGGACATCTGTAGTGGCACATGTTTGCAGCTGACCCGATTGTTAACCTTTTGTCAAAGACTATCTGATTGTCCCTCGCCATGTTGTGGATCAGGTGCTTG